>NW_009648244.1:4481-28315 GCF_000708025.1 Charadrius vociferus | reverse complement strand
AATGCCTACTGGCAGGTATTATAATGTTTCACCTAAATCTACCTTATTGCAACTTAAGTCTCATTATTTCTTTTCTGTGTCTTATCGGATGGATCTTAGGGATGTCAAAGACTCAGTCCCAGGGATGGGAAATCTCCCCTCTAATTTTGAGTGCCTACATCTGAGATTGTTATCCTAGTAACCCACTTCAATGGAAACAAATAGGCACTTTTAAAGCTCAGTTAACGTCATTTATGTCATCTCTGTTTCAGAGTGAGATGAATTGTGCCCTTGAGGTACGTTTTCTTCTCTGGGTTTGTAATGGGAGTTCAGATGTAGGTATCTACACTGCGGATGTCTCTTTGGTCAGATGAACCCTACCCTGTTCATAGTAGGATGATGGGAATGCTTAATTTTCATTCATTATCCTGGGATCCCCTCTATGTTGGCACTGTAGGGATCTCTGACTATGAGAAGGCACCTGCACCAATGCGAGTTCAATATGAAGAACTTGCTCTTTTATCCCGTTAGACTTCTTTAGTATGTCATATTGCTACCAGTGGAACTAAAACAGCATCTAGTTTTAGGGAATCCTTCAGTTCTTGCCTGACTACAGTATTACGAGATAAGAAGATCCTGCATTTTTTTTCACCCCATCTAAGGAACAGTAGTAGTATAAGAGATCCGATGTAAGTTTCCAGATGTGTATTTCCCTAATACTGTGGTGTTTGTGTTTGTTTGGATTCCTGCAGAGATGGAATGTGCAGCTGCAGCAATCATGACTCTCAATAGCAAGATTAACTCCTCTTAACTGAAGAACAGAAGACAAATTAAAACAATCCAAATGATTTCCTGAATTTATGCCATGTTTCACAAAAGTGGTCAAAGTAAGTAACTGTTAACTAGGATTACAGAATCACAGAATCACAGAATTTCCAGAGTTGGAAGGGACCTCTAGAGATCATCTAGTCCAACTCCCCTGCTAAAGCAGGATTGCCTAGAGCACATTACTCAGGACTGCATCCAGGCGGGTTTTGAAGATCTCCAGAGAAGGGGACTCCACAACCTCCCTGGGCAGCCTGTTCCAGTGCTCTGTCACCCGAACCATAAAGAAGTTTTTCCTTGTATTTGGACGGAACTTCCTATATTCCAACTTGCACCCATTGCCCCTCGTCCTGTCACTGGGAACCACCGAGAAGAGTCTGGCTCCATCCTCCTTCAACCCACCCTTTAGATATTTGTAAGTAATAATAAGGTCTCCCCTCAGCCTTCTCTTCTCCAGGCTAAAGAGTCCCAGCTCTCTCAGCCTTTCTTCATAAGGGAGATGCTCCAATCCCTCAATCATCTTGGTTGCCCTTCGCTGGACTCTCTCCAGGAGTTCCCTGTCCCTCTTGAACTGGGGAGCCCAGAACTGGACACAGTATTCCAGTTGTGGCCTCACCAGTGCCGAGTAGAGGGGGAGAATGACCTCCCTCGACCTACTGGTCACACTCTTCCCTATGCAGCCCAGGATTCCATTGGCCTTTTTGGCAGCAAGGGCACACTGCTGGCTCATTGACAATTTACTATCTACCAGGACCCCCAAATCCTTCTCCTCAGAGCTAGTTCCCAGCAGGTCCACCCCTAACCTATACTGGTGCCTAGCATTCTTCCTCCCCAGGTGCAGGACTCTGCACTTGCTTATGTTGAACCTCATTAGGTTCCTCTCTGCCCAGCTCTCCAGCCTGTCCAGGTCATGCTGGATGGCAGTGCAGCCCTCTGGAGAGTCAGCTACCCCTCCCAGTTTGGTATCATCAGCAAACTTGCTGAGGATACACTCTGTCCCCTCATCCACGTCATTAATGAATATATTAAACAAAATTGGACCAAGTATGGACCCCTGGGGGACACCACTGGTTACAGGCCTCCAACTAGACTTCATGCCACTGATCACAACCCTCTGAGTCCTGTCACACAGCCAGCTCTCAATCCACCTCACTGTCACCTCATCTAACCTGCACTTCCTCAGCTTCCTAATGAGGATGTTATGGGAGACAGTGTCAAAAGCCTTGCTAAAGTCGAGGTAGATGACATCTACAGCTCTCCCCTCATCCAGCCAACCAGTTACATCATCGTAGAAGGCCATCAAATTGGTCAAACATGATTTACCCTTGGTAAATCCGTGTTGACCACTTCCGATAACTCCCCGTTCCTCAATGTGTTTGGATGCAAGCTGATTCAAGTCCAGAGAATTATTCTTGAGTTTTTAAGCTTCTCATTCTAAGTGGCTATTGCACTATACACAGTTCGTTGCTATCAGTGCAATTGCAGTAGCTACGGTTGCACCAATAGTTTTTTTTTTAAAAACTAAATAATGTAAGCAGAACCACTGTTGTTGGCCTGTAGACAAAATGGCTGGAAAGTCTGATCCTCAGGATGGTCCATGAAATTGGCTACGGAGCTGTGCTGGTGTAATCAAGATCAGCATGTGGCTTTCATAGTTTTCAATTAGGGTAACAGGATCCTCAGAGCAGAGCTTGATGATATTTAGCAAGTAAGGCTCTGTGACAGATTCTGGTTACAGTATGTTAATGAAATCTCTGGAGATAACGGAAATGTTACTGAGTCTCAGTTTTCTGGAATGAAGCAATTGGACAGCGCTCCCACCATTTCTTACTGCTTCATAATGGTCTAAGCTGAAAACACAATATGTTCTCAAGTATAGGAATATTCTAGTACTTACTTTTTATGCTCATATTGCCACATTAAAGTAGGCCCAGCTCTGTGATTATTGCTTTGAAATGAAGTCAAGAAACCTAGCTAAGGTACAACAGGAGAACATTTTCCTTCAAAGAAAGTTGTGATGTTTTCAATTGCAGCCCACAAAGCATCTACCTTCGTCCACAGCAAAAGGAATATCAGATCTTTCAAAGTCTTGCATTCCTGTATTCAGAGTGCTTCTCGGTGAAGTGACAACCTCTAGTCTTTAGGAAGAAGGTTTAGAGCCCTTCTGGTTCCAGAGCTGTCTTTCTCTCTGTAAATCAATTAATTTCTGTCTATTTGCCGTGCTCCTGGTCTGACTGAAATACATACCCACGTGTACTATGTCCTTTCTTCCTTTGCCTTTACAAACAGAAACTTCCAAGCTTGTTATTAACCATTTAGTGGAACGGTTTATTATAAAGCAAGTTTATTTTAATATTATCTCAAACTCCATGAGAAGGGAGTTTTTGCTTTGAATGACGAGAGCCAAAGGTTATGGTCATGCCAGCACAGATGGCCAAAATCATCAGGGCGAGGAACTTCCCCATGATAGCACAGCAAGTTTTTAAACTGTGTCCAATAGTAAGTACCGCAATTATATTCAAGCCACCTTTACCAGCAAAGACATTCGCTTTGCTAGCTGTGTGGTAAGAAAGCAAACCAAGCTGAAATTTTGGCCACGATAGTTGGTGTAATGAAGCAGAACAGTGGAAATGCACCATGCCACGACGGGCATGGTGGGTGATAGGGTATTGTTACGGGTTGTGGGGAACTGTAAGATATTAATCTTGTTAAGAAAGTTAATGTTAAGAAATGTTAGTGTTAATGTTAAGAAACCATCTTTTACTAGTTCCCTTTTTTGGTGTGCATTACCGCTGGACAGCAAAGCTGATCAATCCCACTGTTTCTCTGCGTGAAAAACGGTATCACAGGGGAGCACCCAGACAAAATTCTTTAAAACAACATAGTATGGGACAGAAGAGCTGGCTAAGCTGGCAAAGCTGTGCTGCTTTGTTGTTATTTGAAATGACATTGTTATAAATTAAAAAAAAAAAAAAGAGGGAGGAGAGGAAACAGAAGTATAACCAGACTTCTGCTCTATTGGTTCTTTCCCCATTGGTGAAGCAACTGACACAATAAGTGTATGCAAAGCATTTGCCCTATGAAAATATACTGCTATGGGATGGATTAATTCTTATTAAAACAGAAGCATATAAGTGTCATCATTCTTCAAGAGCAGTTGTAAGAAATTCTTTATGGACCCATGAAGCTTAAACAACTTGGTCTTCTGCTGCCAACACCGGTACAAACAACACTAAAATTGCTCAGGAGTGTTAAAGGCATTGATAGAAGAACTTTGCACAGGAAATACTACAGAAAAACACCAAGAAGGCAAAAATAAATCCTCATATGTAATGGTAGCTTGACAGAGAAAATACAGAATGAAAAGCAAGAAAGAATAGTTTTCAGTTGTGTGTTTGGCTGAAATAGGTTTGGAATTGGGAATGAAGAAATAATTTCTTCTTTGATTCCTCTTGCAGTCAAGGAAACAAGACTCTCTATATCCTTTACAGACTTACAGTTTCATCAAGAAAATCTTAGCTCCATCATCAATCTCTTTCTTTTATGGAAAAAAGTTAGAAGACCTCAAACTTTGGCCAGCTGCTCGGATCAAAAGTTCTTACACCATGAGGGCTGTAATGCAGAGCTCCCAGCTTATGTCCAGGCAATCCAATGACTCACAGCCATGCTGGCTGAAGCAGAAGATCTGAAGATCTGAAGCTGCAAGCATCAAGATTTGCCCAGCCATGCCTAAAGGGAGTTGGACAGAACCTGTTAGCAATAAATAAGAGTACAATACATATAACAATAAATAAGAGTACAATAAATAAAAGGCTTGATCAGCAGTCAGTTGACCTCAAATGCTTCCTTATCAATTGGAGACTCCCACAACAGCTCAGAGATCCCAACACCTGTGACAGGCATGGGATGGGAATGCATCATCATACAATTCTCCTTCCAGGTATGGTCACATCATGATAATACAGTCCGCTGGTTGAAAACTGACAGTACATGGAGAGAGCTGGGAAGAGCTGTTATCTCTAGATCATCTTACTCTGGTTGGGATTTCCAAGGTAAAAGCTCCCTGTAATCTCCCTTTTTTTTTCCAGCAGAAGCAGCCATCTACTGCTCCTCTGACAGCAGTCTTTCATCGTCTGACAGTACTGCCTCAAACAGAGCTTTAAAGTTAGGACCTCCTTTTTGTTAACATGTGTAAATCTAAAAAGAACCAGTGTAAGTTTTTTGGTTTTGTTTTTTTTTTTTCTCCATATAAATACAGGGTCTACACATAGCAAAAGAGAGAGGGAGAAGTAGAAGAAAAGAATAAAGGAAAGAAAGCAGGTCCAAACCTGACACCAGGGACCTTGACTCCACTTACCACAAAACTTAAGGCCAGGTATAATTGTCCTCACTTTATTCATATGAGAAAGTAACCTCCCCTGCCCCCCTCCCCCTAAGGATCTCAGAGATGTCTATCTTCAGTCAGTCTTCCTTGCTGTAAGCTTCTTTAAACTGTCATTGGATCATCTTCCAGATTCTGGGGGACACCTGTGTGAGGGGAACTCCTGGGGACATAGCCCCTATTTGATGGAACAAAGAGTTACTAAATGAACGAAAGACTTACTACAGATATGATTCTTTGTAGTGGAAATCCTGTTTTACTAGCAACTCTTTTTAAGGAACCTCATAACGAAATATATGTGCTTGTACACTCAAAGTTTGTGCATTTTATTTTCTGTCAAATATAAGACTAAATTTTTGAATATCGTTATCTCCATGTGCGTGCTTCATTGGGAAGTTGGACCTTAGCCTGCGTGCTTGCTGCTCTTGACCTTAGAGGTCCCAAATGTGTAGGCACTATTTGAATTAATTTCCTCAAATCAGTTTCAGATTTTTTTCTCTCTCTGAGTGTACATGTGTCTCTTAGTCATGTGCAGAAGCCCTACATGTGGGGGAGGAGCACACCTTTGCTTAGAAAGGACCAGAAATCAGCCAAGGCCAAAACTGGTGAGGGACTCCATAGAGACAACATGATGAACCTATTAAAGTCTGTGGGACTTTTCCCGTTGATGTTAATAAGTCTAGATTTCCAGTTCTGTCATTTGGAAGGGTGATTTGAACAGTTTTGCTTTAGGCATTAAGGTGTGTCAGTAGGCACTAAAATTGAAAACAAGATGTGGTTTCAAATAGCACCAAAACAACATCTAAATATTCTGGAAAGTGTTTTATTAGCATGTAATTAATCACAGGTTGTGCTCCATTGGTGAGCTTTTGCTCTCAAAACAATAAATCCACAAACTAAGTGCAAACTTGACTTCTGCTTGCCAGCTTTGGGAACTGATTATCACATATATTTTCCCACTCCCTAGTCTCCTTTTGCAGTTTTTATTCTAAGTGACGACCACAAAAACTGATAAAGTAGATTTTATGAAGAAAAGTACAAAGCTTGTATGACAGAAAACTGCAGAGTTGATTAAAAAAACCCCAATCCTAACAATTGCATGTCCTATAATCTCCTTCTAAATTAGCTTAGATAAATTGACTAGTGTGCAAATGAAAATATATTTCTTGTCACTGCTACACACTCAGATCCAGATGCTGAGTATCACCCTCTTTTCCTAGTTTGACTTGGCATAGTAAAAGAAAATATTACTTGAATATTTAAGAAAGATATGCTATATTTTCATACTGACACTAAATTCTTGGAACAGCAAGAATAAACTTTTGAGGTGACTCAGAATGGGAACTCATTTGTCAGATACAGAAAATAACTATTTCTCATTTACAAGCAGAACAAATGGCTTATGGTGTGAAAAACAACCGCAGTTCATTTGTTGTCATTGACTCCTGCCCAGGTGTGAAATGTTTTTATCATATACAGATACAGTCCTGCTTTCTACTTGCAGTGTCTCATTTTCATTGCAAACCATTTTGTTTACATTGGTGGCTTGTAGAATGGCTGATTAAGAAAAAGGTCAAAACTCAGAGCTACTGTTGGTTCAATTTGGTAACCCATCATTTCCCTCTAGAAAATTTATTTTCTGAGTATACAAAATTATGCAGGAAGCCTAAGGAGTAAGTGATTCTCTAAACACTGGCTCGTGTCATCACCTGAGAAAGGAACATGGAGAACTGCTTGAGAATATGAACCCTTTAGTAGAAAATCTTTGCACAGAAAGACGCTAAGGTATCAAGGATGTAGAGACACCTAAGTATTGGTAACTTCACCACATGAAGAAAGAGAGAAAGGATGGTTTTGGAATTAAGTGTCAGCTGAAACGGGCTTGGAAATGTGTGCAAAGAAATTACCTCCTGCTGTGTGCAGATTGTTTTTGGACACAGTATCTTGAGGTTTTAGGATAGTTGTGCATGCCAGATCTGGTCACACTTACCACATCGTTGACAATGTTTTGATCAAGGGGTGTTATTGAACAGTGCATGCACTTGGGTCACGTCTGTTTGAGGTAGAAGCCAGAGTGAAGTTGGACATTGAACATGCTGTATTTGCTGCGTCTTCAAATTGTCCCTTTCTGACTGTAAGGAATGTGGTAGTCTCGGGTAGGGGGGGATTTTCCAAAAACAATGGCTCAGTGAAACCAGGATTGCAAATGCAAGTACATGTCTTGCATACATTCCCCTTTCCAGCTGGTAACTGGATGCATTTTGACAACATCCCCACTATCTCCTATCCAGCTCTACAGCACATATGTCATGGTCTTCAATGCCACAAATGATGCCCGAGTTATAGGAATGTCCTGGTTTGAGGTAAAACAGGACCAGTTTTGTTCAGTAACTTTGCTTCTTAAATAGGCCTTAGAAGAGGACAAGGAATGTTTTACAGGTCTCTAGTTTTTCTTTCAAGATCTTGTCTAAGAACAGGCATCTCTTTTTCAGCAATTAGTCTGTCCTTAATCCTGAGGGAACATCACTGGAGCAGTTCTTTGCTTCTGTGGAGTCAACTGGACATCAGCAAGAGCTACGAACTGGGCTAAAGGCTGGCAGATACCTTCTTTCTTATTGCTTTGTAAACTATCACTCACACCAAAAATATTACAGCAAAAACAACCATGAAAAGGGTATCTACCATTAGTTCTCTTTCTCCCTATTCATCTTGCTAGCATTTAAAGATCAAGGGCTTATTCTTGTTGCTGGCACAATTAGCTGTGTTTGTAGCAACTAATAGGAAGACATTCAGCTAATAGGAAGAGTTGAGAGAATAGTTTTTTCATCAGCCATCATCAGCCAAATCTTATCCTTTCTCTCCCACGCTGAGTAAGCCTGCATTAAAAATTAAGGAAGTGTATATGTTCTGATTCTTTTTTTTTCTTTTTCTTTTTCTACCTTCAAAGTAACATCTTCAGTACTTTTTCCTGGAAAACCAACTTTATTTCTCAGTAGCCTTCTGGCATTCTTTTTCTTCCTTTTGTGGCAGTCTTAGAGTCTATTTAAAAATGGAGGATCTTTAGAAAACTGAACACTTTTGACAGTTGTGACAAGATGAATTCACATTTCTCTGGCAATGTTGACACCAGTCTCTCCAATATCCTGCTTATCTCAGTTGCACAATAGAAAGGTTTTTTTTTTTTTTTTTTACTTATATGTTAAAACCTGCTCCTGCCTGTGAATATGTATATGCACTGACGCTCACAACACAAATAAGTAGGTGACAGAAACAACAGTATACTCTCAATCTTTGACAGCTTGTTTCTTCACCATCACCACCAGTTTCCCACAGGGGCAAACCATTTTTGCTGCAGCTCTACTCAAGGGTTAAATTAACATGTGCTTTCAGATACAGAACTCTCCCTGAGGGGAAAGCGTGTACAAAAATGAAACAACACAAATACCCATTATTACAAAATTCTCAAAGGCAGATGTGTACAAAAAAATCTCCTTGTTCTCTACTAACGTTAGACAGCCCTGGAATGTCTCCAAGCACAACACTTAGATGAAGAGAACATTTTAGAATAGAATTTTAAAATTATTAAATAAGAAGAAATACTTTGGAGAGGTACCATTTGCTTTGCGCTCCATACACCTTTGCCTGGACCTGTTAAAATGATAAATACGCATCCCAGAAGACAGACTGCCAAAGATATTGTCCGGTAGGGACATCTAGTCTCCTCCCATAGTCTGTAAAGGAGTAACTTTGGAGATGTCTTTTTGACTGTAACAATAAGTGGTTGCAGTGGCCAAAGTAACAGTATGTCCTTTGTCAAACAGTGCTCCTTTTAAACTATCTGAGATAGGGTATTATTTGTCTGAACCTCAGGTGCAAAGCAATCCTTCAGTAAGTGAATCTACAAAAACACCTCAAAATCTCTCAAGCTTACTTTGGAATTTAAAAATTTAAAACCAGGAATATCCTACTATGGAAATGACCACAGCAAAGATTCTGATAAAAAAAAAATTAGAATAGGTGTTCAAATAGAGACTTAATAATTTAAGTTTCAGGAGCTTGGTCATCCTTCTTGTCAGCTAGAACAAATCACAGAATCATGGAATACCAGGTTGGAAGGGACCTCAAGGATCATCTGGTCCAACCTTTCTTGGCAAAAGCATGGTCTCGACAAGATGGCCCAGCATCCTGTCCAGCTGAAACTTAAAAGTGTCCAATGCAATCCACTGCTTCCCTGGGGAGATTATTCCAATGGCTGGTTGTTCTCATTGTGAAAAATTTTCCTCTTGTGTCCACTCAGAATCTCTCCCGAGAAGTAACTTGTACCTATTATCCCTCATCTTTTCCATGTTACTTCTTGTAAAAAGGGAGTCTCCGTCTTCTTTGTAGCCACCCTGGAACATGGTGATAAGGTCTCCCCTAAGCCTTCTTTTCTCAAGGCTGAACAAACCCAATTCTCTCAGCCTTTCCTCGTATGGCAGGCTTCCTAGTCCTTTGATCATCTTGGTGGCCCTTCTCTGGACCCTCTCCAGCCTGTACACATCTTTTTTGCATAGCAAGGACCAGAACTGAACACAGTATTCTAGGTGTGGCCTGACAAGCACTGAATAGAGTGGGATAATGACTTTGTCTCTGCTGGTGATGCCCTTGCTCCTGTTGGCTTTCTTTGGTGCAGCAGCACACTGTTTTCTCATATTGATCTGCTTGTCCACCAGGACCCCCAGGTCCCTTTCCAAAGAGCTGCTCACCAGCCACGTAGATCCCAGCATGTGCTGCACTCCTGGATTATGTTTTCCCAGGTGCAAGACCTTACACTTGTCCTTGTTGAACTTCATAAGGTTCTTGTTAGCCCACTCTTCCAGCCTGTCTAGGTCTTCCTGTGGGGTGGCTCTCCCTTCTGAAGTGTCCTCTTTCCCACTTAGTTTGGTGTGATTAGCAAACTTCATCAGGGTACACTTGATCCCATCATCCAGATTGTTTATAAAGATATTAAACAGCGTTGGGGCCAATATTGATCCCTGGGGGACCCCACTTGTGACAGGTTGCCAGTTTGAAAGGGAGCCATTTACCACCACCCTCTGGGTGCGGCCTGTCGGCCAGTTCCCACCCACCGCACAGACCACTTGTCTAGGCCATAACGCACCAGTTTCTCTAGGAGGAGGTTGTGAGGAACCGTGTCAAAAGCCTTGGAGAAATCCAGGTAGACAATGTCCACCGCTCGAGCCCCATCGACTGAGCAGGTTAGTTTGTCGTAGAAGGTGATCAGGTTTGTCAAGCACAATTTGCCCTTGGTGAATCCATGCTGGCTTTTCCCAATCACGAGCTTCATTTAACTTGTGATAGCCCCCAGGAGGATTCAATGTATGGAGTGCAACAAGTGGCAGCCTGAGGCTTACCTACCTGCACCTTCATTTATAATTGGTGTTGCTCGAGAAGAGGAGCTCAACCACAGATCAGTTCAGGACTTTCCAGACTTACATTTTCCTCAGATGCGGGCAGCTTGCCCCAGCTTTCTGACATGGCTCACTCCAGCACTGGCAAGACCAGGACCACACAAGCAGATTAGCTAGGTTTGCCTGACTCTGCCGTGGAAAAATTCTGCCATCAGTACAACCAGCTGTTTGTCACTGCTATGCAGGGTGTCTTCACTAGGTATATGGTTTGCTTTCTGTAAGTCCTCCTAAGGTCATGTCTCTTCAGGAAGTCTGTGTAGCCAGGCTAATGGAGAAGTTCAGTTTTTCATACCTGGATGAGGGAAGCCAGAGAAAAACAGAACAATTAGACATCTCTATGACCAAGCATTTTTCCTAGTCTTTACTTTACTGGACCCAAGATTCATAGTTCAAGTTTCATTTATTTTTTGTGCCCTCATCATGATCTCTTGCTGAGTCCCTAAGCTCTTCTTTAGACAGTAAAGAAAAACAATTCTCACACTCAGTACTGGAAACTTAAACAAATATTGAGCAAACTGAAATTAAAAACCACAGCTTTCAATGAGGTCTCTGGCTGACCCAACTCGTCTTTCTGATTTCTGAGCTGAGGAAGGTCCCAAACTTCTTATAGGCCATCCACAGGAGGCAGCACAGTCAGGTGATGGTCCCAGAAGATTTGATCCTATCCCCACTCAAGTCAGCTGAAAAATTTCCATTGGCTTTAAAGATGCAAGCTCCATCTCTTAGGCCAGGTTGTGTTTTGTGTCACTTAGGTAGCTGTGTGCTTGTCCTCTGGCTGGGAGGGAAGGATGGCCTTGGGAACAAGTGGCAGAGCAGGCAGAGAAGGATGTTTGTGTGTCCACTCATCTCACAAGTTTCACAGGCAGTCCGCAGAAACACCAGTAACCAGTTCACAGATAGCTTGTCCAGGAAGGTCCAGCTGTGTCCAAGTGATATAGTATCACACTAACGCACACTATGCAAACAAGAATGGTGCACAGAGCCCCTTGTGCTCCAGCCACAGCCTCTGGCCAGATCCGGGGCTGCACTTCCACATTTCTCTGCTCAGGCAGTGAGCCACATCTTAAGTGCAGCTCATGTATTCTCCACCTAAACAGAGCATGGACGGTTCTTGTGATTTTGGAAACTGTGCACAGCAGAACATGGTGTAGAAGCAGGACCATGGTTTTGTCTCTTCTACAAGGAAGAACAAAGTTAAAAAATATAGAGCAACACAATGTCTCTTTTCAAAATATACCACCTGTACCTGCAACAATGCTAATAATGAACGGCAAGTAAAAGTTGATGACTTATGGAGTGTGTTTAATTGTGAGCTTCTTGGAGTGTGTGCAAAGACAAGTCGAATGCTAGTGCCCTAACTGTTTCGCTTCTTACTGTCTCATTGCTGAACTTCTTGCTGATGTAGATATAAAGGCACAGTACCTGGTTCTCTCACTGCTATTATTTAAAAGCGCAGTAGCTTTATCTACATATGTGGTATTACCCTGTATTTATTTCAATAAATATTTTTAAAATGTCATTTAATGAGGTTATTGAATTGTAAGTGCATATTTAAGGAAACAGGAGAAAGTGAAAAAACCTCACCAGGAATGAAGACACTATGGACAAGAACGGCCTTGCTGAGCCCAGGGATAAAACTCCCATGACAAACCCCCAAGGCAAAACTCCCAACACCCAGCCAGCACTTCAGTCAAGTTATGCAACAGGTATACGTCTTGTTCTGTTACGCATCAACAATGTTGCACGAGAATAAGAGGAAATGTACCTACGTAATAAGAACTTTTAAAGAAAATACACATTTTTTGGAACCTTTCTTCCAAAAAAGGCTCTCAAATTTGATACGAAGATATCATTACTTTGAAGACTATAAAACAGTTTCACAACTAGGCTATCTAATACAATATACTGTTACAGATATCTCACAGTTTCAAATTACTTTGCCAGGTAGCACTACCAAAAAAATGGACATGAAAGCTCTGAATGAAGACCCAGCTAGTAGCCTCACATTCATCAGTAGGTGAGCAGATGGGTTCAGCTGGCACTGTTTTCTCCACCGGTAGTATAAAAGGAAAGTGGCACTCCCTTCAGTCAGTGGTTTGCATATCCCAGGAGTCCCATATTAATCTCCATGTCACAGTCTGCATGCAAAAAATGTGGTTCCATGGAGTGCAAGAAGTTTAAAAGTCAATATATTTTATGGCCCTAAAGGAGCTGACAGATGAATTCTGTCCTTTCCAGAAGCACTCAGTGAGGCTGCACGTAGTGGAAACTGGATTTTCTTGCCAGGAGCAGGGTCTCCTATTATTATCTTATTCATCATTAGCAGCATGAGCACACATGGCATAGCAGCACTTCATCAATATTCATGCTTTACATGTTGACGCCCTGCAATCATAAACTTTAAAGCCACTGCCCCACTGTCTAAAAGTCACGCAGATGTAGTGGTGCAAGTCACCCTGGTCAGCAGATGCCCTCTGGAGGTATCAGCTGTTCAGACAAAAAGGAGGATGGGATTTGGTTGATAAGTCACATAACAGTCAGCATGAAGAGGATTCACAGAAAAGTATTCAAAACAGTTGATGCAAGCAGACATTAATAAATAGTATTACTTCATTCCTAGACATTGTTTTTTACCCTGTCCCTTCGAGGCACTTTACACAAGAAGTCACAATCATGATCCAAATTTTCCTGAAGCACAAGAGCTCCCACAGCCTCAGAGTCCTCCCTTTCCTTCCTTCAGGGCCTGCCTTGCTCCAGGCATTTGGGATGGCTGACTATGTTTCCTCTCTCCCTGAGCAAGGTCAAGGTGAACAGGCACTCTCTCCCTGCTGCCCACCTGCACCCCATGATACACAATGAAAAATAAATAGCAAGGAAATGAATGGACCTGGTGTTATCAGTCATGTGCCATCACTGCTGTTTTCAGAGATTGGACCTTTCTGAACTCATCTGAGGAATCTTCAGCTGCAAAGCCAATGACCTCATTTGTCACTTCGCAAATGCCTCCCTCCTGTGGACCTTGTGGATGATGTACATCTTTGTTTAACAAGACATCCAGCTTTGAAGAAGGAGGAAAAGATTACTGATAGTGATGTGAACTTAGAGCAGGCATAAGTCACCTTTCCAGAAGAGCTCAGCTCTGATTAAAGCACTGTTAAAAAATGTGCCTCTCCCAAGAATTCCCCTGTATGTAATGTATGTAATGTAACATTCCCTGTTAGATTTTCCAAACTAGACTGGTGTATGACATACTAGGAAGGAAATATGACTACAATTTTGAGCATAGAAACAATGGAAAAAATGATCTTTTCAGTGTTGATGGGAAAAATATAAACCTTAGTTAAAAGAGGCACCAATTCATTTAATGATATTAAAAATTCTATAGCCTGTGTGATACAAGTCATAAAAAAAAATAATGATATGGCAAGCCCCGGCTGTCTTAAAATCCCATTGTTGATGAAAGCAAAGTAGATTAAGGGCAAATAAAGTGAGACTAGGTGATGAAAAAGTCTGGGAATTTATAATTTTATTTCTAAAAATTAAATAAAAAATTTTAAGGTGCAGCATTGCTTATTTTATTTATTTATTTTTAATAAAAAGCAGGTTTCCTGTGTTCCTATGCAGGTAGCATAGTGAGACTGAGTTCTATTTTGAGAATATGTTTGTGCTTCATAGATGTCCTTGACTTCAGTAGGAGGTCAGCATAAAGTGAGTTTGCAAGACTGGAATCAGACCCTGATTTGTTCTGTTTTGGAAAAAAAAAAAAAGGAGTTTCAAAGAGGAGAAGAAACATTTTGGAACTTTAGTGACAAAGAGCCAAAGCAGTTTCTCAAAACATGTCTTGCTGTAGTCTTTGAAAGCTTCTGTGTTGCTAATAAGAATATCACACTTGAAGGAGCGTTGTACTGTTTTGTAACCTACCATATGAATTCTGGTGCCCAGGCACAGGTTAAATGCACACAATGAAATTCTCTTTCCTCCCACTGACAGTACTGTAATTTACTACACTAAACTCCACAAAAATACAATATGACTCAGAATATGTAGGCTGTGGCTAAACAGAGAAAGTTCATTCAAAATTGATTTTCTTTCAGGCATCCCTGATATTCCCTGTTTCAATTGCTCACCTACTGTACAGTTGAGTGAACACTTAAGGAAGTTGCAAAGCAATGCAGCTTGTCTGGGACATGAAGGAATGTAGAGCAGGATAATCACAACATCATCAACCCAATTCTCCAAGGTAGCTGGCCAATAATGCTGTTCTAATTGAATAACTTATCCACAGCTATTTCCCTCGGGAGAGCCTACGGCTTAGGCTCTCTGAGTAGGCAGATGGTGCAGCATACACAATGAAACCTGTAATTTTCTCTCACTACTGGGCATGTTAACAGTGAGATGTTTTCCCAGTTCTGCTAGCCCGTTAATATTTTATTTTAACTGTTTTCTTCAAGTTATTATGCACCACGCAGCAGAGAATGGAGCAATCGGTGATACTGTTTCATATTTATTTTAGAGCCAGCTCACTAAGCTACCCCATGCTCATTAAGGCTTCTGCTTTGCTAATCAACAATTGTATATGTCATCATCAGGTATATGCTGAAATGAAAGTGTCATGATTAGAAACAAAGGTGCGTGAGTCATCGGAGCCCTGAATTACTAACTAGCAGCAAAGCATAACAAAGAGGCTGCAAGCGAATTCCGAATCTGCGGTGCTGCTTTCTAAAACATGCATTAACGAGCCTGTGCCAAGCGTGTTTCTGACTCTAAGGATGCTGTCCTGATCTTGCACTCTGAACTACACGTCTTAGCGATGTACTGTCGTCCCCTTGTCCTTAAATGTTGGAACAGCAGCATAATCCTCTGCAGCAAAAGTGGCTGAAAGACAAATGCAGCCCGGGAGGGCAAGGCAGCAGAGACAGCCCATCAGCAGCGTAACAACATGACAGATGACAGACCCAGAGGCAAACCCAGGCCTGCCAGCAGATCAGCCTGTAGAGCCTGCCAACGAGCCAGATGCAGCTACTGAAAAGATATCGTCTCTAGCTTAGCATCTGGGTCTTGCTGTGGCCAACCATACTTCATGTGCGCCACGTCCTTACTGCTGACCCAAGCTGCTGGGAGAGGTTGAAACAATGAGGAAGAGCTTGACTGCACCGACACCACTGCATTTACATTTTGCTAGTACAAACATCGCGACTATAAAAAAATATGTCAATCTGTGTACAGTATAATTATCAGTTTGCGTTTATTTTAGGTTTTCTGGTAGTATGTATACATTGTTTTCCCTCTGCCACTGTCTCTGAAAAAAGACAGCTCAGGGATTCATTCTTTGTTTGCCATTCCCACTCAGAAACACACATTTAGCTACTTCACCATCTCAGAAGTAGCAGTACCCTGTAAATCTATGTGTAATTAAACCTTGGCATCGAGATCCAGCAGTCCTTGTCCCTGGAAAGGTACAATTCTTTCTAATTCACAAGTATTTCTAGAGCTTGGCTTGTAGTCCTAGACATGAAATAAATCTTTGTCAAGTGACTAGTGTGACAATTAAAGTGAAAACTAATGGTATGCCATCACGGAAAAGATAATTGCACCCATTGTTAGACACTTCCCAGGTCAGGGTACACGCACAGCCTTTCAAAAGTCGCATTCATTTGTTCACCCTGGCATCCTGGTCTGACTACAGAAGTGTATTAATAAAGTCATCATTTTTCCTTTTATAGAAGTTAGTGACATTCTTTTTGGATGATCCTACCCCCTCCTTGAAGTTCAGCATTGCTTTTCTGCATGCTCGTAATTGGCTCAGTCAGTCAAGCAAAATGTAAATGCAGATACTCAAAAGCATCCTGTTGAGGACAGGGTGGGAAAGAGGAAGGTCCTGTTCTCTTATTTTCTCATATATAGTAGGTACTAAGAAATACCTCAAGCAAACGTTTATAAATGTGTTCTACAGAAAATATGTAGTATAGGAAATCATTGATCTGTAATGGAAATTTCCGTAGTCTTGTTGAAGTCCCTGTACATTTATAGAAACCCAACCATATTGTCCCTTTAGGTTCAAGGTAGGATTAATCTCACTTACCTCAGGCATCTAAGTCACACTAGGGTCCCTTTTAAATCAATGGAAAAAGATCGGCACCTTCAGAAGGCTATTCATCTCATACTAATGTAGGCATCAGAACAATTCATCTGAAATGAATCCTTCTGTAAAGGTACCCATGTCTTTCTATTAATTATAAAGGAAGCCTATGGAGACTACCTTTGAATTAGGTTCCTATTTTTTACTCTTGTAAGATCAGGTGAGATGTATCCCACACTTGGTGTTTCTTTGGCTTAAAGAGGAATGTGTACACAGAAAAATGGGAAGGTAAGAGAGCACAGGCTTTCACTTTAGATTCATATATATTTCCATAATTATGAAAGGATTACCAAATAAGCTGAATGATAAAGCTACTTTTCTGTGTTTAGCGCTACAAAGCTGGAAATAGCACAATTCCCCATATACAACCTTTGAGCCACTTGCAGTGGGAATATCATGCAAAGCTGGAAGATCAGTCGATGCTGATTCCTTCTTCTTTCCATTCATTTATTCAGACAGATAAGAAGATCCCAGATGCATAAAGGCAGCCTGCACTGGGGACTTAGTCACTTCTGATGTTAGCAATTCTTGTAGTTACTACAGGGGTACCGAGCAAATCGGTTGTTGAAAAGGACACTGGATACATTGCAACCCATGCAGTCACAGCTGTTTTGAGTGGGGATACTTATGTGATCAGTTCTGATGAATACATGGTCCTCTAAATAAAACTGGTTGATGATCCTGTGAATGATGCAATAAGATCTCCCCCCCCTCCCCCCCCAGTAAAATCACATTATTTTTTTCTGCATTTTGATAGACAAAAATGGTACAAATCAGTTGTTTCATAATCTTAAAAAGTCTCAAAAAACCCCATTCTGCTTTAAAATTTCCCACAATAAACTTTTTTAAAAAATCCAAATTTAATTTTAAAATTTATTTGAACGATACAAAGAAATAACAACTATTTTGAAGAAATGCATCATTCAGTGCTGGAATTGTTTTTCCTTTTGCTTTTTGTCTGTATGACAAATGACTTTATCGGTCAACCTAAAACAAATTCAGAACTGCCAGAAAATAGAAAAATTGGTTATTCTCATAGTGGTACTGCAGGGTTAGTACTTCATCTATTGTTCTTCTTTTGCTGTGTAATAAAAACAGTCTTGAAAATTGATACTGTTTCTCCTCAGAAGATGTAGAATATGGCAATGCAACTTTTCCCACAGCATCCTTTTGTTTGTCTGGGGTCGCCAATACAAAGGAAACAGGGTCATCAGCACATGTATATACCCACAGAGTTCTCTGAAGAGAAACGAGCATGTTACCTAATTCCACTTATGCTGCTGTTGCTATTTTCTGGGCTATTTATACTTCACTATACTGTGTCTACTGAATTCCTTTCAGAAAAGCTACTAATAGTCTCCAATTTGATGCAAGCTGCAAGGAAAGATATTTTTTTAATCTATTAAACAGCCACTTGGAGCAACCAAAACTTTCCTTGACACCTTTTACAGAGGTGTTATTCTGCTACATGGGCAAACAGAAGTAGATTTCTGCAGCAATTTAAATGAATTCTCATGTACTGGAGAAAATGAATCTTTTTTGAGTATATACAGGTATTTTGAATATATAGATATGTCTTTAGGAAGAGAGGCAAGAAACTACATCATATGATGCCTTAAAGTATTGAGGGGATGTGGAACTGTTATTTTATGGAAAACAACAATGTCAAAAAACTACAACTGCTTCCATGGGTACATCTCATTTTCTTTACTTTAATGCAGAACCAGATGCAGATGGTAGGAACCTTTCCAGGTGATTTTTTAGAAGCTAACATTTAATATTAATGGCATGAAGTAAGGCTGCTCGCACAGGTGTTTTCATCAATACATTAGGTCTCCAGAAAAGCCTTTGCATTGAAACAAAATTTACAGGGGTTTGGCTTACTATAAATTCCTAAGTGGGGAAAAATGCCTTGACATCCCTTCCCTCTGTTTCATCTCATATTAAAGGCAGGAATCACATGTAGGGCCTGATCTCTTTCCCAGTGAGATTAATGGGAGGCCTTTTATTGACTTTAGTTGGGACTGAGGGCAGCAATAAAGATACCTGGCTCACAATTCTGTATGCAAACCTACTCTAGTAAAACATGTTTTTAAAATCCTTCCTTAAAGACCTTGAGTTGTTCTGCTAGTGGTGATCACCTGAGACAAAATCATGGCTGATATCTCCATCCATTCATAGAAGAGTACTACCAAAGTCAGAATGGTGAAACCATTATTTGCTGCAGAAATCAGCGAAGTTGTCTGCAAAAGAGTAATGACTTTCAGCTGGATGGTTCAACAAAATCATGACAATTTCCTGCAAATGCTATAGGATTTTTTTCAGGTGAACTGAAGGAGAGAAGATGAGATCCAAAGAACTCCTAACTTTGCATCCGCACAAAGCTTCACTACTGAACCAGTTCTCACACTGATATAGTATGAAGCAGCAGAGAGGGTTCCCTGAGTTACGTGGGATCACCTCAGATCCATAATCAGAACCAGGCAATCATAATCAAGAAAAGGTCCTGTGCCAGGATCCTCCTCTATATGAACTGAAAAAAATATATTTGAAACAAGGAGAAATCTGTCCCTGACCTGTTTTTATCTCCTCTGTCTGATATTCCTTCCCTAATTTGTAACATAAGTATGTAGTAAATATTACACATTCTGACTTTACCTGCTGTCATGCTTCTTTGCTCACAATATTCAACATAGTGTAATACGACAGACTGCAACGTCCATGACAGAATGCAATCAGATCAGCTACAATATAATACCTTCCTAATTTTTTATCTAAATAGTTTGATACAAGAAAAAGAACATAAATGTTCACAGGAAAACATAAGTATTTGGGAGAGAACATTGGTATTTATTTATGTAAAGCAGTATATGGACATATATAAACAAATTGGGGATAAATAGAGGGAAGAAAATACCGACAGGAAATGGAGCAAATGAGTTATAAACTCTAAGCATAGGAAAAATAAATCATGTAAGTGAATGCTGAAGTAAAACCCTGTTTTATAAGCAGTTGTGACCTGTTTGAGGGGGAAATGCAAAAGCCTGCCAAAAGCGTATCATATCCATCTGTCCAGTTTAGAATATTAGTTGGGTTTTTACTTGGACAGTTCTCAGCCCAATCCTGTTAATACTCACACATATTAATAGCCTTGTTCCTAAATGTATTCCAAAACCATCAACTCAGCAAGACTGGAATGATGTGTAGGTAAAATGACATGTAACTGGGATGATGGGTAGGGCCAAACATGTGCGTAGGCACATGCAGGATTAAGCTGAAAAACTGGTCATTGTCATGTTGCTAGCCACAATTTTTGGAGGAATGGCTTAAGTTCCTATTTTGATCTAGATTTTTGTGACCTTAAGAACATCATTATGATGAAAATTTCCATCGTTTTATTCAGCACTGCAGTTCTGCAAACTTCTAAAAGACCTGTGCTTGTATTTCTTTTTCATCCTATGTGCAGAAATGTTTTCAGACAAATGTGCACAGAGTTGGATTTTACTCCCTACTCTAATCAAGTAATCCTTGGATAAAACAAGTAGTCTTTGAATAAGACTTGTAATTTCACCATGGCAAGCTGATTTCTCCAAACTCTTAGTTATGTGTTGCTCTCTAATCTTTACCGTCACTATCCTTAATTATCCTTATTCTTATCCTTATTTGCTTAAGTTCTTCTCTGCACAGTCTGAAGCCTGGTGTGCCGGACATTCACACAGGGAAATGAACCAAACTCAGATTACAGCATCTGGATATTTTTGAATTAGAAGAAGGCTAAACCAATTAAAAAAAAAATACAGGTGATGTCCCCACAGGTGTAACTATAATTTTTAAATTGTGGGTAGTTATGGGGTTTATCATACACCTTTCTCCTCAACATTTTCCTAGGGGCCAGCTTTAGTCTCTGTACGTCCCCACATCTGGTGGATGTATGATGAATGCTTTGGTTTTCCTATCTGATGCCTCCCCAGACCCCCCAGTGTAAAGCTAAGCATTCGGCACTCCCAGGCACTGATATTATAGGCAGTGAAGTACATGGGATTGTGAAAGCAAAGTTCTTTTTCGGATCTCCCTGTATATGTCTGAAGAAATACTATTTTCCCAGCTCAGATGATAGTTGTAAAGATCAATCAGCTGTTCAGATAGGAGTATGATGAAACTACATAAATACTAAAGCAAAGATAAAACATGTTATTGGGTCATTTAGGACCTTGCCCAGAGGCTGTTCTGGGGAAAAAGCAGTATTTCCCTGCAGGAGCCAACTTGCCTGTTAAAAAAAAAATAGCTTTTTCACCCTCAGGAATCACAACCATAGTCTTCTGATACTGAATTATTAACACTCAAGCAAGGATCTTGGCTGTTCTCCAGAATGTTTCTACCTATTAAGAACAACATAAGAAGCTCTATGAGATTGCAGTACAACATGCATTTATGGTTTTTTTTGGAGACTTTGATTTTCTTGGCAAGTATTGTATGTGTAGAAATTTGGATACTTGTCCGCTATTTCTGCGTGTTCAGCCTTTCCCACTAGTTTTCTAGCACATGATGTAACTACAAGTGTGTTAAAGAGTTTTAATGAAAATCCTTATCAGACACCATTCCTTTCTCCTCTGTGGCTACTTTGCAAGCTTGAGATAGAGCTCTAGTTCATAAGCCTTCTGTGCCAATCTAACCTAAGATTTCGGGCAAAATGTGGGGATTTGCTGTTTTGACTGGAAACCAGGCAGATCTTTGCAGCTTTATTTTGATTTTCCAAATTTATTTGGATATGGAAGGTGACAAAGAACAGAACCTCTGTGAGCTGAAAAGCAAATCCACTCCACCTTGGTACAATTTTAGCTGTAATCTACTGGTTCCCAGAAGTTTAGCTTAGCTGTTTGCAAAGTTCCCATCACATATAATGCCAGGAAGCCTATTTTGTCTGACTATGTCTAACAAGTACATGTAGGACAGAAGCTGTTTATCAGAGGTGAAAAAATATGTTCTGTTTCTGGCTTCTTTTCTTTACTAATAAGGACTTTCACCATCCTTTTGGCTTTAGACAGCTATTGAGATATCCATGTGTTACCTTCTCTGATGAAGAGAATGAAAAAAACCCCAGAGCCACGATGTATGAATCATATATATCTTTCTGAATGCCTGTGTTATATTTCAATGAAATTGTTAATAAAATGAATATATATACAAGGCTTTTAAATAAACTGACTGAAAACAGGCTGTGCCATCCCGCTATGTCCATTTCCATTTTTTCAGATTCTAGGCTTTTGTGACTGCACTGGACATAGAAGTGTATTAATGCCAAACAATGTACATTCTGAAGACTTTCCCCAGGAAAGTGTCACATCCAGATAGTGTCACATCACCTTTAAGCTCACCTCTGGATGAAATTTAGTCTTATAGCTTGGCCCAGATCATCCCAGTTGCTTAGTTCTGTGTCTCTGCAGGGCTCATTGCTCCACAAATACAGTCATGTGAATTCATAGCAAAGCATATTAGATGCTGTCTGCTGTAACTGTCCCCCCATTCCTACTTTTGCAATTAGGACAAATGAAAGTTCAGGTCTGTCTGTATAAGCAGTATAGATGAGCCCCTCAAGTCTTTAGTCTACTAATAAAGTTCAACAGTAAGGAGGTGGTGGTGAAAGACCACGCTAAAGAATAAAATCTGTGAAGCCTCAGAGTTTTTTCTTCATACATGGAAAAGGATCAAAATTACTTTATTGAATTACCTTTAAAGGAGCAAATGCACTAACATACAAAAATGTAGAGGTCTCTAACAAGAACCAGTACGTTCTTACTTCCTGCAACAGGCGCAGGCATATCCCCTTCATGGCTTGATAACCAAAATAATGCATATTGTCTTCTTATATTTTTAGCCATCTGTAAGACTCCACACGTTGTCATTACTTGTCTAATTTACTATAAACACACAAACATACTCACCGTTGTTGCCTGCATTTTCACAATAAACTAATGACTTAGCATATTTTAGCGGCAACTGAGTGAGACCTCTCCAAAGATGCTTGTTACCCAGAAATGTCTGGGCACTCATATTCTGAAAACCCAGGCTACTTAGGAATTTGGGTAGTTTGGTTTCCAAGAATTTATCATGGTACTGAATATTTAACAGGTGTCCATGCCTTTTGTTTGCCTTCACTAAGATGCATCTCTATGCAACAGTCTTTGAATATCAGGCAGAAACTCTAAGTATGCATGGGGGTTTTTGTTCTGTAGTTTTCCAACTGACTGTTACTTTACATGTCCTCAGTGCATACACAAGGGGAAATCAGTGATGCATGGAGGACAACAGGCTTGAGTATAGTCAGATAATAATGACATTAGGAAAACAAGATTTTTGTTGCTCTTGTTTCTTTTCCAGTAAAATTAAAAATCACACCTTTGAGAGGCTTGTCATTAAGGATCTAGTAATGCTGCCTTGCCCATACACCACCTCCAGGAGGCTTAAGAGAATCAGGCATCTTGAGCTGTGATGAATCACCTTGGTTGGTTTTTTTATGCGATCCTAATATTCAGCTCAGTGAAGCAGAATTTTTCCTGCCCCAGGCAAGACGGCCTCTCCTTTGTGCTTCAGATCAAGGGGCTGTTGAAAATGATGGAGAGTAGAGTGAGTAACAGGGAGAAAGTACCAAAAACTTAATTACTGAAAGGTCAAATGAGCTCTTCTTTATCGTCAAACTATTTTTTTAACTCTATGAGAGATTGAATTTGGCTGTGAAAAAAAGAAGTGGCAGGAGACCTACCTAACTCACAGAGCTATTCTGAGGATAAATACATTACAGCCTGTAAGGCACTGAGCAGCTGCGATAACAACAGCCATAGAATATAGATAGAGAAACTTCTTAATCCTTAAATGACTCATTTCATCCAAGTGTGACAATCCTACACCTCAATCACATGTAGGACACCACAGGGAGGAACACGTATGCTCCTTAACCTTAATGGCACCTAGTCAAAGATCTTTTTTCCTATCTTGAATATTTCCCCTGCAATACTTTCCTGGTCTACAATCTTCTTCCCACCGCCCCCCTCCCTGCCCCCCC
>NW_009648244.1:0-4443 GCF_000708025.1 Charadrius vociferus | reverse complement strand
CCCCCCCCCTTTTTAAACACTTCCCTGCTGTAACATTCAGAACATTTACAAGTTTCTGATAGGACATATGATGTGAGATACAGGGAGTATTTTGCTTACACACAAAAGCAAACTAGGCCCTCTCTTTAGAGACTTTAGCATCTAAAAAGACAAGGCGTGAACAAACTGAACAGGGATACACCTATTACATGGACAGACAGGCATCCCTCTGCTCAGGCTGGGACATGGCTGTGGAGAGCTATGCTGGGTCTGGAAGACATCTAGGTGCATTACTATAACTCAAGCAACAAAGAAGGATGAACAAATATGCAGGTATATCCTCTGAGACCAGAGGAGAAGACAAGATGTGATGGGGTAAGAAGGAGAAAAAAAAAAGGTTTATTGGCCACATCCTGATAATTGAAAGCTTTAATGGCGCTTCCCCCCCCATGGAGTAGTTGATACTACAAGAAAAAGAATGGTGTTAAAAACACACTGAAAGCTCTCTGCTGCCTTTTGCTGAAGATGAATGCAGTTTTAAACTGCAGCTTTATTGTCTGTTGGCAAAGTGACTGCCATGAAGGGTTTTAAAACTGCAAATTCTTTAGTGTACTCAGACATACTTTTGAAAAATGAACTCCGCTGCTGCTCAGGGGATTAGTTTAACTTTTTATAGCATTCATTTTTGTAATTCTTTACTACTTCTTCATGTTGTGTTTGCTTTATGAGGTTATTATTTTTATACTTAGTTTGGTAGAGTCTTAAGAAGGCTCAGAGAGACAGGTGTTTGAAATTCTAGGTGTAATAAAGAGACACAACATTTATTAGAAAAGAAGAAATGTGGCAGAAATGGGAGTTGTTTTTTGTTGCTTCAATACCCAGCTCAGTTCCCACTGCATTAGTTGGCAATGATATTTGAAATGGTGTTGCTTTGGGTCCTTAGGTGAGGAAACATTGACAGCAACAGTACAGCTGAGATACAGTGGACCAAGGATAAGTCACTGCAGTTCTGGATATTGAGGTTCCCACTCTCCCTGGCCTGTTGTGGGTCTGGGTGAGTCTCCTGGGGCCACCCACCTTCACTTACATTCACTCAGGTTGAGAAGTCACTTGCTCAACAGAGGCCTAGTCAGCTATCATGTTTTTTAAATGCCATCATACAGGGTATTCCTTTAACATTCAGTTCCTAGGATTCCCATCAAACTAACTCCCATTTCAGATCTAACAGTCAAAGATGAACTAGAGAGTATGTGTTTGAGAAAAACATCATCTACTAATTGAAAAATCTCTATAGTTGGGAAATTTACCCATAACCCTTGGTAATGTGTTCCAGGCATCATTTGCCCTGCACCACTAACCGTTTTTATCCCTAGTCTAGTCTGGATTTATGTAAGGTAAATGCCCCATTACTGGATTTTAGACAGTTATATTGACAGCCCTGGTTGATCAAAATTTCAATTTATAACTTATAGGCTGATCAAATCATGACTTGCCCTTCTTCAGTAAGTTAAATTGACTAAGACCTTTGAGTTTTTCATTATAAGGAGTATTTTCCAATCCTTATGCTATTGTCCTCGGTCTTTTTTGATTTCTCAACAGTATTTCTGAGGAGTTTACAAATGAACTGGGCTCCATATTCAAACAACAGTGATAAAAGAGCCAAAGAGATATTAACTAGAGTGTTTCAACCACTTTCAACTCAGTGATTGCCAAATATTTTTGTCAAAACAAAAATCTTCAGGACTTCTATGAGTTCTTATTCACAAAAACTAGAATTTAAACCAAGCTTTGAATGTGTGTTTGTTATTGTCTTTTGCTTCATTTCCTCATTTTGCTGATTTTCTCACTTCCATCTGTGTTTGGGAATGTGCATGTGTATGTTTTTAAATATACTTGTGAAATATTTGCAGATCATCTTCAGATTTTCTATGAATCACCACTGAGCCTTGGGCTGTATTCTTACTTGAGTCCCTTTCCCCACGCTTATTCCTTTAGTCCACTGGGCAGCCCATCCCCAAATATTCCAGTTAATCTTACCACCATCTCCCCACACAGCAGCTACACACTGTCCTGTACAATCTGATAATTGTGATGAACATTCTGTCTTCCTATATGTATGTTGTCACAAACACATCTATTAAAAATAGAAGATTTTTACTTGCACCTAATTTGCCAGTGAGTTAAGACAGCCCAATCTCACCTGTCCATCTCTTTCATTATTAGCTGCTCCACTAATCTTCAGATCAGCTACAGGGGTAATCAGAAGGGGGTAAAGTTCATTTCAGAATACTTATAAAATTGCTATACTGATAAGAAGTACTGTAAAGCCTGAGAACAGATCGACTCAGGATCTTGTGTACAACACTTGCCTAGCAATGACTTCTCACTCACAAATTTTGAATGATCAGTTTCCTAGCATTTGCTCCATTTAACATCCATCATCCTGATTTTCTGTTGTTTTCAGTTTTAGTTATAAGGTTGTACACCATCAAATCAAATGCCTCACAGAAGCCAATGCAAATATAATTACCTTCATCAGCCAAAGTTCTAACTTCATAAAAAAGTATGTATCAGGTTAGTTGACAGCAATTCCTTACCATCAATCTATGTGGATCAACATTAATTACATTACTGTCTTTTAAAACTTGATTTACTGGGCTTGATATCATTCTATTACTTTTCCCTGGGATGGAAGCCCTAATATCGAGGCTGAGCTTCATCCATCTTTCTTTCCCTCCTTTCTTGTTTTGTCTCCTCCCATCGCCTTCCATCCCGCTCTTCTTATCTTCCTTCCTTCCCTCCTTCCTTTCTCTCTCTGTGTCTCACACTCTCTCTTCCTCGCTGTCGTGGTTTAGGCCAAATCAGCTACTGGGGACCCAGGGGACCCTAGATGGGACCAACAGATGCTCCCCTCTACACCTCTTCAAAGAGAGAGGCAGAGGAGGGAAAAAGAGACTTATAAGTTTAGAAGGAACTAAACTACTGTAATGAAATATTAATAATAAAATAAAAGGAAATAATGAAATATATACAAAAGTGTATCAAGCTCCCAAGATAACACTGGCTGGCACTGGGGCAGTCCCAGGCTGGACTCAGTGACAGATGGGAAATGGATTTGGATCTGCATTCAGGATCGGGATTGCAGGCAGATGAACAGAGTCCTCCTCAGACGTCAGCCGTTGAAGAACGAGAGCTGACCCTTTTGATCCCTCAGCTTTTATACTAAGCATGAGGCAGATGGGATGGAATACCCCGTTGGTGAGTTTTGGGTCACCTGTCCTGTCCACTCCTCCCCACAGGTGGGACCCCTCTAAGCTTTTCTTCTTCCCACCCTCTAACAGGGCAAATAACAAAGTTGGTTGGCCTTGGGTGTTATAGGAATAAGTATAAGCAAGAGCCTCTCTGCATACCATGCCTGGGCATCAACTATAAACATCGGTCTTATCACTCTGAGAGAGTGAACATTATCTGCACAATATGCTGTTACTTTCAGTAGTTAGAAGAGGCCCAGCTAAGAAGCAAAGTTACTGAATAAAATAGTTTCTGTTTTACCTCAAACCAGGACACTTGCTTTCTTGCTTTTAAAATAGCTTAGATGAACAGAAGGGATATGAGAAGCTGTTTTCTAGTCTGTTTTGCAGCTCTCTGACCTGTACAATGAGGATACTGACATTACCAATTTTTCTGAAGGCATTTGAACTCCGTGGATGGAAAACACTCCAGAAATGCAAAGGATTATTGCTAAGTATTGTTGTTGTTGTTGTGCTTAACATCAGCTGTTCCAGCTTAAGTGGGGCGCTTTAGGAGGGCAGTGTCAAAGAACAACCACAAACTAGTGAACAAAGGGAAGATAGATTAAGAGCTCAGACGTGTAGAACCTGCTTCTCTCAGCAACTGTGCCTCAGCCCCTGGACCAGCGCTCAGGTCAGATCCATACGGCAAGTTTCCAGGTCTTGAGGGCTTCAATTGATGGGCTGTTCTTCGGAGCGCTGTCTCCCTAGGGCAGGAAAAATTGGAAGGTAAACAATTAGATGGCTGTACTGCACGGGGCTGTGTGCACTGATTAGGAGATTCTGCCTGACACAGAGGGATGTCACTGCCTGCAGTGGTATCTGCTGCTGTCACTATTGGCGTGCAGCAGGTGATGAAGCTCGGCTGAGCTGCCTAAGGAGTTAAAGGGAGGTGGCGGGGGAAAGGGGAAAAGAGGAAGATGTAGCTCATAACTGTTATGAACCCTTCAGTGCCTAAACGAGGAGAGGAGGGGTGGGGCAGCTGGATGCGGAGTCGGTGTGGCACAGCACAGCTACTGCAGCTGGATCAATTCTAAGACAAAAATAGCTACTTATATCCTCTGCCGCCACAGCTGTTGCATAAAAGTCTCGCACAGGGTTAGACAATGCAACCGGGCCTTTGCTTCTGCTATGTAGCTGAAAGAGCACCCCACCCTAATCTGAGCTAAGAGGT
>NW_009648243.1:209593-211646 GCF_000708025.1 Charadrius vociferus | reverse complement strand
CGAATCAGGTGAACACATTTCACAGGGAGAAATGGGGACAATTTATCACATTTTTTGAGATCGCACTGATCTCTGGGTGGACTCTGTCCATGCAGTATAGCTTGGTTTGGTTTAATTCCTGACTGATAAATGTCCCGATCCAGTATCGGGAAGGTTCCGTTAAAAATAATCCCAAGGAAGAGATTAAGACGCTAAAGTCGGTCAAATGTCATACAGCCTTTTACTTAATACTTTTAACAAAGAATAAAGTACAGGGGAAAGGTGAAGGGAAGGCAAAGAGGGAAAAGAAAAGGGGGTAAAGGAAGAAAATAAGGAAAGAGGGAGAAAGGTCACTACTACCACTCTGAGTTCAACAGTTTTTCTGCATATTGTGTCCGAAGTCTTCAATCATTACACGCTTCATAGAGTCTGAGGCCCGGGGTGGGGGGGTGGGCTTGAAACATTACACGGTTCATGGGGCTGGGGGGCCGGGGGGGGGGGATGGCACGCAGCAGGGAGGCAGGAGGAACCAAACAGGAGACAAAGCGGAGAAAAGAAAAGAAGAAGGCGCCAAAAGGCGCGTGCTCCCTTTATATAGGGATCTCGCTCATGTGCAGATCAACCGGAAGTGCTGCTCTCCTGCAGGCCTCTTCCTGCTCTTTTCGCGCCCTTGGTCCCTGCGCAGGCACATGAGGTCGTCGCTTCCAAAACCGTGAAGAAGATGGTCCTCCCAGGAGATGGCGGCACAGTAGCAATGTTGAGACAAAATCGCATCTGGTATTGGTTCTCCACAATAACATTATGTTAAAATACATAATTACTGTTTTATTTTTATTGCCGTTAAAATGTAGTTAATCAATGGTTATGCTCAATAAACCACTACATTCAACAAATGCAAACAGACTGCTCATTAAGCTATTCTGTGAGTGTAACTGACCTGCCAAACCTGCTTTCATTTACACACAAACTTGCTCCTCAAGCTTAACAACCAACTTTTTGTTACACACCTACAAATTTTCATTACAATGTTCTTTATCCTTAAAACTCTGGAAGAAGTTAACTGCAATCTTGGGCAAAATGTTACAGCTAAGTTGCAGGTAGTTCATGAGGCAAGCAAATGATTGAGTGGAAAGAAGGGATATGTGTGTAGCGTTACTTAACATTGTTGTTACAATCTTTTTCTGTTATACAATGGTGTTTAGGTGAAACCACAGCAACACATCCTATTTTGAGTCAATTTTACTTCAAGGGAAAAGGAATTAATAATTTTTACCCACATACTCCATTTGTTTCTTGTTAGAAATGTACACGTTTTACACTTTATTTTTGTCTTACAAACAGTCTTACTTTGCTTATTGATATATTTTAAGGCGAAATCAAAATGCAGTCAGCTAGAACATTCTGATCCATTCAAATAATTTGGTTTGAAAATTCTAAATATTTTTTCTGTGTATCTCCTTGAAAATGTGTAAAGCCTTGAAATTTTTCACTGAACTGAAATTCTAGTTTCCACAAAGTGCACTTCTATGTGAGGAAAGAAAACAATAATGTAATGTCTAACTTGTTTTCACCAATCTATTTGAAGTCATTAAATGAATGAACCATCAGGAGTTTGGCACACAGTTTTATGTCAATGCTGAGCTGAATGCCGCTTTGTCAAGACCAGGTAGATGCAATGTGTAAGCAGGCCATAAGGTATGCCACCCATGTCTTGGAAAACACACTGCTGCACACTTTACAATTTATTTGTGTATATCATTAAAAGCTTTGTCTAAACCAAGTCCTTCCTGTAAGTTCCCTCTGTATCAACGATTATTAAGGGTCTCTTAGGTACGGCAGCCAGAGTTGGTTTGTGTTTCCTGGGAAACTGTTCTGCCACCACAGAAAACGCTTCTTTGGCGAGGCTGGAGAAGTTCGTGCGGGCGCTTCGGGCCCTACGAGTCTCCCGCAGGACCTGCCCGGCTCAGCTACGCGGCCGAGCACTTCCTGCACTCCGCGATACGCTGCTGCAGTTGTCTCTCCGCTGCCGCCACAGCGCGACTGCGAGGCGCGAAGCGCCAGCAGGGCGGGGGCG
>NW_009648243.1:208585-208789 GCF_000708025.1 Charadrius vociferus | reverse complement strand
GAGGAGTGATTTACAGGAGTTTTTAAAGTTACTGCAAGGAGACAATCGCGGCGAGGGCCAACAAAGCGGGTTCTTACTTTGTAGCCTTCGGTCTGTACCCTACGGCCTACGATCGCATCGTGTTCACTTTCAGGAAGTCCCTACCTCTCACGGCACACATATGTGTGCATACACCACAGGCGGATTATGTAGTCTCCGAGGGGT
>NW_009648243.1:206244-208505 GCF_000708025.1 Charadrius vociferus | reverse complement strand
TCTCTGATGTACCTCCAATTTGACTTGATTGCATTAGCGTTTTTTGAGGTAATGTTGTGTCGTACAGTAAGACAGCCAAGCTGTTTTAAAATTTGGTATTGTATATGTTAGATACACCTATGTTGGAAAATGGCATATCATCACTGAAGGAAAACTTTATGAGGGCATAATGCATTCAGACCCGTGACTGTGGTGTAAGTGCAAAATAGCATAGTGAGAATTTAACTTCACCGTTTGTGTCACTTAAGACAAATTGCAGATTCATACTTCTTGTTCTATAGAATCCTGTCACTTGTTTTTATGTAAAATTATGTGACAGTCGAGCTTGGAAAACACCACAGAAGTAAACTCTTCGAATAAGTGGCACGCATAGCAAAAGGCAGCTCAGTTTTGTAGTTTTAGTATGGTTTCTTTCTAGACTACTCCTCTGAGTACATTGGCATTTTGAAATAAAAGGGTTCGTGTGTGCAGGTCCTATGTCATTCTGTGTTCGTACCATTCCTCTGATTGCTGTGATTATAATGTGAAAACTCCACTGCAAGTGAGCACATCAGTGGCACAATCCTTGTGCACAAACTTAGGTTGAGTGCAGTTTTACTTGCACTTCCACTTAGTGTGCACCGGCTTGTTTTGCAGGACTGTGGAGCAGACTGTGCTAAATTCCAGAAGAGCGAACTGGAGTACAAATTCAACAAGAAAGCCTTAGAAAGGCCCTATACCTCTAAACACTCCTGGGGAAAGACCTATGGGGAGCACAAGCGTCACTTGGAGTTTAGTCATGACCAATATAGAGAGCTAAAGAAATATGCAGAGGAGATTGGCATTTTCTTCACAGCTTCTGGCATGGATGAGGTATGTAAGCCATACTGGAATGACCAGCAGAGTCCAGCTGTTGTGTCTATTGGTTATTATTTAGGTGTGATAGTTCTTACATAAAAAGAATACTAAATATGTGTGGACGTTGAATTTCTAAATGAGGAAACTAGAGTAATTGCACTTCTCCCAGTTCCCTTGTGTCTCTACAATGGTTGAGTAGATGGCTGAATATTTTGGAAGACCTGCCATGTATGCTGAGGTATTTACACATAGTAAATCATAGAGACAAGGCCTCTGTTGAACCCCATAAACAGTCAAGGCTTTGAGAATTTAGATCAAGACTTTAATCTGACCACTATCTGGTGTTGTCTGGTATGTTGGCTCCAAGCATTTCAAACTTCCCTCTGTATTTAAACCAGACTTCTTTCTCAACTTAATCCCTATTATTTCTCTCTTTTTTTTTCTTCTGCTGTTTACTAGGCCCCAGTTGGTGTTTCTAGGAAGCAGAAATGCTTATATTCCTTTTTCTTTTACTAATCTCATGTAGGGGGTCTCCACCTTGCCGTGTTACTCCTGAAGCAGTTACTTGTTTTTGTCAGTGGGATCTTGGAAGAGTCAGTCCCCAGCTTGTAAACGCCATGAAGCTCATCTGCTGCTGTTGCCCCTTAAAAGATGTATACTTCTTTAACTCTTGCACGTTGCCTACCTCAAAATCATGTTTAGTTACAGTATTAACAAATGCAAGGTACAATTAAAATACGTAAACTGAAAAGATCAGGTAACAATTTAACCTTAATACAGATCAGAGATTACAGATTGTTTTACTTTTCTTTGTGGCCTAGAAAATACAGAGAACCAAACTAAAAGAGACCCTCCAGAAGTAAGCCAGCCACTCTTGCATAAGGCAAGAACTGTCATTCTCCTGTCTTTGTGCAAGTAGCCTTACACAGGATGGGACAAGGATAGGATTTATTTAATGTTTTAAGGTGATCTTTCAGTGCCTCACTTTCCTTATCGAAACAATTCCTGAGGTATCAGCTTCATCTCCTTTCTCTAATTTTTTTGTCCTGCCTCATCTGACATAAAAGTTCATACTTTTCTTGTAACTCTTCTCTATGTATATGAACACCATCATCGCATCTCCTTTCTGTTTTGTATTCTGTGCACTAAGCAATTTCAATTCCTTCAACGTTTTAATGCTTTCTTTTCTAGTCCTCTGGCCATTCTCACTCCTTCTGTCGATTTACTGTCCTATACACCAAAATCCTTGAATTGCTGTGCCCCAGCTGAGATGGTATGAGCACTAAATACAATAAAAAATTACTTCAGATATCTGACAGGCAAAAAGGTGTTTTGCATGTATTGCAATAGCCCAATGCCATGGACTCAAATAGATCTGTGAAAAGAGAGCATTGTGATGTTTCTCTTATTGTCGTCTTCATGTC
>NW_009648243.1:186701-206137 GCF_000708025.1 Charadrius vociferus | reverse complement strand
CTCTTTCTTTGATGTTAAAATCTCCAGCATTTAAATGCAATGCAGAACACCTTTCACATGCAGCAACTAAGATTACTTTCCACTTCTGGGATCCCTCCTTTTATCAAGATGCTGTGCTCCTTTGTGTGTGGCCTCATCAGCTAATTAACACTACTGATAAATGTTTGTGCAATAAATCCTTGAGAATATTTATATTTCTGTAAATTCAGCATAATCTCTGGAACTCTAGCAATGTCAAAGAGGTTAAATTCTGTGTTCAACTATATGAGGAAATCAATGAAGTGATGTGTGAAGTAAATATAAAGGATATGACTAACTTTTATCTACTCTGTTCCAATGTGTACTGGAGACAAAACAGGATCCCCTTAAACCACTCCCTTTAATGTCATACCTATTATTTGAGATTACATCCTGTTCCTTGAATCTCTTACAGAAAAGCTGCCAATTTTCAAGCGATGTTTACCTAATAAAGAGTGGCTTTAGATATGAGGTCTATCTGTCATATTTCATTCTGTGCAATCTCCTCAGATTAGATCTGTGGCTTTTTACTACAGTGTATTCATTGTCTTCATGCACGATACATCTTAGTGAATAAACTATTAAAGAGATGTTATGCATCCTATGTAGAAGAAAATTACTCTTCATCATAACGATGATAGAAAAATTAGACTGAAGATGTGATTCTCTTCTGGACTTTAGCACTCTTTCTCTGGCACTAAGTAAATTTGACTGCAACAAGGTATGAGCTGAAGAAATTAGAAGTGTTTGTGGGTAGCTAAAGGGGGACAAAGTTAGGTAACTATTTCATTGTTTCACCCAGATGTGAATGGAGGATTTCAGTATCTCTTGCCTGTGATAGGTGTGGGATTTTCTTCCTTATAAGTACTTATTTTTTAAAGGCAACTTACTGATGCAATACTGATTTTCATGGAGCCTCCAATAATTCCTGAATTGTCTTCAATATAGCGCACACACTTTTAGAAGAAGGCAGAGTATAATTAACATTTCAATAAGCTGGTTTATAGTCTTTTCTTTGGTGTACTTTGTATTATCTAGTATCTTTCCTAGAAGCAAATCCATCTTGGATTTCCTTTTTTGTGGATTTTTTTTCAGGTGCTTATTTAATATACTCATACAATTTTTCAGAGTGACAGATCTATTCAGGAAAACTACCTGTAGTTTTAAACACTGTTTTGTGTTTTAGTATTTCTGACCTGCAAGAAGTAGGTAGCAGGAGGACTGCCTGCATGCCTGCAATACATTTCTTCTTCAACAGGCAAGCTCCCACCTGCAGATAGTTGCTTCTCTGTTGGGTCACAGTGTTCTTGCCTATTTTTTTTTGGCACTACAACCTCATTTTGAAGTTTGAGGGGCAGTGGAGCTCACTTGTACTAAGCAGCTGTACCTACAGCTGTACCTACAGCTGCTGGCTGGGAGGCCAAAGAGACTGCCTTGAGACAGGGATCCCAGTCAAAAACCCGTGGAAAATCTGGTTTTGTAGTAGAAGTATAAAAGAAGGCACCTCAGTAATACTTCACCTGGAGGGAACTCAGAAACTATTAGCCTTGGAATAGTAAATGTTATTTCAGAAGCAGTGTATTTGGGGAGGAGATATATATATAGATATAGATGTGAGACCTATTTAATTAAGCTTTGGTTTTGCTATTTGGAAGGGTTGTTTATGTCCTGGCATGATAGTTCTTTATCTTTGATCCATCTGAAGTGGTATGTTAAAATGCAGTGATTTCTTTTCCTTGTAGATGGCTGTAGAATTTCTACATGAACTGGATGTTCCATTTTTCAAAGTAGGATCAGGAGATACAAACAATTTTCCATATTTGGAAAAGACTGCAAAGAAAGGTAATAATTTTCTTTTGAGCCGTCTTGGTAAACATCACTGTGTCTCAGTAGATCAGTTATTAGGTCTTTCCTCCAATTGATTTTGGAAAAATATCTAAACTACCTTTAGAAGAAAATCACCCTTAGACTTGGGAAAAAGAAAGGTTCACCCAGCTTCCTTTTCTAGTTTAACTGAATTAATTTACTTCAAGAATTTAATCTTGTGTAGCTTTCTTACAGGTCTAGGACAAAACGTGTATGTTTTCTAATGGCTAGGTCGCCCAATGGTGATTTCCAGTGGGATGCAGTCAATGAACACAATGCATCAGGTTTATCAGATTGTGAAGCCCATCAATCCAAACTTCTGCTTCCTGCAATGCACCAGTGCATACCCACTTCAGCCAGAGGATGTCAATCTCCGTGTTATATCGGTCAGTGAGTAACCCAGTGTGTGCCATGGGTAGGGTACCAGAGAAGGGCTATGCCCTTTTATTGAGGTATATTTCCGGATCTTAGGCATGCTGGAATTTGCTTCTGAGAATTTAGATGATGTATCATGTTTCTCTAATCCATACAAGTGTTGAAGTAAAAATATCCATTGGATCCTCTTTCAGCAGAACTCAGCTTTGAGAAATATGATAAAGGATACACCGGAGTATTCACAATTAAACAGAAGAAAATATGACATATGGTTAGCAGGTTAACCCTGTGTGTTGTAGTGCAAAGAAAAACTATGTAGACTGTTACCATTAAGAAGGTGCAGAGCATTGAGAATGTAATTTTAAATAGGGGGTTAGACCAGAAACTTCTTAAAAACACTTCACATGAATATCAGAGCAATGAAGAAAATGGATTCCTTTGCTGAAAATATTATTTGGATATGCCTACTAATGATGCAAGAAAATTTTCCCAAATTGGCCAGTATTCAGGCACTTGTCTAGCTTTATGCACATGTAGTACGTTATTTTTAGTAGAACATAGCTGCATTTAATTGCCTTTAGGATTGGGTGACTGTTCCCTATGTATGGCTGAAAGGATTGCTTCAGATTTTAAATACAGGGTTGAAGAAATCTGCTTTAGATACAGGTTAAACTGAACCAGTCCACTCGGTTCTTGGATGAAAATAGAGCACTACTCTACTACTGTAACCTACAGTGATGTGGGTTTTGAAGATCTTGAAGACTACAACTGAATTAGAAGGAAAATCCTAAGAGAAGTTGTAGAATAGAACATACCTTCTTTTCTTTGTTGGTATTGATCATCCTAGTGGAATTCTTAAAACATAACAGTGAGTAATGCAGTGTGACTTGTTGAATATAAAAAAAGTTAATTCTCAGTATAACCAACTGCTTGTTTTGTGGCACAGTAATTGTCCATTGTTTTTATTGCAGTTATCACTGTTAAATTTGCTTTGTCTTTGAAATTGCTACCGTGGTAATTCAGACCAACTCTGTCATGATTCAAGGCATATCAGTCAGCTTTTCCTGATATCCCCATTGGCTATTCGGGGCATGAAACTGGCATAGCCATTTCAGTGGCAGCTGTTGCTATGGGTGCTAAAGTAGTGGAACGCCATGTGACTCTCGACAAAACATGGAAAGGAAGTGACCACCAAGCATCGCTGGAGCCAAATGAACTGGCGGAATTAGTGAAAGCCATCCGTACTGTGGAAAAAGCAATGGGTTCACCAGTCAAACAACTCTTGCCCTGTGAAATGGCTTGCAATGAAAAGGTAACTTTTGCGTTTGATTAATGTATAGCTGAAACTCATTTAGACCTGTAGCTAATAATTCTATATTCAGAAAAATAACTTGCTAGTTGTTTATTGCAGTAGTGTTTCTGCCTCTGCACTCTAAACTTTCTGCTGCTAAGTAGCAGCATGCACAGTGTTTATGCTTAGCCCACTGTAACTTTAGTGTAGACCTGTCATTTTCTATAAACTGCTATTTATGCCAGTTGGTAACTGTTTTTACCAAAGTATTATGTTGGCAATTTTGAGTATAATGAAGTTCTATGTATATGATCCAGTGGTTAGCTAAGCTGAGTAGAATCATAGAATCATTTAGGTTGGAAGAGACCCTTAAGATCAAAGTCCAACCACTAAGCTAACACTGTCACGTCCACCACTAAACCACATCCTTAAGTGTGACGTCTACACATCTTGTAAATTCCTCCAGGGATGGTGACTCAACCACTTCCCTGGGCGGCCTGTTCCAGTTCTTGATAACCCTTTTCATGAAGGAATTTTTCCTAATATCCAATCTAAACCTCCCCTGGCACAACGTGAGACCTTTTCTTCTTGTCCTGTTGCTTGTTACTTGGGAGAAGAGACTGCCACCTCCCTCACTAGAACCTCCTTTCAGGTAGTTGTAGAGCAATAAGGTCTCCCCTCAGCCTCCTTTTCTCCAGGTTAAACAACCCCAGTTCCCTTAGTTGCTGCTCATAAGACTTGTTCTCTAGACACTTCACCAGCTTCATTGCTCTTCTTTGGACTCGCTCCAGCACCCTCATGTCTTTCTTGTAGCGAGGGGCCCAAAACTGAACACAGTATTTCAGGCGTGGCCTCACCAGTGCCAAGTATAAAGTACTTGGTAGGAATAATAGGTCTCTATGACTGTATACGAACTGCTTTTACACTGAGCTAGAATATTAGTCATTCTAATCAGATTCCCTACATTCTGAAAAATTCCAGTGAGCCATTAGCCAGTTTCAGAAAGGATCTGGATGGTCCTAGCAGCTTAGGTACAGTGAAGGTTTCCATGCTAACTCATCCTTCATTTGACTCATCCTTCATTTGGAATAAGAAGTAACAGGGAGGACAGTTCCATACAACTTGTTCCCAAGTAACTGCAGAATATTTTTTAGCCTTTTTTGGTATACTAATCCTAGGAATATGTTTGACTTAATTGCTTTTTTTTTTTTTTTTTTTTTTTTTAATTCCTCCTCTGTAGCTGGGAAAGTCTGTTGTGGCTAAAGTGACAATTCCTGAAGGTGCAGTACTGACACTTGACATGCTGACAGTAAAGGTGGGAGAGCCTAAGGGATTTCCCCCAGAAGCCATCTTTGATCTGGTGGGACAGAAAGTTAAAAAATGTATTGAAGAAGATGAAACCATCACTGAGCAAGCAGTGGAAAATCATGTCAAAAAAGTGAAGTGCTAAACCAAAGCACTTCATTCAATATTTCATGATGCAGTACTGCACTACTGCACAACATATTTAAGTATAGCAGCATGGTAGATTAGAAGAAAAAGGTGTAATTAGGATCCAAGCAGGTTAGAATTTTCAAGTTCTCATTAGCAGGAAGTTTCTGAAGTAAGTGGATATAAATTGTAAAGAGTAATTTTATTAAGAAACCATATAGCATTGTGTCTAGAAAATACCATGCTTCTCCTTTGTCCATTCCACTTAACCAAGACTAATTTGGAGTTTTGCAAAATCTAAGACCACAGTCTGCAGCTTTCCAGCTTCCCTTTTCTGGTATGAATACAGTACATCACAATAATTTTATCTACACTTTGAATTGTTCTAACACCGTATCTTCTGATGTTCCTCTCTCTTCTGCCATTTTCCTCACCCCTGTGGTAACAGGATGCTAGTCGGAGTTGAATACAGATAAGTGAAAGTTTACATACATTGAGCAGAAAACTACACATGCAACCTGATGGATTTTTCTCAAGATGAAAGCCTTAAAAAGTCTCAAGGTAAAGCAGTGGGTTGCAGGAATCTGCACTCGGGGGAAAATGAGCTCCTTGAGAAAGCTAGCATTTCAAGAGACAGTACCAAGAATGGAAGCAAATTGGCTATGTAGAAAGGTCCCACGTAACAGGCTAGAGGAGCCTTTTTGTACTTTTTGTGAACTGAAAGGCAAAAGGAGCAAGCCAAACAGAGTGAGGGGGAAGAATAGATCCAAGATGGATCAATGGAAATAAACTTAGCCTATGCTTCAAAAAAATGTCAAAAATGTTGAGCTGAGTGAATTTCGCAGGTAGGAAGGCAAATGCTGGCGAGGATCGAGCAGCCTCCTTCCTCTATTAACAAGCAAATACTTGTTTAAAAAGTTTTTTTCCCCCTGACACTAGTGTTTGAGGCAGCTGAGGCTGGCTGCCTGACTAGGTCACATCACTATGCTTCAGCATGATAGTCGGTGCTCCTCTTGTGTGCTCTGCTCTTGCATCACAGCTTTGCACTTTACAAGTAGGAAATGCAGTCCTACTCCTGTCAGACTGCTCTTCCCTTTATCCAGAAACTAGCCACATGGCAACAGCTGCAAACCTGGCATCCCTCAATTAGCTTGGTTAGTACTGAACTTCTTTGGTATAATTAATCTGCATTTTTCTGTGGTGGAATCATTAGTGATGTTTATTTGGAACTTGCTACCTCTCATGGTCATTAGTTAAAGTATCTTGAATTTGGTGGTGGTGCTTCTGTATCTGTGAGCTGTTTACTTTGAAACTGTTTGCCTTTCTGTAATTCTGAGGAAACTATTCATATCTTTAAATTGGAAAGCAAAGATTCTTTGAATCATGTGCTTGACCGTATGTGAGCTCTGATTGATGCAGTATGCTTGCCTTACATTAAACTACTCAATTGTTGAAAGATTTTTTTTTAGTTGCAAATTTGGAAAATAAATTTAGCTTATAAAACAAGCTATTGTTTCTGTGTTTCACCCTATGGTCAGACTTTGCCTTTGCCAGCACCAATGATGATTCCAGGACCTTTACTGTTTGAACACCATAAGATTACCTGACCTCCTTCAAGTAGCAGTGGCCTCCAGAAATTTCCAGGACTTTTAATTAATGTATGGGGAAAAAAAAAATCCCTATACAGAAACTTGCAAGCTGTCTTAGTTGTACATGAGCATACCTTTATCCAGCTGCAGTTAAAGAGCCTTTGCAAATAGGACACAAAATAAATTAAGTACAAGAGACCCACACCCACAGACAGGTGTTTTTATTGCACCTGTAGGTCCTCCAGGCATTTAATCTTCCATCGAGGGTGGTACACAACTGTTTCTCTTGCTTCCACTCTGTGTGGAAGCCCAGTTCAGAGTCTCTGTCACAAGTAAGACCAGCTAATGGCTACTAAGCATAGCTACAGAAGCTCCTACTTCAGGTTTACTTGAAGGGACCTTTCCCACAGTCAATGCCAGTCTCTGATTTTCCAAGATGATACTTAAGTATGAACTAATTTACTTAGTGCATTTATTATCAAAGTCTGACCTTGTCAACCATAACAATATGCAATATATGAACCTGAAGCTTGAAACAAGCTAAACCTATTACTATACACAACTGCAGCCTCTACAGGCAGATGAGGGGAAGGAGTTCATTAAAAAAAAAAAAAAGATGGCAATATCCAGGTTCAAATCTGAGTTGTAGTATTCTTTCAACCAGAGTTTTTCCATTTTGCAAGTTGAAAAAAGTACAAAACATACTACATATAGCACTTTACGTGGTACATCGACATCATTTATAAAAGTCAGATCACTTTGAAAAAATGAAATTCACCCCATTGAAAAAATGCATCTATATTAAAAATTACAGTTGGTTTTCTTTGACTTAACTGTTAACCTTCTAGAAGCAGCACAGTTACAACTTTCTTGTGACAGAGATTAATTCATGTAGATAATTGCTGAAGTGGCTTTCATAGAAAAAGCATGAAGTAGTAGGCTTTATTTTGCTTTGTTCCTTATGTTAGTTTGCATATTCCAATGGACCCTTCCCAGAGCCTCAAGGCTGGGTAAACTGGTTCTGTGAACTTGCAGCGGAAGGTGTGCAAATGAGCCATGCCATCAGTAACATTGTAGAATGAAAGGATTCCTGCTTCATAATCCAGAAAAATGCCAATGCGATCAGGTTCATCTTCTACCAGGATGGGGATTCTCTCCCCCTTGTGAAATGCCCAGTACTCAAAATCAAACTTCTTAAGGCACCAAGATGCTCTATTCCAGCCCAGTCGACAGGTTTCAGAGTCTCCTTTCCTGCCAATGGAAGGGTAGGCTGCACCAACCCACCACCCTACTCCAGCATGAAGCAGGTCAACTTCCCAGTAATGGCTCCCAGAGAGGAAAGCATCTCTGCTTAGCACCTGCCATAATTTATCAAACCTCTGGGGACCACAAGGGTAAAATAGCCTCCTCCAATTACAGCTTACTACAAGACGGTCGTCAGACAATTTCAGCCTTGGGTGAAGGCTGTCATATTCCCACGTTGGTGATCTTGCATCTGCAATCAAAACCATAAACATACTTACTACACTTCTAATGACTCTTGAAAGAAGTCCAAGTTATAAAAAAAATGGCAAAGGAGCCCATAGCTGGCAGTGTCTTGGAACCTGCAGTTTTGCAAGGAAAACCTGATATTTTTAATAGACAGCATTGCACTATTTGTATGCACTGATGCTTTAAAGTTGCATAGGCTTTAAAGGTCAGTAAAAGACAAATATGTAAGTCAGTATACGTATGGTTCACAAATGAGAAGATGAATACAACTAAGTAGAGAACAAACACCGAGAGCTGCTTTATGTGGAATAGTTGGAGACTTCTAGTGGGATTACAGCCTAAGGGTTTTAGAGAGCACTGGAGAGGAGTCTTGGGTTGTGAGATCCCATTCCACTGAAATCCCATTTGAAGATATCTGTTTCTCATAAAGGCACCACAGCTCTGAGCAGCAGCGTTGTGTGCATTGCAAAGGAACAACTTAGTAGCTCCCAGATGATTTACAGCAGTTCACCTAACCTGACAATCACACAGGACAGGTCAGAAAGCTACAGGATTTTTAAGATGAGATTTTTCTCTGAAGATACTCTCTGACAACTTCAGTGTTGAATTTCTGCATGTCTCACTAAAGTTTTCGTAATATGCTCTGTCTCAATAATTTACTGTGTTAGCATGTGTCTTCTGATTTCATGTTCTAGAAATAACTAAGATACTCCCTTTGAAAACAGGATCTGGCATCCTTAAAAAAATCCCCTTCACTCTTTCTGTCAAGCCTGATAAAACCAGTGTCAGAGTTGGGTACCTAAAAGAACATACATTATCATGAATTACAGTACTTTCTAGAGTACTAGTGATAAGATGTAAATGTAACTGGTATGTTACAACTATTCCAAACAATGGCACATTTATTTTTTCTTATAAGTGAAGAAAACAAAGTATAACAATACATCCAGACAAGAACTGAACAGCAATATACTTGTAATGAAAACTGGCTGAGTCATAGTTCACTCAATTCATAGCTGTTTTGACTGAATATCATTTTAATCTTAGTCTAGATAACTCTGAAGCTTAGATGTTTTAAATGCCAGATGACAAATATATTTAATATCCTGAAGCCGCTTTTCAGAGTGAGTCATTTCCTTTTTAAGTGAAAGTTAGGAAAACAAGTGTTTATAATATTTTAAAATCCAGACTGCTTTGATTTCTCTGCAGTGTTGCATATCTGAACTACATGTTTGGACCTGTGATCTCACAGATTGCAGTCTTGCACTGTGCTTTACAGGCAGCATAGTACTAAACGAACACAAAACAGGGGGCAACAGAACCATTCGATCAAGAACTTCAATTATTTTCCTTGCTCTTTGGTGTTGAGCTTAGAAATGAAAGGTAATTATACAGCAGGTTACTGTATGACAGAAGTCTGTCTTTGCAACTGAATTAATTTGTCGCTTATTTGACTTTGTTGCTATTTCCTCTCCTATGTTCTCACATAGAACCCTCTCCCATAAATATGTCTAACCTGGGCTAGCTGGCATATTCTACAGTCTAAAGCCCAGAAGTTGTTTTCATTCAGGTTGGAATCCTCCCCTCTGCCATCAGAGCAATGCATAAACCACTTCACTCCATTCTTTATTGATCTTCTGTTACTCTCCCCACAGCTTCCTGCCACAAGCAAGGAAGGCTAAGTAAGGTCTCCCACAATTCACTGTGAAAGAGCACTAGCACTGTCACCTATTACAGTGCTCACAATAGAGAACTGACATCTCGCATTGAGGGTCCATTCACTGCACAGTTAATTGCAATGAAGACTTACGCTCTATACTTGTCTGTAATGTTTTGGAAAAGAAAGTAGTACACATGCGTTATGATTATAAGATACAGCTGGACCCCACGTCTCCTCCTTGCCTTGCTGTGGCCCCTAACATCAGCTATGTTTAAAACACAGAAACCAGTGATGCACCATTATTGGTTGTTTTATACACAGAGTCTAACTGAATTATATATATCTGTTATATCTGAATTATATATATAATATCTGTATATTATATATACAGATCATCTTCATCTGTGCAGGATCACTGCGCACACCGGGGTACCAGAAATGAAGCAGTTGCTTCATTTGAGGCAAAGACATGTGGAGAGAGTTGCTGATGTGTGAAATGCATGTCATGGTTGCATAACATGCAACCGTGAAATACAGGTCATGCAGAGCCCACTGCTGATATTATGCCCCCTGCAATCTGCACCTGTATACTGCAATAAAATGGAGAAGCAAATAGTATGCAGTGCTAACTGAAGCTTCACCATTTTCTAAACAAAAAGCAAGCCTTTATGATTTTAATTTTGGTATGTTTGTAAAGCAATGTTAGAACTTCCAAAAGGGTACCACTACAGGGACTCATCCCACACATGCAACATCTTAATTGTTATAATCTCCGCTACACTTTAGTCAGAAAAGCTAGTATTGGTGTTTGTGTGGTCTGAGTAAGTCCTAAGTGACATCTGTGCGCGTAGTTGGTGACAAAAGACAGGAAACAGAAATTATTCATGCAGTTAAAACAGCACACTACAGAATTCTATCTTCTGAATGACTTACTGTTATGAGACTTTGTTCCAAGTCACTTCCAGCAGGTAAACAATGGGGATGCTAAATTTGTACAGAACACAGGTGACACCAAGACCAAAAGACATAGCAAGGAGGATTTAAAAGGCCTGCTTCAATATCTGCTTTTTCCAGTTAGCACTTGAAAAGCTGCGCAAATAAGCAGTGGTGTCTGTCAGTCAAATTTACCTGAAAACCTAGATTTTTGTAAAATGTCTAATTACTAAATCTCAAGCAAATGGAAATACCTCCATTGCTTTAAAAAAAGGACAAAATCCCAAAGACTAAACTGCATCCACGTGCTAATGTTTGGAAGCATAAATGTGAATTTGACTAGGAAAATAATGCAAAATAGCTAGAGTTGTTTGCATTATTGGAGGACTGCAAAGGACAACTTTTCTTAAGTGATGAAAATTTTAAGTGACCTTAAGTCCTAATACGTATGACCAGGGTTTGTCAATTTCATTGGCCTATAAGCAGCTGCACATCTTTCTTAATTATGTGGTTTGTAATATTTAGCTTTAACAGAGTTGAGAAACTCTCTTCAGCCCTAAGTGCTCACATATGAAGCAAATACAGTGCTTTTTCCATGAATCCATCAAGAGGCAGCCTGAAGCAGATACAGACCAGCATTCATGAAACTCAGAAGCCTAGTTCACTGCCAGCGAAATGCTGCTGCAGTGGTCTCTTAGTAGCAAGCGCGCAGTTATGTGGAACGGCTGTCCTAGCACCCCTTAACAGGTTCCAGTTACAAAGTGACTGACAGTCTGGATCCTGCAGTACCAAAATGATGCAAGTGGGAAAAGACCCATGACATCAACAGCCAAGAAGACATAGATTTTACTCATTGCATTCCTCAACACCTCCTGGATTTACAAGTGTAACACCTGTTTTCTCATCTCCAGTTGAGATAAACTGCTTGGAATGAAAAAGTTGCAGTGTTTGGACTTAGGAGCTCACTCTGGAGAGCACAGAAACAAGACAAGGTAACAACACTGAAAAATATCCCTCTCGGAACACACCAACCTATAGGGTGCAGGGACAGCATCTAACCCACTTTACAAGCACAGTACTGTTCCTTGCCCTCCCTACTGAATAACAGCCAGAAGTCAAGCGTCCAACCTGGCCACAGTCATGGCTTCCACTGGGCTGGGATTCAGGCTGGAAAACAGACCTTCTCTTACAACAGGCCTTTGTAACCAGGTACCACCGTAATAGGGAAAGTTGCAGCTTTGAGATTAAAAACAGCTACAGCCCTCATCTACTGCAGGCTACCGGAAATGTCCATTAGCTTCCCATCAGAGAGATAAAACAATTCACAGTACATGTTTCCTACCAACACCACAGGAAATTATCGCCTGTAGATTGACCCTTATTACATGATGGACATATAATTAAAGATAGACTGCAATGATTTGGAAAATAGAAAAGTCTTCAAAAAACTAAATTAGCTACTAGCGGACAGTTCTACACTGACAGTTCTGAATAAAAACACAGGATCAAGATTTCACAGACAGAAAGTAAAATTTCTTTCTCAACCTGAGGTACAGAAAAGGGTCATGACTTTCAGGCACCACCAAGCACTTGCTCCTCGCAAACACTGTAAACATCAGAACCCTTTTAAGATACCATTTTAAGATAGTTGCAGCACACGTTCATTGACTGTTTCAGTGATTGAGCTGTAAGTGTTCAGAGTGTTTCTAACTTCTGTTCAACCATACTTACGTTTTAAAAAAAGCAACCGATCAACAGGAGACATGGATTTCAACACTGTTCCAGGCTCCTTCTTTGCAGTGGCATTCAGGCTACTGAAAACATCTGCGCAGAGATGAAAAGGGACAGTTTAGGGAGACTGCCAGTGGAAGAACATGGCTGTACTCTCAACAAGATTTGAAAAATAAAACATCTTGGGCAATTTTGCTGGACAGGGTATTTGGGTTTTGCGTCTTTGGTGTGAATTCCCCCCATGTCCTCGGTAAGGTCATACTGTCACACTCCACTTTCCAACTTCATGGGACAAATTGTGTTACTTTTGCTGGGGAAGGGCTACTCACTCTGTATGCTTTCAATCTTATGCTTTTTGGATAGCATGGAGATGCTGTATCCCAGTGTTGCCAAGGAACTACAGAATCAAGCACAACCCCAAGTAGGTACCTCCCATTCCTCAAAAAGCACTCCTCTATCACATGAGAACAGAGTCAGGCAGCTGAAGACAACTGCAGATGCTAGCTACAGAGCACCTACACAGTACTGTCTAGCAATTCACAGATCTTGCAGTGGCATTTCAGATCTGGTCTGACCATTTTCCCAAGCACTCTGCTGTAGTCTTCTTGATGGCAACTCTCAGAAAAGGGATTATTAAAAGGTAGCTGGGTGAAATGTGGTGGCTGGTGTTGCCATGCTCACCTGTAACTCAACAAGCGGCAGGGTTTCCCCATGGTTATTTGGCTTTGTGGCTCTGTGTCCTACTAGGAAACTCCTTGCCTTAATCGTGCCAAAGGTCACTTAAGGATCAAATACCAGCTCGAAGACAAGAGGACCTCTAAGCAGAACATGTTAACCCACCTTTAATGTACCAAAACTCAGAGAATTTTTCAGACTGCCTGAGACAGAAAGATCATCAGGTACATCAATTAGAAAAATCTTTCAAGTTTTACAGGTACCTGCCAAATGCCTGCCAAATGTCCTGCCAGAACACTTTCACCCGACAGTGACTGGAAGGAGAGAACAACTACATTGTGTAGATGTGGTGGTCTAGGATATAAGCAAGATAAGCTCTGCAGGAAGAAATAAGCTGTACTGAAATAACTGACAGAGCTGGAAAAAAACATCAGACAAACTTCAAGGCACAAAAGGCCATCTTCAGAGTTGAAAGAGAAACCTCTTACGTTCATATATCACCACTGCTACAGCAACGTTACACCAATGCTGTCAGAGAACTACCCATGCCTGAAAAGCTACTGTTTTCTCCAGCAGATTTGGTAAAAAGTTCTGCTCTTACTTACAGACTTTACTCTTCATTTAAAAGGAGAGCACAGAAAGCAAAATTCACAGCATTCTCCCAGGTACCTTCTTTAAGACGGGCTTCTAGTGGTTTCTGCAGAATGGACTGAAGAACTCTCACAAAGTGATTATAATGGTTAAGTATGTGCTCAAACGAGACAGGTGTTGGATGCCACTGTTCTAACAGGTGCCTGGGTTCCTGCATTTCTTTTTCGATTTCTGTGTACTTCTGAGGGAAGAAAGTCAAATTCTACCATTAGTAGAGACAGTAACATGAATGGACTCTTCCCTCCCAGCTCCCACACACCAGGGCAAAGACAGCTCCATCACTAGGTAAACATATGGGCTGTAACAGGCAAGCCTTGCTGTGTTCAGCCTGCCTATTAGCTCCCCCAGCCAGCGGAGCCAGGGGCTACCCCAGATACGGAGAACCTAGCAGTCATGGTTAAAAGAGGGCCCTCCAGGACACTCCAAGATGGGAATGAGTTTAACCTGGCTAGGACCTTTTGTGGGAAATCCCAACAATGGGAAAATTAAACCACTGAATTTTAAAAGCAAACTAAAGAATAGAATCCAACCTCCCCCCCAAAAAAACTCTCCAAAACCATGAAGAGTAGCCTCCTATATGGAGGTATGTTGCTAGCACATAGCAGAATGCCAGGGCCATATCGCTCACAACAATGCAAACTCTCAAGTCTGCTAAGTTGCAAGGATGTAAAAATGCACCACAGGCCTTCCCATGAAGACTGGCATCCTTTGGCTTGTGTCAGGGCATAAGCACATGACAATACACCCTTCCCAAGGAAGGTGAAGATCACTAGGAAAGAGAGGTTGACATTTATCCATAGTCAAAAAAAAAAGCATTGCCCCCTCCAGTAAAATGATGGCTATTGCTCAAGGTGATTAGGATCTCTTGCGATTAAAGAAATGAGGCAATTTAGCCTTCCTCCTAGGGTTACCAAGAGGGCTGCCTTTCCTCAAACCTTCATATTACACTGCACAAGGAAAGACCTGATTCAGCACTTGTCTTCAAGATTAAGAGACTTGTATAACTCTGTTTCATATATGCTTAAAATTATCATGAAATTCATACAGACTTTTAATCAATGCCATAGCAGGAAGACCTAAAACTCAAAAATCAGGAACCAAACTGGTTCACCAAAATACCAACAAAAAGAAGATTAAAAAGCAGTGAGAAAAATGCTGCTTACATACAGAAGGATCTACAGAGGAGATCACTAGAGCAGTTTACCAGGGACTACGAAGATAAGAGGTAGAAAGAGACCATACAATACCACCTCCAGCAACTGAATAAGATCACTGTGCTGTTGTATTTGTCTGATTCGACATGAGAAGGTCTCCAAGGCTGCAAGCTTTTCTTGACAGGACTCCAACTGCTGATCATGTGCTTCCAGGGCTTGCTGAGTCTTTTCATCAATGAAGTTTTTTGCCAGACTCTCCTCTTCCCGAAACAGTAACTGGAGTTCAGTTACTTTGTCTGACAGCTGCCTTTTGCTCATGATGGCATGTGCCTATAGATGAAGCAGAAGAGCATCCCCCCCATACTCAATAGACCATAAACATTTCATGGTTTACTGTCCCAGGCTTTCAATGTTACATTTTGGTTGAATTTTACTGATGTGTTTCATCTCTTGAGAAACGGGTGTTTACCCCTTATGGGAGTGCAGCCAGGATTTACCTGCTGGTGTCCTGGATGGAAAAGCTTGAGGGCAGATTCCAAGATGCTTATTTATGTAGAAAATTCTGCTTTCAGCTGGAATGTAACAGGGCCACGTACTAACTGCTACAAGCAGCAGACCTGATGCTTCGGTAGCAAGACTTTGCCCCCTTTTAAAGCAAGCTAAGGACAGGGAGCTGCTAGGAAGAGAAAGCCTCCAAACCGAAGTGACATCAAACTGCAGTGTCCCAAACCTCTACAGAACTCCCTCCAGCTCCTACTGACATTTCTGTAGCAGAGATGCTGAGAGATGCTGCTTAGAGCAAAAGCTATTTCACGCTCTATAAATGAGGTGGAGCTTAGCATACTTTCCTGTTCTTAAGACAGAATCAATAGAGCTGTTCTTGTGTTTATTTAGTTCTGAAGTCAGACTATTCAATAATGCAGTTCAGTGCAATGCAACATATATCAATGAAGCCAAAATAATATATAGGGCTGGGGCTATTTACTATTCCTCTGCACAAAAATTTCAACATTGTTCTTCCAGAGATCTTCAGCTGATCAGAGTGTGAGGGTCAGGCCTTTGGAGACTCTTTCCGTCTTCTCTCCCTTTGATCGTAATATGTTGTGATGGATACAGGGAATACACTCTTTTCCTAAGAAGCAGTAGCTGCCTGGGTCTTTGAACAGCTACAGAGAAAGCAAAATGTCTCTCCTTGGAAAATGACCATCCAGTGGAGAAGCAAACCACGCTTTACCTTGAGATCATTAGCAGCCTGCTCTATGCTCCTTCTGTTATCAGCTTCTTGCTCTTTTCTCTCTTCTAGATCCTTCAAACACAATGCCATTAGTTCCTATGCAGCAAGAAAACAAAGTAAAACACTGCTTCATAACAACATCTGTAAAAAACAGAAATCAGTATCCAGCTTCCTTTCCATATAGGGAAGTATGTCACTGAAATGCTCACTTTGTGAGGCTTATTAAGGCCAACAGTGATGAAACAAGTATTTCACCTGCTCTAGGTGGTTATACTGGTAAGATTCAAGAGAGCTGTTCAAATTAGTACCACCTTCATGAGGAACAGGGAAACCTATGATGAAAAAGAGTTTCATTTTTAAATCTCTGGCACTGTGCATTTCAAGACTATATGCTCATTCATTTAGCATCTGAAGGGCAGCTAACCAAACACATTTATTCAGAGGATCACTGGGAGGCTCTGCCTAGAGTCAAAATCCAGTGAATGTTCAGGATGCTTCCCAGTACACAAAAGACCAATCAGAAATACCACATTATCACTACAGTGATGCTACAGTCTGAATGCCTGCAACAACAAATATTATCAGCTTGGCTGGTAATCACAGTATCTGTGATACTTGTGGTATATACCCTGAGATGCACTGAAGCAGCACAGCATAGTTAATGTTCTGCTGTGTCTAGCCCCACAGTTTCTCACCCACAGCCCTCTGAAATCGGCTGTCCTCTGTCCAGCATGCTGAACAGTCTTGGTGCACTTGGTGATGCATTTTTGTCATTAGTATCGTGAAAGATCCAGGCAATGGTGCCCTGTGCTCTCAGTGCCCTACTGTAATATAAAAGAGCCTATCAGTAAACAACAGATAAAACAACAGATAAATTAGGTCCAGAGCTGTAGCTATTATCAGTGTCCCGTTCTGCAGTTGGGACCCAGTCAAGAGCACCTGCATGCACATGTACCAGCTTACCGCAACATCCCCAGGTCAGCATGGCATTTAAACTGTGCAGGGTTGACAAACTAAGTATGTGTTGCTTCATGGGCAACAGGTTGCATTTCTGACACGTACAACACGTATTTGAAAACACATACAATTTTGCATTTGATTACGACAGAGTCAGAAGAAAATGGGCTCCCAGCAAAAGCCAGAGACTCAGCATCTAGAAGTCCCTTGGCACAGGTATATCCATGCAAGCAGATTAAAGTTATTGCATAGAGAAAGACACTCATGTTATATCATCCATTCCAGCCACAGTTTTCCAGTCCTGTCCCTGAAGGACCGGAAGGGTTCTGCACCACTTGAAGAGCCTGAAATCTGTGCAGCTCAAAGCCAGTAGATGTCAGCAGAGACTTCCTAGGGACAGTGTCACATGGGGACGCAAGTTTATACCCTGCTTACTTCCTGTTTTGGCACAGAGACAAATAACTAGTTATCAACAGCATCTTCCCCCCTGCGTCCAATGGACCCCCAGGGACCCAGCACAACTTGTTGCTTTATGCACTTTACCCTGGCTCACATCAAGTTGCCACAGTACAATACCTGCATCCACACATTGCCCTGGTGTCATGAAGGGAATGCAAACACTGTAGTGACTTCCCAGATGCAAGAGGAATACTTTGGATGAAAACACACCAGCAGGCAGGAACAGTGCTCTGAGTTGCTCTGACACTTTCAATGGTCTTTCCCCTGTGTCGCTGTTTGCGTATGGCCTAGTGTACTGCCCTCTGCCCTTGTATTGCTCTCTAATACGAAGTGTAATAAAATGCCAGAGGAATTTAGCATGACCTGTGCATCTGCTCACAACCTGTTGGAACTAGGAAACTTCCTCGTAACATTGCTCCAAAACACAAGGGAAAGAATGGGAAGGAGCTTTCTGAAATTGTAAAAAAAAAAAAAAAAAGCTTCTGAATATCAAACTTCTGTGTTACTACTTCTTAAGCCTCCCACGCTTACCACCACAGCATGCAGGCCTCAGCAGGCTCTCCTGAGTAAAACAAAGCACAAGCAGGAAGTATTGGGCAAGCTTGCAAAGCCTCCTGGGGCTGCTCAATGGACAGCTAAGCTGGAATGAACAAAAAAAGCTCAGGGAAGAATGCCTATGCTGGTTGTGCCTAGGATGGAGTTAGTTTTCCTCATAGCAGCTCATATGCTGCTGTGTTTTAGATATGACTATACTGTGAGTGCACAACAGGTTGGGAGGGCACACAAGCAGGCAGATGACCCAAACTAACCAAAGATATCCCATGGCTTATAACATCAGCAATAAAATGGAGAGGTGAGGGTTTAGATGAGTTAGCCATCTTTTGTTCAGGAACTAGCTGAGCACCGATCTACGTGCAGAAGACAGTGAGTGACTGCCTTCGTATCATTTGTTTTGTTTTGTTTTGTTCTCTTTCTCTCTTCTTCCTCTTCTGTTTTGCTTATTAAACTACTTTTACTTCAACCAACGAGTTTTCTTGGTTTTAGTTGTCCTTTCCTCTTCCCCTGTCCCGCTACGCAAGGCAGGGGTAGTGAGCAGGCAGCTGTGTGGTGCTTAGCCACCTACAACAACCCCTGCTCCCCATCCCCAAGGAGCTGTCAGAGAACAGGCTCTGTGCATGGGCTTTCACACTGGTCTAGCAAGCTACAACAACGGGGGGAAGGGGACAACCAGAAATCTTTCCCAGTCTCCTGTGGTATCCATGTTTCTGTCAAAGGTACTTCCAGCCTGTCAATGAAAATAAGTCCCCCAGGGCAACCAAGCTTCTCTGATTCCCCACACAAGGTCTGCTGCTGCTTATGACCTGACAGTCAATGTCACCTCCCCACTGGTCCCTTGATTTATACTCCTGTTATATGTGGACTTGGGGTGTGATTGGATAACTCCCTCCCTCTCGTGCACAAACCATGTCCGTTTGCTGCAACAGCATGCTGGACCCCTGTCCACATGGGATTTACAATGCACTTGTCAAAGTATAGAAACTTTGTTCTGCTAGCCAGTACAGCCTACAGAGTTGATGTGATAACAAAAAACCCAGAGCTCCACAAGCTTGTTATAAGGCAAGCAAAGCAAAGTCCAAGGCTGAAAGTACTTGGCCTACTGTGTCCACTGCACCAATACACACAGCTGCCACTATCACACCCTGGCAAAAGAAAACCCAGTTGCACAAATTCCAGAAACAAGGAAAAAAAACCGGTAAGACACACAAGGAAACAAGGAAGATCTCTGCTCCAGCTCCGTGCCCTGTGGCCCCACCAGCTCCCGGTTATACTCCAGTGCTGTCCCTCTGCCCCGCTGAAGCTGGTCTCGCACATAAAGTCGCCGCAGCGGCAAAACCGCAGCGACGCTCGGCGGGCCCGGACA
>NW_009648243.1:137992-185556 GCF_000708025.1 Charadrius vociferus | reverse complement strand
CCCCCCAAAAAAAAAAAAAAAAAGAAAGTGCTTCTGCCTGCTTTAAAATGAGTAAAGATGAGGATTTCACAACCTGCTTGGGACCCTGTTCTGGTGTTTGACCCTTCTCACAGTGAAAACTTTTCCCAGTGTCAAATCAGCATTTCCCTCATTACAACTTCTGTCATGTTGTTTCACTGTGCCCTTCCAAGGAGAGTTGTGGCCTCATCTTGTCTATCTGCTCCCATAAGGAAGCTGCGGACAGTCCTGAGTTCTCTGCTGAAGACTGTTCCTTCCATGTCTCTTTGGACATGCTGTGCTTCAGCTCCATTAGTGTCTTGGTGGCTTCTGCAGGAGTGTTTGCTTAATGGAGTCAATATGTGTCTTGTCCAGGGAAGTGTGTGGCTGGTCTTCATCACCACAAGGCCAAAATGCTGGAACATACTCAGCCCAGCACCTGGGTTCCTTTTCTGGCAAAGTTGTTCCCCAGCCTGTTGGTGCTCAGCCTTAATTGCTGCAGAGTTAATTCATGGTTTTGATAAACCCAGAGGCCTGTCTCCATCTTTGTGAAGTTCATGCTGGCGCATTTCTCCAGCACGTCACGGTTGTTCAGAAGTGTGACCTTGCCTGCCACTCTATCATTCCTCTTCACCTGCTGCACCCCCTCCTGGTTTGTAATCACAGCAAACTTGCCAAGAGCATATTCCGTCCTATTGCCCTGGTTGTTCTTAGGAACATTGAAGACCAGTGGGCTCATCATCGATCCCTGAAGAATGAAACCCAGCTACCACCTGGACTTTGTACATCTAGTGACAGCACTTAGTGAGTAGCAGTCCCGGCAGTTTTCCATCCACTTTCTAGTCTGCCTACCCAAACAACATCACCCTGTCTGTAAGGATATTATTGAGACTCATGACTTGCATGTCAGAATTTGGAGGTTATTAGTACCTAGGGCATTATTTCCCATTTCACATGTGACTTTGCAAATGAACTTACTGAGCTACACTCTCTGGGCCTTTTAGTGTTTTTAATGGCTTACTTGAGAGAGTTACAATAAGCCTGAAATGTTTGTGCAAACACTAGTGGATAGCCAGGTGCTGATATGCACTAAAATCAGACGTACTTTCACCCTGGTACTTTACGGTCTAACGCTGTAGCAAAATGCTGCTGCACTGTGGTTATGAGAAGTCAGAAGAGCAGGAGAGACCCTGCTTTTTGCATGCAGCTCCCACATTCAACTTTCTGGAGGGACGCCCATTACACTTGCAAAACAGGGTTTAAATGCCTCAGGGTGTGCCTTGGGCTGTTCTTGCCCAAGAAGAATTATCCTTCAGCATAGGCAGTGGAGAGAAGTAGTGTTAAATCAAGAAAAAAACAGGAAGTCAGAATGTTTTCCTGCTTCAGCACGTTATCCTGAAAGCCTGTTGGGGAAGGGTGAGGTGAGCTGGTGAGGTCAGAATAAGCCTGAGTCTTACCTGTTAGTTTTAAGGTGAAATGATACTTTCCTTCTCTTGACTTGGGATCTCATAAGCCTTCTGCAAGCTAGGGGTGTGTCGCTGCAAAATTTGTGTGTGGAACTGGCAGCATGCAACACAGAGAGACCTGGCTTTTGTTTAGCTATAGCAGTCTCTTGTTTCTTTGTATAGAAAATTACTAATACAAACCCTGACTCCATATTCGTACTTGAGTGTAGGGGTGGAAGGGAAGAGTGAAGTCTGTTTTTGTGTAAAATTTACAGGTTCTGGTGAGGATCTGGACTTTTTTTGCAGCCGTCTACAAAAAACCTGAATAACCACTTCAGCAAAAACATTGAAGACTGTAATTTGCAATGGCAGTTACACAACATCTGTAGACATTAAACAGCTTTGAATCCCTGCCACACAAGGGTGAATTTAAATAAGGCTGAAGTCAAGAATCCTGTATCAAAGGGGGTGCTTTCAATAGAAGCCACCCTTCCTTCTGGCTTGAGAAGAGAAAGAATTTTTAATGCAGAAATCGGAGTTTGTTACAGTTTTGCTCAGGGCTAACCATTTGCAGAGGGATCGTGCAGGGAAACCCTATTTTATTCTGGGTCAAGTGAACCTTCTGGAATCTCTAGCTTGTGTCTATATAGTTTAAGTAATCTAACTTTACAATAGGTTAGAAAGTGGTGCTACATCAGTTCAATTTTCATGTTCAAGTTTTATTTTCCTGAAAAACAAATAGAACTTTGAAGTTCCCAATTTTTCTGGCACTGAATGTTCTTTATGTTTTAACATTTCGATTAAAATGTAAATAAAAGCAGGAATTCTTTTGTGGCTTAATTGCTCACTATTTAACTTAAAAATACGGAAAATATTCTAGGCAAAAAGAAATTTATTGATGTATACATTTCTTCCTAATTTTTAGCAAAATATACTCTCAAACATAGACTTTTCAAAATATACTTTCTGCAGCATTGTGGGAAAATTGTATGCATTAAAGAAGCATCAGAATTATTTCAAACTTGTGGGAAATTGGCTAGCTGAGAAGGGTAACATAGATATGATCCAGCTGGCCGAGCAGGAGCTTGGGAAACATCGGACCCAGTTCCTGTGATTGCTAATTGGCAAGGGCACCCTGACCCTGACTGCAGGTGCTAGACGGTAAAGAGAAGCCTGTGATTACTCAGGCATGGGAAAAGAGGGAGTAGTTGCATGGGAAAAGAAGAGGTAGCTAGCCACAGATAAGGAGCTAAGGGCTGGAGTGATGAACCAATCAGAATGCTGTGTTGTTGGAACACATATAACTAATTATAGTAGAGTATATATGAAACATGTAGTAGCTAATTATAGTAGGGTATATATGGAATATGTTTTAGCCCATTATAAAAGACAGCTGTGCTATGCAATAAACGAAGCTTGAGCAGTTGTATCAGTTGAATGTCTGCAAGTCCATAGGGCCAGATGGGATTCATCCCAGAGTACTGAAGCAGCTAGAGGATGTTACAGCAGGACCCCTCTCAATCATCTTCCAAACGTCTTGGGAGTCTGGTGAGGTCCCTGTTGACTGGAAGCTGGCCAGTGTTATTCCAATTGACAAGAAGGGCATGAGGGAAGACCCAGGAAACTACAGACCTGTTAGCGTAACCTCAGTACTTGGAAAAATTATAGAGAAGATCATACTGGGTGCTATTGAAAGGCATTTCAAGGACAGTGTAATCATCAGGCACAGCCAACATGGGTTTACAAAGCGAAAGTCTTCTTTAATTAATTTGTCATCCTGCTATGATAATATCACCCACCTAGGGGATGAAGGGAAGGTGGTGAATGTAGTTTTTTTAACTTTAGTAAGGCTTTTGATACTGTCCCTCACACAATCCTTCTGGACAAGTTGTTCAACTGTGAGATGAGCAGATACACAGTGCACTGAGTGAAGAACTGGCTGAACAGCAGGGCTGAAAGGGCTGTAGTGAATGAGGCTACACCTGGCTAGTGACAAGTCACCAGTGGTGTTCCTCAAGGCCCAGTTCTAGGGCCAGCCCTGTTCAATACTTTTATTAATGATCTGGAGGCAGGAGTTGAATACACCGTTAGCAAGTTTTGCCGATGATACTAAACTGGGAGGTGCTGTTGACTCTCTTGAGCAATGAGGTCTTGCAGAGGGATCTAGATAGATTGGAATTAATTAAAGGTGATTAACTGTGAAAGAGAATACAGTTAGTTAAATACACTAAATCTTAAACATAAATAACGTTCTTAAAATGCTAACAGCATTTTGCATTTTAAATGCATAAACATCAAGAAGTTGAAGAAGTTTCTTGAGAACAATCTTTTGTTTATGGATTTCCTGGTATTCCCTGGTTAAATAGAAACATCTGTCATATTGTTAAGGTCCTTGAATGCATCCAGAGGAGGGCAACAAAGCTGGTGAAGAGGCTGAAAGGAATGTCCTGTGAGGAGCAGCTAAGGACTTTGTGTTTATCTAGTTTGGAGAAAAGGGGGCTGAGGGGTGACCTCATTGCTTTCTACACCTTCCTGAGGAGGTGAAGTGGAGAGGGAGGTGCTGATCTCTTCTCCCTGGGATCCAGTGACAGGGTGTGCGGGAATGGTTCAAAGCTGCACCAGAGGAGGTTTAGACAACATTAAGAAACATTTCTTTATGTAGACAATGGTCAAACACTGGCACAGGCTTCCTAGAGAAGTGGTTGATGCCCCATGCCTGTCAGTGTTTAAGGGGCATTTGGTCAATGCCATTAATGGTCAATGCCATGCTTTAACTTTTGATCAGCCCAGAGGCAATCAGGCAGTTGGACTAGATGATTGTTGTAGGTCCCTTCTAACTGGAATTATTCTATTCTATTCTATTCTATTCTATTCTATTCTATTCTATTCTATTCTATTCTATTCTAAGGAAAGACACACACTTCTGCCTCAGTACTTTACTTTAGGTAGAACTGGATTAACTGTTGTGCTGCAGTGGTTCAGTGAAATCAAGATCACTTCAGGGTTTGAAATACAGACAGGTGTCCCTAGAATTTAACTTGTTTGCAGCTTTACAGTATTAGTCTTTATTTTTTATGTTAAAGAAAGAACTGCAGAAACTGACACATCAGAAGTTCAGGTCATCTTTCCCTTGCTTAAGCTGAAAAGGAAGTAGCAAGGTAAAGGATATACATGCATTATAAGTCTGGTACAGAAAAGGGGAAAAAAAGAATTTAGTATAGGAAAATGCAACAATTATTATACATTATCACAGATACCACATTACAGTAAGCAAAGACACTAATATATATTGATAGACACGAATAAACCAACAGCTATCAGCCACAAACCACTCAATTATCAAAAAAGAAAAGGAAAGTTATTTTCAAATTTCTGTGTCATGCCAGCAGATTTATTTCAGTTTTTAAGCCAGAGACACAAAGTCATCTGAACAGGCACCCCATTTTATCACCCTGTTATGTGGGACTCTGCAAAGGAGTCACAGGGAGCTATCGGACTCCCACAGCTGCCCTAGCACCATCAACTGAGATCCTCCACACACCCCATCTTGCACACTGATAAATCTGCCCCAGGAAGCGTCCCAGGCACCAGCCCAGGTCAGAGGGAGCCTGCATCCAGTTCTTACAAGCCCAAGCTGGATATGTCTGGCACTCACTACCTCTTTCTTTTACAGTGCTTTGCCTGGGGCCCTGCAGCCTTTGTATCCAGCAACAACCCCTGCTCTTGCCAGGGACATCCTGATAATTGAAGACCCTGGGCTGTAGCCTTGAGATATACCTTTGGATGATGCTGGTCTTGGCCTACAGAACAGGGTGTATAAATGCCAGTGACACACCAGGGCTTGGGGAAAAGAGCAGATACTGGTGTCAGTTCTGGCTTCCCTTGCCAAAGAGCTCTCAAGACTGGTCATCTCAGCCTCAGAGACCAAAACCCACCAAAGCCTGTGGCCATCAGAGCCAACAATGCAGCAAGAGCCTCACGGTATTCTATACCTATAGCTTGAGTAGTATGTTTGATTAATGCTTGGATTTAGCTGCTACTGCTACATAAATAATCCTGTTTTTTAAAACAGGTACAGTTGCCCTTTTCACAAGCTGCAGCATCACATTTGCACAGTATCCTTAGAAGAACAATCTCATATATGGTTCAACCAAAGACAGTTGCTTTCAAACCAAGGAGGAGATTTTTGTAGTTCACTCTGAAAAAACAGAGGACTGTACCTATACAGAGAAAGAAAATGCCCTGCTACCTTTGGTCATGGTTAGAATAGTCCACTGCTGTGTCTCTTTCCAGGTAAGAAAGGTTAAGGAGACTGTGAGTTTGCAAAAGCCACAGTCCCTCCTAAACATAAAAAGTTATCCATGGGAAGATGCTTACACAGGGCAGGTCTATCACCAAAGCAATCTGTGTGCTCTTGCTCCTCCTATGTCAACAAGATAAAAAGCAACAGCTACATTTTTTTACAGGGAGGAAAAAAGCTGGACTTTGAAGCAAACATGAAGAAACATATTAGGTACTACAGCATTCAAGATGAAAACACATTCTCCCGTGGCTGCTATCTCATGACACTGAGCCACGCCACAGTCCACGCAGCCTTGCAATGGCTCAGGGGATACTCCTTTCACAGGGAAGAGAAGGATCCTCTTGTGTGTTGTGTTCTAAGTCCCAGACAGGATCTAGGCTGCACATCCAGCATCGAGATGCTCAGATCAAGCAGGACTGATTTCATGCAGTTTGACTTGGAGAAGACAGCTAGGAAGGGACAGCAAGTTTCAATGTAAGTACATAGTCTGGATATTCATCTGGGAGAGGGATTACCACTTAGGGATAGGAAAAGTAGAATTTCTGTTTGGCATTATTATCTATGCATTTCACATGTCCACTCTCCCTATCTTGTACTGACTTTGTTTTATTCTTCTCTTCCTTTTCTCTTACTTCAGCCACAGATTCTTTCTGTGATACGTTCTGTTTGCTTCAGACAACCCTGCAACTAGCAGTAAGATCATTCTTTTCTCTGGATTAACCTTTCCCATCTAACTCTATTTATGACAACATTCTGATTTCACTTTCTATTTATCTACTTTGCTTGTCTACCAGGTTGTTGATGCATCTGTTGCAGCAACAACACTGTCCTAGGACAGCCCAGCAAAAGTAGCACTGAAATCCAGCTGCGTTTGCTGGGAACTGAGATTTTCTGAAGAATAGGTGTTCTCTGTATCCTTTGCCCTTTGATTATCCATGATATTCTGCTCTTTATCAGTTCTTTGTATATTTGCTCAACACTGCCAATTGGAGAGTAGGCACTAGCCTGAATAACAGATGGTTGTCTTTCAGGGGCCAAAGTACAGCAGCTGGAGTTGCTACACAAAAGGCACATAATTCATCTCCCCAGAAAATTTCCAGGACAATCTACTAAGCTGTGGTAGATAACAACCTACAGAGCAGCTTTTGGGAAGAAGAGTCCAGAAATATTAGCAGGTAGGTAGGTACCATTTACCTACCACCTGAGGTGTAAGATGTTGTGAAGTACCATGTAATAATGGCAGCCACAGCTGCATATACTTAGGTCAACCACACAGGGGAACAGTTCCCTGTCTCACCACATAAGGTCAGGATGTAAACTCCTGGCCTGCTTCTATTCAAACATAAACCATTACATCTACATCTTAATCTGTCATAATTTTGATGCCCTGTAAGTGAAATAAGTAAGTTTACATGGAAACTGCTCTTTCAAATGAAATACCCTCCTACACATGACTTTCCTTCTCACAGAGTCTGCCTTCATGGATATTAGTACCTATGGGGCAGAAAGAATGATGCCAAGGAAGACACTCTCCCTGTTTGAGCAGTGTGCCTTACACAGTCCATCTGCAGTCAATGTTTGCAGTCCGTTTTTGCCACAGTGGCACTATTCCTCTGCACAGCCTCATCTGAGGAGAAAAACACTCATAGTATCCCTCACCTAATAGCAATGCCAGGGCCAGTAGTATCTCTGGGGTGGAAAGATATTACCTAATGTCATGGCTGTGTTACAGACCTTCAGCAGTACTGTAAAAGATTCAACACTTTCTGCATTAATAGCATCCATGAAAGTTATGTAGGTCTCTAAGAAACAGCGTAGAGATGGCAACCTCACCAAGTTTCCGTGAGTCTACCAGCAGTACCATCTGGCAGCAAGGTAGAGCTCTCTGCATGGCTGTAGAATCACAAGGAGAGGAATTTGGAAGCAATATTGGCCTTAGCTGTGTCTGCACTGTGCTCTCATTGCCACAACCAGCAGGAAATTGGTTCAGCTTGGCAATAACCCGTGACCACTGCCACTACTGAGGAGGCAGCACATCATGTTTGGAGCAGGGAAGACAAAGGGGAGGAGGAGGAATGGGAGTATGGAGAACTCACTTTGCTGTTGAAACTGTATAAAACTGTTATAAAACTGTAGTTCAGAGACATAGCCAGATGCACAGTGTGGTGGAGGGAATGCCCCCTCCATCTCCCTAGAAAGAATTAGCTGTTGAATTGCTACTGTCTATCTAGTGCAGCTCCTAAGAAGGCTAGAAGCCTTCCACTGGTTGAGCCATTTTGTCTCATCCAATGGACACAGCAGAGGCTTGGTGTGCCTGTGTACAGTTTTTTCAGCCATCTTTTGGCTCATTTTTTTCTCCAGGTCCTAAACAAGATCAAAATTGAAGTGTATCTTTCCATTTCCCCTCTCCTACAGAGCTGTCTACCTAGTAGTCCATGAACTGAGAGCAAAATTCCAGCAACCAAGCTGCCACGTATCAGCAACAGACCCAGCTGTGTTTCTGAATCTTAGGGACACTATGATCTAAGACACTTGATGCTGACATCCCCCCTGGCATCAGTTCCTGCAAAATCCATCAGAAGCAAAAATATGGGCTCACTTTGGTGAGATCAACTGCAAAATCTCACTTCTGAGGCAATCCCCAGGAAGCCAGGCAGGCCAGGGGTGTTTGATACACACAGAATCATAGAATGGTTTAGGTTGGAAAGGACCTTGAAGATCATCGAGTTCTAACCCTCCTGCCATAGGATTCCCAAGGAATATGCTTCTGTAGAGAACCAATACCAGATGTGGTTTTGTCTCAACATTGCTGCCGCACCGCCATCTCCCGAAATCGAGCATCATGCTCCAAGAAAACCATCTTCTTCACAAATTTGAAATAAACAACCTTGTGCACCTGCGCAGGGATCAAGGGCATGAAAACAACAGGAGAAGGTTTATAGGGGAACGGCGCATCCAGCACAAATCGCACGTACACATTTGCAATCTGCGCACGAGCAAGACCCCTATATAAGGAGCACACACCCTTTGTCTGGACCCTTTTTTTTTTCTCTTTTTTTTTGCCTTCTCTTTGTCTCTTATCTCTCCCCTGCCTTGCGCCTCCCCAGACCCCAGACTATATGAAGCGTGTAATGATTGAAGACTTTGGACAGTGTCAGCAGAAAACCATTGGACTCGGAGTGGTAGTAGTGAACTCTCTTTTCCCCTTTCTTCCTTTCTTTAACAACCCGCCCCTTCCCTTTCCCTTTGCCTTCCCTTCGCCTTCCTTTTACTGTCTCTCCCTGGTTTGTTAAGAGAATCAAGTAAAAGGCTGTACAACATTTGACCAACTTCGGCGTCTTAATCTCATCCTTGGGACTATAGCGAAACCTTCGCTGGATCGGCACAGCTTCTTAATCAGCATGACCAAATTTTGTCTGTGCTCCAAATTTCTGATACCCTGAGAAAGATTTACCAAAGCAGATCATCAGTTCTTTTCTTAATGGATTAGGGCAGATTATACCTTTCACTTCAGGCATGGAGCTCTGGCAAAATAGCACTTTTGCTCAGGATGCATTCAGCAGTTAACCTTTTCACAGTGACCTTTTCACAGTGACCTTTGGTTACCCTGAAGGCTTGTGTTTCTGGCTCATCCCCCTGCCCCAGTGCCTTGGGGTAAATTCACGTCATGCAACAATTCTCTATTTGTTTTGGTCTTCTTCTATTAATAAATTGATGAAACTTGACTTGTTGAGGACATTACACAAAAATGAGGGCATGCAGGATTGGATGACCTATAAATACATTACTGTAATAAGTATTTGTGTTGTGTTGTCTGTCTTTCTCAGCATATGGTATTGATACTGGTCAGTAAATGTCAAACCCTAGAAAAGTTACATGATTCGTGTTCTTTTGTGTACAGTTAATGTACAGTTAATGACTGTGCATTGCAGAAACTCACTAAATATTATGGTAACACCATTCATTTGTTGAACCAGAGACACCATTAATAACCCAGACAGATGGTCTGGTGACAGAATTATTTTAGTGTGTGAGTGAGCAATCATCCAAGACCAAAGTTGACATCTTTCTTTCTTGATGCTGTATCATTTGTAGTTCTCAACTGCACTTACTCCTTTGTCTGCTAACTGATCATTCTCCATGTTGAAGTCTTGAAAACAGAGAACAATCATTTCCTCTCATGGTCTGCAACCTCCTTACCCTGCTATGTTTCCTTAAATCTGCTGTAGCTACATTAAGCTGCCATAGCGTACAGGGGAAGATGAAAGGGAGTTTGCAGTAATTTTTGGAAGGAAAATGACATAGCCAAATGTCATAAGGCCAGGCAAACTTGTTCACATCATGAAATCATACAAGCCCAAAGTGCTCCTGGGTCTCCACGTTGGACTAGATTTAGGTAAAAAGGAAGCATGGGTTGCAGAAGAGTAGTAATAACCCTCTGTACACAGAAGGTGTATGGCCTATGATCAACAGCAGGCCAGTAAACTGCAGAGCAAGAGCAAATTGTAAGAGAACTAATACTTCAGATATTGCAAAACCACATGTTCTAGCAGTACAAGTACGCATAATTACCTCTTTCAATTAACGTGATTATTTTATGAATTTTAAAGAAATACTTTCTAATTACTATGCAAAACTACCACAGCTAACTGTTAAGGGCCTTTTTTTTTAAGACGGTAAGCCATACAAACATTATGCTGTGTATCTCATTTCATTACTAGTCAGTTGCATGAAAAAGTATTTCCATTGCTTGTTTTGAGCGTAGCTCTTGTTTCACTTGTTGGCTTCAGCTCTTGAACTGAGCAGTTCCTCTTCAGTGGATGGCCCAGGCTGCTAGTACTCAAATAAGGTACACCTTGCTCATGGGGGACAGCGGAGGGGGAGGTGCTGGTCTCCTCTCTGGTGACCAGCAGTAGGACACGAGAAAAAGGAAGGAAGTTGCATCAAGGGAAGTTCAGATTGGACATTGCGAAAAGGTTTTTCACTGAGAGGATGGTCAGTCACTGGAACAGGCTCCGCAGGGAAGTGGTATGGCACCAAGCCTCTCAGAGTTCATGGAGTGTCTGGACACGCTCTTAGTCATGTGGTTTAGTTTTGGGTAGTCCTGTGAGGAGCGGGGAGTTGGACTCGACTCTCTTATAGGTCCCTTGAGATATTTTATTATCTTTAACAGGAAGCCCTGCTGTACTCTGAGAGACTTGCTGGTACAGGCTCTAAGCCAGTCACAAGTGCTTCAAAGTTCTGCTGTTAGAGGCTGGGCAACCCAGTACCTTAGCTTTTTAAGTACTACTGGCAGCACTGTCCATTTTTAACAGTGTAATTAATAATTAATATCTGCTGGATGAAAGAGTGCAAACTAGTTGTTATCCAGGACTATAAATCCAAAAGACATATATATGAATCTTTGTATAAAGATTTTCAAAGCACCGATGGATTTTCAAGTATGTTTGAGTATCGAGAGCACCTGCTATTGATGAAGCTACTAAACAGTCTGTGTAAATGAAAATCTTTTAAATTATCACATCTGGCAACTTAGTTTACATAATCTCATTAAAAACAAATCCAAACAACTCTTTTTTGTTTTTGTTGTTGTCGGTTGTTGTTCTTGTGAGACACTGGCTAATCAAACTCCTTATAATTCACTTTCATCCTCAAGTCAGGATGCATTTTTTACCACTGTTAGGGCACTGCAAAGTGTTAACATATCTTCAGCTGGCACACAGTGTAAATTGTATGTCTAAGGAGCACTTTCATCCCCACAAATTTTGACTATGTAATGGAGAGATATTAGCTGTTTAGCTTAAATAAGTAAGTATTAGTTAGAATAAATTACTTACGGTTATAATATGGCGTGATTTATGCCATTTGCTTAGTTTTATTTAGTATGAGTAGCTAGATTTGCTGAAGCCTTTAGGCTGCAATAGAGTTAATTTTCTTAGTAATTTTCCTAGCAGCTCGTACAGTGCTGTGTTTAGTCTTTTAGTATAAGAAAAATGTTGATAACACACTGATGCTTTGGTAATGTTTTCCCTAAGTCTGGGACTTTTCAGTTCCCCATGTTCTGCAAGCAAGCGCAGGTACATAAGAAGCGTAAACCAGAGGAGGCTCCAGCTGTCAGCAGACACTGCAAGTCAACAAGATAAGAGCAGTCGACACCCTGCCTGCCTGCACACAGAAAAAGAATCCAGTAAGGTATTGGAAGACCCCAGACCAAAAATCACCATTGGACTGAGACGTGCGAACAGTATGCGAGGGGTAGATGTATATACTGCAAGGATATAATTGCCCAAGGATTTCTTTGTTCGAGGTCCTGCCCTTTTCAGAGGCACCCAGCCTGGGCTTACCTTGCTGCTGTACCTTTCAATGAAATTACTCGTGTTTATAAAATCTGATGCCTGCGACTCTGCTGCAGAAAACCTAGGGTCAAGCCTGAAAAAAGTGGGAGCATGCCCAAGAGTAAGTGTGTGTGTAAGCAGTCAAAAGGGGCACCCATCAGCCCAGTGGGATCACCTGCTGTGAAGGAACCCTGGTCCTAGCTGTTAAAGACTCAGGTGGTGTGTGTGCAACTCCTTGAATGGTGTGTGAATGCTCTGGCAGTGGCTTCTCCTTTAACAGTAACATTTTCAGAATACTGATCTTTTAGGCAAGGCTTTGAGTTCTGCGAATTATAGTATTTCCCACTTTCAAAAACATGACACAACATTTCATATAAATTTCTTATAATCTCTCAAAGTAGATTAAAAAAAGTCTGTCATGCACTACAACTAAGGTGGCAAAACTTCCCCCTACAACACAAGCATCTGTTGCCAATATCTGGAGTTGCATGATTATGCACAGAAATATCCAGAGTAATGAAGGGAAACAATGCACCTCTTTCTAAGAGAAAGAACAGGACAAAATTATGTAAGTGTACATCATACATTTATTACTGAACAACTCTCTCAACTCCAAAATTGGGCACGGGGATTAAAAATAAAAATTCATTGCACTACCTAGTAAAGCGTTACTAGTAACTCTCATAAAAAATGTACAAATTTTGTTAAAAATTTATCAAGCCTTCAAATTATTTGGTTACACTTATAATACATTTAAAACTACATGTTAAATGATACAATAGGATATGATTTAAAGAAAACACTTGACAAAATATGATTCCAACAAACCCCCTAAGCTTTCATAATAATTTGCAAATCTGAAATACAAATAGCAAAATGAGGTAACAATGTACCAAAGAAAAAACCCACAGCTTTTACAAAGGCCCAAAGATAACTCAGTCAAAAATGTGTTTTCTACAATTAATTAAACATGTTGGTAAACCTCAGTCCAAGTATTCTACAAGGTATTAACAGCTGTGAAATCACATTCAAGAGCCTGTTCAAAATGGCATACAACAAAAGGCTTTAATTTTTGGCAAAGAAAGACACAAAATGAGACATTGGAATTATCTGTAGGCCTTGATATCCACTAAAATGTCAAATGAAATCAACAGTTATGCAAAAAAACACAGCAGTGCCAATACGATAAAGCAAAAATATTACAGGTTGGTTTTGGTTTGTTGGGTTTTTTTTTTGAGAAGTAGGAGCCAGGTGATGGCAGAAAGGCAGTGAACATAAAAGAAGTCTTGCTGAATTCAGGTGCTGCCAGGCACCATGCCAGGCTGTGGAATTACACACAAATGTGCATAACACATGGCAGTTAATAGCTGAACATGAATCCTCCTCCCTTTACAGGACTTGGTTGTAGCTTGCCTGAGCTGATTCAGAGCATACGCACATGTACTGTTTATGCACACTAAACACAGGAAACAAGTCCACATACATCTGCAAGTCCCATGCAAATGAAAGAACCATTCCAGAAGAGATGAGCCATAAGAGTGCAACAATTAATTTCAGGATTTTATCAACTTATACCCTCCATGTCCTAGATCTCCCACTGCCTCACAGAGTTTTACTGGGGAAAAAGGGACATTACACATCACTATTTCTCCAATTCCAGAAAGAGGACTTCTTTCCCTTGGCTTCAGAAGAATGTGTCTTGTTCATGTGTATGCAGCTTAGAAAATGTACCATCTTTCCATCTTTCAAACTGAATACTAAGCACAGTATTATTATTTATGTTTAAATCTGTACACACAGATTTTTTTCTTTTGCAGTTATATAAAAGACCCTAAGTTTTTTAAGACATATGTGACATGCTTTTTAAACAACATGATTTTATTTGTTAAAAAAATAAATTTTATTACATGTAATTTAACCTGCTAGGTGTTATTCTGAAAAGCCCATTCTTTAACTCCACTGGAAGAGAGAAGAAATTCTAATATTTTGAAATTGATGTAACAGCATTTTTATTTATTTAGTGTTCTTAAGTATGGATACACATGGAAAGACTCACTGTTTTTGAGAACTACTTGCATAACTAAACACAGGGAAGAACATCTGAAATAGGGCAAAATTGTGCTTTTATTTTACCTGCACCAAGAGCTGCGACTGGTCTGCAGAATATTCAAAGAAGGAAATCAGCATGGAGAACATCTAACACTGAAATTATAACTGATACTACAGCACAGCAGCATACAGAAACATCAAAAATGATAAAGAATAAACTTAAAGCTGAGACTGGCAGCAAGCAGCAATATTGCTAATTGTGCCACTTGTGCTGCTGCAACCAAAGTAATGACACTGAATTTAGGAGAATTTTGTGGCAAAACGTGCATCCTTTGAATAACTACAGTATGCAGACCTAAATATTTTGCTAGAACATATCGAAGATGTTAACAGTCTGAATGTTACAAATGAAGCTAAATTGTTTTTCAATAGCTCAAATAAACCATTATTCAGAGCACCTGAATAGAGGTTATCACCTCCTATTTCACAGCACTGTTCTGGAAAGTGTTCCAATTTTCTCCTATAGTGGAACGCTCTGGAAACTTGACTGCAAAAACCAAGGGAGTTCTTTCTTCATATTACTCTCATCACAAAACACGGAAGGGCAAGAAGCAGCATTGGGGCAACTGAATTCTGCAGTTAGTGACCAAAACCCACCTTCTCTTGTGATACAATGAAGAAAATCAGAAGTTCTACTTCTCTGAGAAAATGCTAAAAATTTTATTTTATTCATGAAGGTGCAGGAATAAAATTGTAACCTTTTACAAGTTATTTTAGTTGTATACAAACTCCCTTGTAAGTGACAAAGAGTGTATGTGATTAAAGCCAACATTTATAAGCTAAAAGATTATGTCCTTAGCAAGTACAATGGCCAAAAGTAAGGATCTGTTGCACAAAACCCCAAGTGTCCCTTCTGCTTCCTTTCACGGAAGAAGCACATAACTGGCAAATCCAGGTAGAAAAAATTAAAAGGAAAAAAAAAATTAAAAGAAAAGCATCAGTATTCATATTAGCAATTGAAAATTTTAATATTGCTAAATGATTTGTGTGATATTGCAACTTTACATTGATAAAATAACTTGTAAATCAGCCATTTAAAAATCCAGACTTTGTAACATATGCTAAAAACCCCAAGGTTACTTGTGTATGAACCATCAATGCACTCTTTAGTGGTACACATGTAAAGCCTCCAATGAAGGGGAAGCATAACAGCTGTTTGAATAGTAGCTAGAATGGTCTTTATACCTGTAAGTACATTGGGGAGGAAATACTAAATGTCTAGAATTGCTGCACCCATCGCATTCAGTGTGCAACTGCAAACACAAGGAAAGGAACCAGTGTACAGTACTAGTACTGTTTAAATAACACACGAGATTATACATTGCAGCATAGTTATTACTACACACATACGTTCTCAGTACATGCTGGTATATAGGATCTCAAACACACATGCACACTCAGTCACAAGCACACTTCATGCATCCTCTCACAAGCAAACACACATTCACACCATTCATTTCTGCTCACAGTATCTGAAGGCTCTATATAAGGTAGATTGCTATATTGTTTGGAGCTACCACTTTTTTTTTTTTTCCTTTTTCTTTTATATAAAAGCACATGCTAAAAGATCACGTCCACAGTAATCTCGCAGCAACACTCGGAATGATCACACAAAAACCAGGGAATGTTAGTGCACACACAAAATTAAGCTAAAAAAAAATATCTTTGGAGTTCCAATCACACTGTTAGTATAACAATCCTGTTACTGTGAAGACTGGTTATAAGCTTTATAATTGATTAAGTCACACAGTGCAAAGTAAGGTCCATTGACCCTTTTGTGTAAAGGGTAGGCTGGAAGCCACATGGGTAAGTTCAATAGATAGTTCATATATACATGTGACCAGAAACACTCAAACCAGATTTGTGCTCTTAGATTGGTCATTCTGAATCACGATGCACTTCCGAAGCATCAGCTCTACAAATTGGGCAGGTACGATTTGCCTGCAAAACCAGAAACAAAAGAGGGTTTACTGTACTGACAAATACATTGTTAAGGTAACGTGTATGTGACACTGACATCTATGAATACTGAAAAGCAGTTCAAGAGTACTTGAAAACAAGAGAAGGCAAAGTGTGCTTATGCCTTTTTTAGTTTTTTTTTTTGTTATGTTAGAGTTTGTTGTTATAAGTTTGTTTGTTTGTTATAAGTTTAGCAATTCAAAATTATGTTTACAAAAAATTTGTGCCTTTTATCTTTAAAGATAAAGCAAAACAGCAAACTAGGCTTTATCTAAGTGATGGTGGTTTTATTAATGCAGATTCATAGTTATAGTATATTGCAATCAGATGGATGCAACTAAGAAGCTGTACTGTGTGCTGCAGAGAAACCCACCAAAACCGGACTAGCAACCTTGGCTGCAAATAAACATCCTATATGAGGGTGTCATGTTGTCACAAGCTCTACTGATCAGGGATCACATTTCTTCATACTCTGTTTATTCAGTTATTCTCACAGAAATCCATCATACAGACTTGGTCAATGCTGAAAGCAGACCAGGGAAAAAGTGGGGAGAGAGGGGGAAGGCAGGGGGAAAGGAGAGCAGGGGGGGCGTAGTGGTGGACAGACAGTAGGGAGAGAGAGGGGGATACAGCAGGGGAAAGGGGGAGGGAAGATATGGGGAAGAGAAGGGGGGAAAGAGGGGAGGAGAAGACAATCTGATGAAACAGGTATTCAAATAACACACACAAGCATGTCTAAATTTAGCCCTTCAGTAAAGCACTCACTGAAAATTTGTCCAGTGACTCGTTACTTTTGTAGCTTCCTTAAAAAGATAAGACACTCATGTGTATCATATCCAAGTAACATTCCTTAAGCTACTGCGAAAGTACTTCTGCCTTCTCATCCCCCTTTTTGTAATAAAGGCTCATTTCATTTTAGCAAATGATGAGGAAGCACCCAAACCCAATATGTAACATCTATGACAGGGCAAAGTGAAGAGAACTCTTCCCTGCCCCAAAATCTGTTTCATAGGTCCCAAAATTGCAGGACAAACCACTGTCAACTCAAAGTTTTTCTAAGGTAGCCAAATTTTTCAATGAAAATACATGTGAGAATCATAGAATCACAGAATGACAGGGGTCAGAAGGGACCTCTGGAGATCATCTAGTCCAACACCCCTGCCAGAGCAGGGTCACCTACAGCAGGTCATACAGGAAGGCATCCAGAAGGGTTTTGAATGTCTCCTGTGTGGAAGACTCCACAACCTCTCTGGGCAGCCCATTCCAGTGCTCTGCCATCCTTAAAGTAAAGAAGTTCCTCCTCATGTTTAGATGGAACGTCCTATGCTCAAGTTTGTGCCTGTTACCTCTTGTCCTATCACTGGGCACCACTGAAAAAAGACTGGTCCCATCCACCTGGCACACTCCCTTTAAGTATTTATGAGCATGAAAAAGATCCCCCCTCAGTCTTCTCTTCTCTAGACTAAAAAGACCCAAGTCCCTCAGCCTTTCCTCATAAGAAAGATGTTCCAGTCCCCAATCATCTTGTAACCCTTTTCCAGCAGTTCCCTGTCTCTCTTGAACTGGGGAGCCCAGAACTGGACACAGTACTCCAGATGAGGCCTCACCAGGGCAGAGTAGAGGGGGAGATGACCTCCCTTGACCTGCTGGCCACACTCTTCTTGATGCATCCCATGATACCATTGGCCTTCTTGGCCATGAGGTCACATTGCTAGCTCATGGTCATCCTGTTGTCCACCAGGACTCCCAGGTCCCTTTCCACAGAGCTGCTCTCCAGGAGGTCAGCCCCCAACCTGTACTGATGCATGGGGTTATTCCTCCCCTACACTCGCCTTTGTTGAATTTCACAAGGTTTCTCTTTGCCCAACTCTCCAGCCTGTCCAGGTCACACTGAATGGCAGCACAGCCTCCTGGTGTGTCAGCTACCCCTCCCAGTTTCGTGTCATACTTGCTGATGGTACACTCTATCCCTTCATCCAGGTCATTGATGAATATATTGAACAGGACTGGACCCAGTACTGACCCCTGGGGAACACCACTTGTTACAGACCTCCACCTGTTTTCAATCCACCCCATTATCCATTCATCTAACCCACACTTCCTAAGCTTGCCCATGAGTACGATGTGGGAGACAGTGTCAAAAGCCTTGCTGAAGTCAAAATAGACAACATCTACTGCCCTCCCCTAGTGTACCCATCCAGTCATGCCATCGTAGAAAGTAGATCAAAGTTAGTCCTTGTGAAGTCCAAGATTGCAATCCTACTTGTCATTTTATGCATACTATCCTTAATCCTGAACTCTGTCTTCTCATGATCACTGCAGGCTGCCCGCAGCCTTAATGTCCTCCACCAGTCCCAAGCATGTCTAAATTTAGCCCTTCAGTAAAGCACTCACTGAAAATTTGTCCAGTGACTCGTTACTTTTGTAGCTTCCTTAAAAAGATAAGACACTCATGTGTATCATATCCAAGTAACATTCCTTAAGCTACTGCGAAAGTACTTCTGCCTTCTCATCCCCCTTTTTGTAATAAAGGCTCATTTCATTTTAGCAAATGATGAGGAAGCACCCAAACCCAATATGTAACATCTATGACAGGGCAAAGTGAAGAGAACTCTTCCCTGCCCCAAAATCTGTTTCATAGGTCCCAAAATTGCAGGACAAACCACTGTCAACTCAAAGTTTTTCTAAGGTAGCCAAATTTTTCAATGAAAATACATGTGAGAATCATAGAATCACAGAATGACAGGGGTCAGAAGGGACCTCTGGAGATCATCTAGTCCAACACCCCTGCCAGAGCAGGGTCACCTACAGCAGGTCATACAGGAAGGCATCCAGAAGGGTTTTGAATGTCTCCTGTGTGGAAGACTCCACAACCTCTCTGGGCAGCCCATTCCAGTGCTCTGCCATCCTTAAAGTAAAGAAGTTCCTCCTCATGTTTAGATGGAACGTCCTATGCTCAAGTTTGTGCCTGTTACCTCTTGTCCTATCACTGGGCACCACTGAAAAAAGACTGGTCCCATCCACCTGGCACACTCCCTTTAAGTATTTATGAGCATGAAAAAGATCCCCCCTCAGTCTTCTCTTCTCTAGACTAAAAAGACCCAAGTCCCTCAGCCTTTCCTCATAAGAAAGATGTTCCAGTCCCCAATCATCTTGTAACCCTTTTCCAGCAGTTCCCTGTCTCTCTTGAACTGGGGAGCCCAGAACTGGACACAGTACTCCAGATGAGGCCTCACCAGGGCAGAGTAGAGGGGGAGATGACCTCCCTTGACCTGCTGGCCACACTCTTCTTGATGCATCCCATGATACCATTGGCCTTCTTGGCCATGAGGTCACATTGCTAGCTCATGGTCATCCTGTTGTCCACCAGGACTCCCAGGTCCTTTCCACAGAGCTGCTTCTCCAGGAGGTCAGCCCCCAACCTGTACTGATGCATGGGGTTATTCCTCCCCTACACTCGCCTTTGTTGAATTTCACAAGGTTTCTCTTTGCCCAACTCTCCAGCCTGTCCAGGTCACACTGAATGGCAGCACAGCCTCCTGGTGTGTCAGCTACCCCTCCCAGTTTCGTGTCATACTTGCTGATGGTACACTCTATCCCTTCATCCAGGTCATTGATGAATATATTGAACAGGACTGGACCCAGTACTGACCCCTGGGGAACACCACTTGTTACAGACCTCCACCTGTTTTCAATCCACCCCATTATCCATTCATCTAACCCACACTTCCTAAGCTTGCCCATGAGTACGATGTGGGAGACAGTGTCAAAAGCCTTGCTGAAGTCAAAATAGACAACATCTACTGCCCTCCCCTAGTGTACCCATCCAGTCATGCCATCGTAGAAAGTAGATCAAAGTTAGTCCTTGTGAAGTCCAAGATTGCAATCCTACTTGTCATTTTATGCATACTATCCTTAATCCTGAACTCTGTCTTCTCATGATCACTGCAGGCTGCCCGCAGCCTTAATGTCCTCCACCAGTCCCTCTTTGTCAGTACTAGGTCCAGTAGTACACCTCTCCTTGTTGGCTCCTCCACCACCTGAGTCAAAAAGTTATCATCAATATACTGGGAGAACCTCATGGACTGTACATGCCCAGCTGTGTAGCCTTCCCAGCAGATATCAGGGTGACTGAAGTCCCCAAGGAGAACCAGGGACTGTGATTGTGAGGTGATTCTCAGCTGTCTGTAGAAGGCCTCATCAACTTGCCCATCCTGATCAGGTCGCCAGTAATAAACACCCACAACAGTGTCTTTCATATTAGCTTGCCCCTTGATCCTTACTCACAAGCTCTCAACTCACTTTTCATCTGTCCCCTGGGGAAAGCTCGATACATTCCAGTTGCTCTCTCACACAAAGGGCAACTCCACCACCTCACCTTGCTGGCCTATCTTTCCTAAACACATCACAGCCATGCATGACAGCATTCCGGTCATGTGAGCTATCCCACCAGGTCTCAGTAACTGCAATGAGATCATGGCTCTGCGACTGCACACAGATCTCAAATTCTCCTAGTTCGTTCCCCATGCTGCGTGCATTAGTGTATAAGCATTCCAGAGAGGCAGTTCGATCATTTAGTTTCAACCCCTTTGCCATGGGCAGGGATACCTTTCACTACATCAGGCTGCACAAAACCCCATCCAACCTGGCCTTGAACACCTCCAAGGATGGGGCATCCACAACTTCTCTGGACAACCCGTTCCAGTGTCTCACCACCCTCACAGTAAAGAATTTCTTACTAAAATCTAATCTAAATTTACCATCTTTCAGTTTAAAACTGTTACTCCTTGTCCTACACTCCCTGATAAAGAGTCCCTCCCCATCTTTCCTGTAGGCCCCCTTCAGATATTGGAAGGCGTCTTCCCAGAGCCTTCTCTTCTCCAGGCTGAACAACCCCAATTCTCTCAGCCTGTCCTCATAGCAGAGGTGCTGCAGCCCTTAGATCATCTTTGTGGCACTCCTCTGCACTTGCTGCAACAGGTCCACATCGTTCTTATGTTGAGGGTTCCAGGGCTGGATGCGTTACTCCAGGTGGGGTTTCACAAGAGTGGAGTAGAAGGTCAGAATCACCTTGTTTGACCTGCTAGCCACACTTCTTTTGATGCATCCCAGGATGCAGTTGGCTTTCTGGGCTGTGAGTGCATGTTGGCAGCTCACGTTGAACTTCTTGTCAACCAACACCTCCAAGTCCTTCTCCTCAGGGCTGCCCTCAATCCATTCTCCTCCTAGCCTATATTTGTGCTTGGGATTGCCCCGACCCAGGTACAAGACCTTGCACTTGGCCTTGTTGAAATTCATGAGGTTGGCACAGGCCCACCTCTCAAGCCTGTCCAGGTGCCTCTGCATGGCATCCCTTCCCTCCAGGGCATCAGCTGCCCCACACAGCTTGGTATCATAGGCAAACTAGCTGAGGGTGCACTGAATCCCACTGTCCATGTCGCCAACAAAGATGTTAAACAGCACCGGCTCCAGTACCAATCCCTGAGGAACGCCGCTCACCACTGACCTCCACCTGGACACTGAGCCACTGACCGCAACTCTTTGAGTGCAGCCATCCAGCCAATTCCTTACCACCGAGTGATCCATTGGTCAAATCCATGTCTCTCCAATTTAGAGATAAGAATGTCAAGCGGGTCAGTGTCAAGTGCTTTGCACAAGTCCAGGCAGATGACGTCTGCTGCTCTCCCCTTATCCACCAACACTGTATTGCCATTGTATAAGGCCTCCAAACTGGCCTGTAGTTCCCCGAGTCTTCTTTTTTGCCCTTTCTAAAAATGAGGTTTACCTTTCCCCTTTTCCAGTTAGTGTGAACTTCACCAGACTGCAACGACTTCTCAAATATGATAGATAGATAGTGGCCTGGCAACTTCATCCACAAGTTCCCTCAGGACCCGTGGATGAATCTCATCAGGTCCCATGGGTTTGTGCACCTCCACATTCCTTAGATGGTGTCAAACCTGATCTTCTGCTACAGCGTGCGGTACCTCATTCTCCCAGTCTCTGCCTTTGACTTCTGCAACTTGTGGTGTGGCTTTAGCACTTGTGGTGTGGCTTTAGCACTTGCCAGGGAAGACTGAGGCAAAAAAGTCACTGAGTACCTCAGCATTCTCCATATCCCAAGTGAACAGGTGAACAGGTCTCCCGTTTCCTTCCGGAAAGGGCTCACATTTTCCCTAATCTTCCCTTTTACCACCGACATACCTACAGAAGCTTTTCCTGTTGCCCTTGATGTCCCTGGTGAGATTTAACTCTATCTGGGCTTTAGCTTTCCTAACGTGATCCCTGGATGCTGTATTTCTCCCAGGTTACCTGTCCTTGCTTCCACCCTCTGTAGGCTTCCTATTTCTGTTTTAGTTTCTCCAGGAACTCCTTGTTTATCTATGCAGGCCTCCTGGCATTTTTTCCTGACTTCCTCTTAGTTGGGATGCATCGCTCCTGGGCTTGGAGGAAGTGATCGTTGAATATTAACCAGCTTTTTTGGTCCCCTCTTCCCTCCAGGGCTTTATCCCATGATACTCTGCCAAGAGGCCAAAGTCTGCTCTCCTGAAGTCCAGGGTAGTGAGCTTGCTGTATGCCCTCCTCACTTAGATAAATAATGAAGTATCTACCATTTGTAGCATTAAACAGAGCATTCAGTGGGAGTAATTTCTTGATAGGAATTGCAGAAATAAACCCACTGTGCTAGGATGAAGTGAATACTTATGGACACCACATCACTGCTTTTTAAGTAATTTTTCTAGATCATACATGAACATCATGTTTTCAATTTAGTTGTGTTCTTGTGCCTTTCATGAAATTCATTCCCCTTCCTGGTATTTAACACGACTCTTTGGTGCAAAAAGAAGAGTAAGGTGTACGTAATATTTTAATATTGACCTACTAACTAGCCACTCTTCCAGGCAAACTTACTTCTTGTACTGTAAGGAGAGAGCTGCACAATGAACCAACTGATGTATTTTATTATATTTTATAGAAATTTATAGCTAAAGTGAACTGTATTTAGAGTAATGGATCTGTACGGCTACTACAGTCCCCTAAAAAGCACTGCACGACTTTGGTGTTTGTTGATCAGAACCAAGTTAAACTACAGTTAGTTTGTCTTTTCTTAGATATAATACAGCATTTCCTACCAGAACATTAAATATAAAGCAAGTTATCTGGTCCTAAGCCCCCAGGGTGAAAATAGATCACGGTTTCAAGCTGTCCTTTGGAATGATAACTAACTTTTACTTTACAAAATAACAGATTTCTCACGTATTTGTATTTGACTAAAGGATTTAAGATATTAAGAAATAACCAAATACTGTGAAATATGAAAGTTAACAATACTATGAAAAGGAAAAGGATAACCTCCCTCTTGTTAATTCTGTTTTCTCCACTGTATTACATCTTCTCTCACAAGTCTTTAACCTTGCTTAACCAGGGAAATATAAATTAAAGTGGGCAACCTAAGTGGGCACTCTAAAGGAACATTTCCTCTCACGTGCTCACACTACCTAAAAAGGTAGTACTGCACACTGCATTATACCAGCAGGGCAGATCAAACTTTTCATGCATAGACAAGCCACCAAACTTTCTTAGATACCTTTATTTTTGCACCATCATCACCAGTGTAATGTGGATTATATTTTTTTAAATAATTAGATTGGATCACCAACCTCTTACTGAAATCTTTTGCTAACAACATGGTGAAACTTAAAAGAATCAACTTGACTCCACAGTTCTAGAAATATTCCTATAGCAAATACTTTCTTCAAAGAAACAAGATTAAATCAGTATAACATAAGGACAAACTGCTAACTTCTTTCTTTTTTTATCTTGTAGAAAATAATTACAAGTACTGAAAGCTATGATTTTTACCTTCCCTTGCAGAATTCATTAACATGACTTTGGCTGGATGATGTGAATTAAGTGGATGTGGACAAAATTATACTATCAACATATAAAAAAGGTTGTCAAATACATGAAGGAATGGACACAAGCAAAACTATAGCACAAAATATCTTCCAGTTATCCTCAATTACAGATGTTTGCTGCTTAACTGTAACCAAGTTTGGCTGTAACTAAAATAGGCTTGTGTTACAGGTAATTTGTTATAGTTTGAAAAGCAAAATAATCTTTATTTTCTTACAACATCTTCGTACCAGTGTAATTAAACCCACATGGTACAAATATATTGCATTAGCAATTCTGTGCTATGATGCTTTAACCTTGTCTAGCTTATTCTGCATCTAGCTCTGGAATACATGAAGGCAATACAAGCAGTTTTAGGCGGGTGTAACTGCACCCCCTTTAGGCCTAAGATTGTGTATCTTACACCTCATCCCCCCAGCTTGCCTACGCTCTTATGCTCAGAGTTTTTCTGTGACAAGACAACCTTTAGAAAATACCACACTTCATGATCTGTTTGAAAATACATCGTTTCTAGGCTGGGTCAGGAACATCAGAAAAAAAGCTCTTTCACCACTACTACAGTACATCTATGATTCTGAAAATTAAGACTGAACTAAATCTGCTTTTTTCACTTTGCTGTTCTGAATTCGATAGTGAGTTCATTACCAATTGAAAGTACTAAATCTAACTGCAGAACTGCCAGGCTAGAGTCCCAAAAAAGCTTAATTCAACATACTTGTCTGACTCTTGAACTCAATGTCAGGTAAGAAAAAGCATAAGAACAGGACAAGCATGCATGATACTTCCCTGACATGTTCTTCTAACTTCCAGCAATCTGCAGATCAGGGGCTCTATGAATCAGAGGTATATTTTTTTGCATTAATAGCCTGGAAAGAGCTGTCTTTTTCAAAATCTATGTAACTGATTTAACCTATATAGACCTATAGCATCTGTTATCTCACAGGCTGTGTCAAATGATCTTAGTTCTTTTTTTCATAAAATGGAGTGAATACTACCTCTAGATACTCTGTCCACATCACAAATGATTTACAAAGTTTCATGCAATGAAAAAACTTGACAAATCTAGTGTGAACACACCTTGAGAGGAGTAGGGAGACACTGGAGAATACCACAGGGATATATATAATCTACTCTTAATTTGCAGTTACTGAATAAAACAGTATAAGTCTAGCACAGATATATCGATAACATTATGTGTGGGGGCTGTGTGTGTTGGATGTGGCTTTTTAATCTGACAATAAAAAACCTAGGTGTTTACATTCCTCTTGTTCATTCTCAAGTATCTGCATGGATTCAGATACTGAAGGACACCAGTTCTACTGAAAGGTATGAGCATTGTTGTGGAAACATTTACACTGGCCTTAGATTTTGCAGAAGCCTTAGACTACCATGAGTACTGTAGCCCAAGAGCCATTTCATATCCTAGTTTTTAAAATCCTTCTCATTATTCTTGATATCTTGTTAGCCAAAAGAACGCTGTCAGTATTAACTTGATTTTTTTCATTCTCTGCACTGAATCTTTTAGTGTATGCTGAAGATATGCATTTTCTTGCTTTTATGAAGCCATAAAGGCAAGGGGTTTTAATTCCTTTTTCTAAAACAACACACACCATCTGTAATTCTCGAAGGCCTGTATCCTGTATTAATATGGGATCATTGCAGCTTGAAATGTGCTACACAACAGACTATACACAGATTTAAACTAAAGCTGAACAGAATAAAATACCAAAAAAAGGCAAGGCAAGATGGAGAGCAATACCTCAGCAGATCTGGCTAATGCACCTGGTAGAGATGTCTGTGTATCACCACCTACTTATTTGTATTTCCTGTTCTTCACGCCTACTGTACTGCTGTTGTTTTCTCTGTCCTTTTACTGGACTGCCGAATTCTAGAGCCTTTCTTTTCTGCTCAAATTCTCTTGGAAGGGTATATCATAATTTTGTAAAACTATAATTTCTGTTTGTATATATTACTTTCCTCTATATCTGTATATATGCATACACATATATGTACACACGTAACACACTTTATTTGCCCCAGAACCTAACGTTAATAGCAAAGTGGCGGAGGAAGGTACTAGTACTCATTCTTGCTACGCAGGATATGTGAACAGTTAAAGCCACCATCATCAAAGAAACTCTAACTCATACTTCCTATATTATTATGTAATATTTTGGTTTTCAAGTCTTTAATTTCACATATTACTCAAATTCACAGTCATTGTTTTGTGCAAATGGAAAACACAGTAAGTTCTGTTAATGAAAATAGTTCTCTTCATATTAGTTTTTCCTTGTGCCAAAAATTATAAAGAAACACCCTTCATCAACTGTTAGAAAAAACATCCTAAGCAGGCAATGCTTCCACTCTGTTAGCATTTCTAGCCTAAGTATTAAAAATGTGAAACAGGATGAAATGAAGTGGAAGAGCAAAATACACCCACCCCCTCCCCCCAAACTACATAATGAATTCCCTATAAGTTAGGAATTTTGGTTTTGGTTTTTTTTTTTACCTTCAGCCATTTATCAACACACTTAGCATGGAACTCGTGGTTACAGGGTAAGACTCTAAGTAGCTGCCTTGACTCAAAATCACACATGCACACCACACACCTAAAAAAGACAAAGTTCAAATGTATCTGCTATGTAAGAACAACAAATACATATTCCATACAAAATTTTACAGGTACGACTGCAACATGGTAGCTCTTTTACTCCTTGGGAAGCTAGTTATCTGTATCTGTGGTTGAGATGTGAAGCATGACAACGTAAACTGAGAACTGCTTTTGTGGGTTTTTTTCTTCTGTGCTTTCAAATCACAAAGCAAGCGCTCCTGCTCACAGGAGCTCACGGACCCAACCAATAGAACAGATGTTTAATTGAAATTCAAAATGGCAAAGGTAGTGATCTATAAATTCACTCCCTACTGATACTTGTAAGTCACACTGAGGGTCACTGCAAATGGAATATCAGAGAAAAATCCTTACACTGAAGTTCAAACATTAGACAGCCTTTGGTACTAAGTCACTTTAACTACCTTCATATCTATACTGCCTTTTTCACTTGGTTGTGCAGATCTTTCAGACACAGTAAGTTAATGGGTTTTACAAATAAGAAGATGCACTCTTAAACCACTGACCAAGCTCTATTGGAAGCACTTGAAACTTCAGCACTTGAAACTATTTTAACAAAGGCTAAATTCCAAGTTGACAATGTCACTTTGATATCTAGTATTCTGAACAAAATCTAGAACACCTTACTTTCATCTTAATTTTTTAAATGCCCAAGAAATAAATTTAAACATAGCTAAATGATGTAAGACTAGTGAGAAGTTTTAAAGTAAGGATAGTGTTTGATCCGGAAAGCAATCCAAGGAAAAAAAAAAAAGAAAATTAAACTCTTCACTGACATGACTGCTTTTAAAGCCCTTCTGACCTAGCTAAGGCTGCAAGTTAAAGAAATGAAAATATAGCCACCTAAATTATGGACCTTTGAAAAAGACCAATGTACTCACAACGTCTGTTCTGACTGGTGGTTGTTTGGATTGAATCTATAGGATGGAAGTTGTTCAATGTCTGCCTTTGTCAATCCTCGTGGTTTGGCTTCTCCCAGACGTTCTGCCAAATTCAGCAGTGCCTGCAAAACATGGAAACTGGACATTTAAAAATTCACTGCTCAAACAGGCTCTGGTTCCACTAGAGGTGGGGCTGCCACTACTTCACTACCCCAGCTGGTAGCACAGAACAGCCCTCTATCAAGAAATGTTTAGAACCTTAGTTCTCCCCAACGATAGAAAAGTCTTTTCAGAATTCAACCATCTTTGTAATTATGTAAGATGTTTTCTTTGGGATTTCAAAACCTCCAGGACCCAATTTCCAATTAGTCCTGTGGCTGCATGCACAGCTTTGTAAGTATTTTGCTTCTGAAGGATTCTCTCACCCCGCTATATAATTATAGTGCTGGTAACCAGAAAAAATAGTGAACAAATTTGCTTCCTAAGAATACGTGAGTCTGGTCTTGCGAGAGAAACCAAGAATTTAATGGGACAGGTTCTGATTCCCAGTCCATGTCTTGGGCTAGCTGAACTGAAATAAGGAGATTTTATCCTGAATCTGGAAAACAATACGTATCATCAAACTTTAAGCATTTTTTTTTGTTCAATTTTATGTTCATTTTCTACAAGCCAAGCATTGCAACTAAAAGCCTCTCATGTAAATAATTTTCCCTCCTGTCATGTATTTAACTTGCATTCCTTCACAAGGAACACTAGGAAAAATATCATTATAAATGTGATGGAGAATCAAGGCATAGAGAAAGTTAAAAGACTTGGTGAAAGCTGTGAACAGTACTGATCACAAAGAGATTTCTAATACTGTCAAACTTAGGGCCCAAATTCTCAGAAATAAGATGATGCCTCTTCTGAACTAGCACAGAAGTTATCACAGAAGTGCTCATTGTTAAACTGAAAATGTGCAACTACACAGAGCTCTTAAGGGGACCACAGGCAAAGAGATGCAAAAGTAAGCATTGATGACAACTGTTTGAAGAGAAATCAAATGGAATCCAATAGTCTCGGAGCCAGCAAAGACACGATAGCTGGGACTGCCCCATAGTCATCTAGGATATTAAAGAGGGTACCTTCCTGAGGGCCACGAGATAAGGCAGTAAGGCAGTTTTATAAACATTATATTTAGATTAATTAATCCTATGACATTAATGCTATTCTATATTAACACTATTCTGCAAAGTTACGCACATAAAACTAGTAACTTCTTAACTTTTGAAAGTGCTTCACTGCTGTTTGATATTTACAATCAATTAAAATTCAAAAGGAGAAGAGTACCATGTAGAACACATAAGCTGAACAATTTAACAATTACTAGGCTGGAAGTGTGGATTCTAAGATAGAGCAATAGACAAAAAGTAAAGCTAAGCAGTTCTAATATCCAATACTGCAAAAAAATCTGAAAGGATGGTTTCTGGATTCAGTCTTCACAGTCATAACATTTATTTGAAAGGCAAAAGCAGGATTAAAAGCAAAATATAATAAAATGTTATGTATTGCTTGAGCTAACACCTGTTCTTTAAAGGTAGCTGTAGTTTGCACACCAACCTCATAGTTTTCTACCTCGCCATCTTCCACATCCAACTCAAAGCTGAAAGCTGGTCCAACTGCAGGTGGCACTGGGAGCATTGATCTACCATGAGAGCAAACAATGATAAGGTTCAGCATCTTGCTGAAGGAAAGCACAGAAACATCTGGCAGAGGTCAAGTTACCTTATTGATCCCTCTCAAATCAACAAGTTCTCAGAACTGGTAAAAATGTTAAGTTTGAAGTCAGGAATAGACTTTTGAAGTAAAAGAGTCACAGGAAAATGCTAATTCTGCCACTTTTTGATACTGGGAGTGATGCCTTTTTAATTGCGTGCATGTTTCAACTGGTATTTCCAGCCAGGCTCAGCATTATTACAGAAACTAATCTCTTGATTATCACAGATTATGGAGAGGTAAAACTGACAATGAATTGACATTATGGTTTTAAGTGTTTTATTTCTTTAAGTGGATAAAATAACTACAAAGAAAAGGAAATTCGCTCTCCAACAGAAAACTCTTGAAACTTTTCTAAGCCTAAAACACACAATGAAGATAAACACGATATACTACTGGACCAACTTCCATACTAAAGGCAAGCACAAACTCACATTCTCACATACTGTGATGTTGGTTAAGCACAATCTCTTCAGATAAGAGAGGCGAGAGAGATGTTTTCCTGTTTTTATATTCAACAAGTGGTTTTACCCCCCAAGATAGTACTATGAGTCAAAACGTAATGCACAGACATAGAAATCACAAATTCACCGCACTAAAATATACTAAAATCCCACTGAAGTCATCAGGAATTACTGTGCCACATCATGTCCTCAACAGCAAGATACCAAGAAGCTATGACATCACTCTCAGACTGTAAGACGCAAAGTTGAACAACTTCACTGGATCAGACTTCTGGTACCATTTCCATGCCACGTCTGAAAGTGCACAGAGAGAAACTACAGATCTGGTGCCTATGTTTGATTATTTCCTTGTCAATGTCATGTTTGCCACCAGAAAATAATCTCTGTTTTCCAAACTTTTCATACTTATTTCCAAAACAGAACACTGAAGGGTAATAAATCTCAGGTCACATAGCCACACCCCCCCCCCGAAAGTCTACCAAAAGACACTATAGATAATTCCTAAATGTTAACTGTCCCACATCTTTTCTAGAAACAGCTAGTCAGAGGCAGAACAGAAATTCCACAGCGGATTAGCAGTTCAGCGAACAAAGAGTAACACATCACAGAAAGCTCCCACCCTTGCGTTTCATAATTAAGAACCAAATCAAATGAATTCATTCTGTAAGTGAAGACTCCTAGGACTTTATCCTACAGTGTAACCATGCCTCTGTAAGAGTATCCAAGAACCAAGTTTTAAAATTTGTTGAAAATTTTATGGAAGAGTTCAGAAACAAAAGGCTACTATGCCTCAAAAAACCTACAAAACTGCATTGGACAAAACTGTTCACTTTTATTTTTCCTTGCTCAAGGGTATATGCCATTCAAAATTGGCTGAGAATTTTACAGAAATGGAAGTCTTCCTCCTCTCTGGGACAGCTGAACTATGCCTGTTCTCTGGCAGAGTCAAACAATAAAAGTGCCAAGACTCTTGTTGAAAGTCAGGTGACTTCTTAATAGCCTATATGGAAGCAATTGTACTTTGAACTTACAGCACATAGGGTAATAGGCTGGGGTGGTAAGGGTGTGGTGGTATTGGCTGCTGTGATCGGTATCTGCTGCGCCCTGTGAGTCTTCGAGGCATAAAAGTGGGGTAAGGCTGCAAGAAAGAAGAAAATAAGCTGCAACTGGAGCTTGTGTCCAGTTCTTGGCTCCCCAGCACAAGACAGACATGGACATACTGGAGAGAGTCCAACACAGGGCCACTAAGATGGGACTAGAACATCTCACATATGAGGAACAGCTGAGAGAGATGGGACTGTTCAGCCGAGAGAAGAGAAGGCTCAGGGGGATCTTATCAATGTATATAAATACCTGAAGGGAGGGTGCAAAGAAGATGGAGCCAGGCTCTTTTCAGTGGTGCCCAGTGACAGGACCAGAGGCAATGGGCACAAACTGAAACACAGGAGGCTCCGTTTGAACATCAGGAAACACTTCTTTACCATGAAGGTGACTGAGCACTGCCACAGGTTGCCCAAAGAGGTGGGGAGTCTCCCTCCTTGGAGATACTCAAAAGCTGACTGGACTTGGTCCTGGGCAACCGGCTTTAGGTGGCCCTGCTTGAGCAGGGGGGTTGGACCACATGACCTCCCTTCCAACCTCATCCAGTCTGTGAGTCTGTGATTCAACACTTTGTTTGCTTAATCATGAAATAAAATGAAATCTGAATACTGTAATCCATTTTCAATAAAGCATTATTTTAAAAATCCAGCCTCTACTCAAATCCAAAAGAAACTCAGCCTCAGTTCAAAACGATTCCTATTGTTAACACACAATCATACCCTTCCATGTGAAAAAACAGTAAAACACAACAGAAATCCTTGCAAGGTCTTGTGTGCTTAGTCTACATGCAGGCCAGTTTGTGAAACAGGACTTGAACTGCTGACTCTTTTGTTTATATAAAAGCTCAGGCTTTAGGCCTGGTGCTGTCATGCGGGCTTGCACACAAGTGGTTGAATAGAGAAGCCTTAAAAAAAAAAAAATCTTAAAACCAAGTTTTTTTAAAAAAACTCTTTTTAAAAAAAAAACTTTTAAGCTGTAGTGTATATTTACATTTATGTTAAAGAAAGCTTAAAGCCTTGAAACCTCAAGTGTATGTGGAGAGTTTAATCAGCACAATTTCTGCAGCAGGACAATGCCTAAAGAGACAATCAAGCCTAAAGCCTCAATGTATTCTTTCCATGGATAAATCAGGGCTTTTTTGTGATACTGTTTTTCATTTGCATGCTAAGCTCTTTACTTTTATATTTAAGTTTTCATTATAATTGTTCAAAATTCCTTGCATTACCTACTACAATGGGGACATATATGGTAAAATTTTCAGCTTAAATGCAAACTATATTTTTCCAGAAATATTCAAAGTACTAAATTTTTTTTAGTAATCTTTAAAATTGAATTTCACGTACCATTACTAAATTCATATTTGAAGGCCTTGAGACTTTTTTTCTTAAACAAAGAACGCTCGAAGTCTTTACTAACATGTTTTTCTTCCTTCATGTTTGAAATTTAAGAAAATGCAAAAGTCCAACACTACCAATGACTAACCTAAACCCCCCTAACTTTACAATGGAAACAGTATTAATAGGTAGCCATGGTCATACATAAAATTTACATATATATATTTACATAAATTAACACAATGCAAAACAGCCAAAACTTTTTCTTTAAAGTAAGATCTCAGACTAGACATAGCAAATATCAATTTTACTGCTTTGTGAATTCCGCAATCCAAAAATATAATTAGAAACCGTTGTGCTCACTGAATGAAACAGAATTGGAAATGCAGCCATTTCATTACAATTTTAATATAAATAAAATTTTAGAAAGATTTAGGATTGCTTTATAAAAAAACTTATGATTCCTGTAATACACCTCTGTTCTACTCCTTAGTGATATACAACCCAGAACTGAAGCATGAGACAGGACAAATGCTATATAATCTGCAAGAAATGGTATTTTGCTTCTTAACTACTTTAAAGATTGAACTTGGAAATCAACAAAGCCTTATCCCAACCAAAACGTTCGTGATTACACTGGAATTCACCTAATAGGCATATTGAATAAAATACAAGCAGTTTGTGAAAGTTTTTGTGTCGTTGTCTCCAGAGTGACTCATTGTAACTGAAAACTTCATTGCAAATCAGTACACCTTTAGTTTAACAATGAGCTGAATGTTTTTTAAATGGTGGAGACTTATTGGAACCTTTAAAAAAACTGCAGCAAGCATTTAACTTGGTTGTGTGCTTTCAAGGAGTCTAATTAAAGAGAAATCTGTATGCTCCGTAGTCGCAGGGCCTAAAATTTCATTCTCATTTAAAATTTTAAGTAAGAATATGCCTCTCAAACCTTCTGTCAACTGGATGAAGAGGTCAAACATTAAAAAAGTTCAGAGCCTATACTTGACAAGAGAGGTTTTTAAAAATACCCAACCCCTACAAAACAACAACAAAATCTCAGGACTAACATAATGGCAGATTGATTGTGCATCACAAAAATCCTAGAGGTAGCACAGATACTGGACACATTCCAGAAGCACAAAATTCAACACAGACTTTATTCTGCACCAGGTTTAATTTTTTTTTGTGCTGCTGCAGTTGAACTGCCGCAGATCCCCAGAAAGCTGGCTTAAAGCAAGCTTGGCTGTCTTTATAACATGGTGCAGTCTAAATGATGGAAGCAGTCTATACAACTGCTTTGCCCGCAAACTGCAAACACTCTGGAGAAGAACTATTTTTAAAGCATTCTACCTTTCCTGACTTGTGGAAACTCAACACATGATGAAGAATTAGCTAAAAGTGACAGTAGCTTTTCTAAACTGTGCTAGTTAGTTTCTGCAGTAGAAGTCCTGGACTGTGTGGCAACATGGAATGTTTTCTAAGCAACTGCTAACGACACTGTAGCAGTTGCTTTCCGGCAACTGTTACCAGAAATCATTTGCTGGTGTCATTAAGTTACCTGTAACTTGATTAAAGCAAGCTTAAAGAAAATACCATGGTATGCAGCTACAGCCAGTAACGGAATACAACCGCAAGAAGTGCCACTTTTCAACAAAATATACTATAGAATAAAGATCAAGAACGTTAATGCAGCATGAACAAGAATGTAGCACAGAAAACAACACTTACTACACCAAATGACACCTCCTGGTGTAAAGGATCGTGGGTTAAGAATTGGAGAGGAGCTGAGGGAGGCAGCGCTGGTGGATGGGCTGAGGGAGGGTATGCAAAACCTCCTACAGGAAGATGTTCTCCAAGCAGTTCTACTTCATTTTCTATCCTTTGAAGTGGCTAAAAAAAAAAAAAAAAAAAAAAAAAAAGAGAGAGAGAGAGAGATAGGCTTTGTTGCAGTAATAGAGATGCAATTTTTCCCCAAAAAAGAACTGCAATCCCAGCTGTATATTCTGAGCTGCTGTGGTAAATTTTATAGGGTAGGAAAAAAAATAATATTACAGGTATAATTGTACTCAGTTTCACACAGTAACGCTGTGAACAATTCCTGTGTCATTAACACTACCAAAAAGCAAAGACAACACTACACATTTGATATAAATTCACCTTTTCCAGCTAGCCATGCTTATAGACAGGAATTTATGCGATCTAGCAAATATAGGTGTGGCTGTAATTTCCTGTGTCTTGCATATTTCAGGACAAATATTTGCTCTCCTTCTTGCCAGGCTGCTCTCACTGTACAACTATGCGAGAGAAAAAAATAAACAACCATAGACAAGAACTGAAATTGTGCCCAAAACCTGAAAAGTGGAGAGGAAACATGGTGACTCCAGTGGATTAAACTGCCGATATTCAGCGATGAAGCAGGTGCTTTCCTAGGAGGGTCATGTAAGCAGTCCTACAAAAGCACGCAGTCCAGAGGTTTCAGAAGCATGAGATTCCAGTGCAGTATTGTAATCTAGTCAACTGTAGTCCATCAGTCAGGCCAAAAGTGCTCAAGAAATAACCAGGAATTGTCACTTTTTCATTAATATACCTTTCTGTTCCTGACACTGAATTCCATCATTTCAAGACATTCAGCTAAGAAAGCCACCTTGTGGAAGCAAAGGAATATTCTGTTTCGCTATTATACAGAGCAAACTTTAAACACAAGGTATTCTTAAACCAGTAACATACAAGCTTTTTGCCAGAGCTGTAAGTTGACAGGCAAGCCTAGGCAATAACCTAAGTAAGCATAGCAAGCTAAAATCCAAGCCTGTATATTTTCTACAGGAAAGACTTATAAAGATTACCCTGAAAACCGTATTTTCCCAGCTGTTCTCCCATCATCATAACAAAGTGATTGCAACCCTATCCACACCTGAGACATGGCATGGAGAAGTCTCAGCAGTTTTTGTGAGGAACAAGGAAGGTGTTATATTTCTGCATTAGTGAAATACTGGCATCTTCTAGTGAGAGGGGCAAACAAATGGACACAAGTATACAGAAAATCCCACAGTAAGAGCTGTAAGCCAGAACTGAAAATCTAATTTCCCCCCAAATCCAAAATAGGGTCACATTTTCCCACAGTCTCTATCACTAAGCCAAATCTGCTTAAGCAGAAGGCATTGATAACTTCCATAAGTCAAAAACAAAAAAAAAAAAAAAAGGAGAAAGGGAGGCTATAGGCTCCTGAATACATCTAGACGACCTAAGGTAATTATGTTCTAGGAAAAGCACTGGTCATTTAAAAACCAACTGAGAAGTATACAAAAGAAGCATGTAATAAAAGTAACGTTCTGTGCTTTCTTCTCTCTCTCTCTGCTAAGCTTTTCTCTGAGACCACTGCTGCACTACACAACGTCCTCTGTATTCTCTTCTGCTTCCTGGGAAGGAATTCCATGAAGGAATAGTTGGTGAAGCAAATATACATCTTTTTGACAGAAGTAAAGGCCTACAGAGAAACAGCACAGACAATAGCTGATGAAATCTGAAGAGAAACACGATGAACTTTAAAATTACGTTTTCATCTTCACATTAAGTGGTTACAGACTTGGTAAGGAAGCATAAGTGTCTTCAATCACGTGTCAGCACTATTTGCCCATCCAGCCCCACCAATTCTATGGAGAGGGGAGTAAGAAGCAGTACTTACCGACCGTGACTGCTGTGCTTGGAAAGGAACGAATTGTCCTGGAGGAGGTAAGTGAGGAGGGTGGTGAGGAGAGATATGAGGAGGATGCAAAAGGAATGGGTCACCAGAAATGAGGGGTGGAAATGCTGCATATGGTACTGGTAGGTGCTGGACTGAGCAAGCCTGAAGCACCTGAAATAAAATGGAAACAACTTATTTTTGTCTCTAGCACAAAAGCTCCCTATAAAACCTTCTATATTTATTATGGAAAGATACCATTAAAACAAAGCAGTTCTCTTGCCTTCTTGGAAAATCCTCCAAAACACACATAAATAGTATCTCATTCAAGTACACAAGGAACAGTCACTAGTACAGAACAGGCACTAGAAGCACTGTAGTGTGACATCTACCAGGTGCAAAGTAGCTCTCACTTCTCATGAGGTCAGTCGGAGTTAGGGTTTTCAACACTCCAGCATTAGACAGACTCCTAAGTGATAAGCAGACACATTTATCCTAGTTAATTTTATTTTCCCCAGATATTATCTTCGAAACAACATGCCAAAGCAATGGCCTTGCAACCATTTTAAGCTCTAGATGGAGCTGAGAGATTCCCAGCTCTCAGACTGTCCCTTAAAACCTCTCTTGCCTCATATATTAAGAATAATTCATAAGCTCTGCTCAGTTCTATACTTTAAGGGGAGCATCACGCTCTGAGGGTGGCTCCTTAACTGACAGCTAGTGTGGAAAATAGCCCTTTTTCTCTCCTCTTTGAAATTCCTCATACAAAAACAACCTCACACACTAAAGTCTGAACAGCAAAGCGATGAAGGCACTGCAGGAGAGCAAGAATGCGCTTTGTGGAAGTGTTCAGTTTTACTTATAACTCTAGATATGGAGGAGCAAGAAAACCTGCATTGTCTTTTTGTTGCTCTTTGATCCATCATCAGAATGCCAGGCATTTCTGCTACATTTTGGACAATTAAAAGAGCAATTAATAAGATACTTGTTATCAAAGCTTACAAAGAAAGAGGATCCAGTTTTCATATCTCTTTTTTTTTCTATTTAGTCACGTCACACAACATATATTGTGCATACTGACTATAATAGGATAAAATAGTAGAGATTTAGTTTAAAATCAGATTACAGTAGTGGAGGTGGAACTACCTCCTCAATTTACTGTGATCATGACCAAACATAAATCTTTACATGCACTGTAGGAGATTAATTTGATCTGACTACTGTTTTTTCTTAAATGCTTTCTTTATCCTCACCTACTACACCATTTTTCTAAAAAAGAAATACAGCAGGTGAATGTTTCTGTTGTTAAAATACATTTTTAATTGCATTTTACTAAATTGAAAACTGTTCTCTGAAATAGTTGAAGGTAAATTTGCAGGCAGAACATCACATACTGTTCTTTAAAACAGGAGGTACTTTGGGGAACATATTAGAAAAGGTTTCATCCCAAGATTCTGTATGGTAAAGATTACCATAGCTCCAATATATGAACCATCTGTGCTACATCCATGGCATTTGTTAAGTTAGAGCAGATGAGGCTGCATTACCTTTCAAGTGGAAAGAAATGAAAACTACCTGTTTATTAATTCAAGCTTTTGGAAAACAATGATGTTTGAACATATGCTTCCAAAAAGTTTTAAAACTGGTAAAGGTATTTCATAAATAACGTTTGTTTATTTTATAGTTACAAACGCAGTGAGAGAGACAAATATCGTAAAAGTAACTAACTGGGAGGTTCACAGATGAAGCCGCAGAGCAAACTGACATGTTGGAGGGCAGGGCTACCTTTCAGATTACTTTTATAGGCTGGTGAAATTGGCTGACAGGAACCATGTGAAGCTCAACACAGGCAAACGTGAAGTCTGGCACTGACAAAGAGTAACTCCATGGAGCAGGACATTGTGACACTGACTGGTCAATTCTGCTGGTGAGCAGAATTGCAGAAAACAAAAGTTGGGTTCTGGTGGACAGGTCAAATAGGAGTACACAAGAGCCACAGTGTACACCTCCAGTCAAAAAGGCATACTGCACACTTGGCCCCATTGCCAAGAATGTAACTAGTGAAGTGATTCCGCCCCTCTGTTTGGAAGTTGTGAAACTGTATCTCAAGTCCTTTGTTCAGTTTTGGCCTTCCCAGTGCCAAAGAAAGACGATGACATACTGAAATGAGTCCACTGGAAGACAACATGATGACCAGGAGCCTGGAGCACACTGCATAAAAGAGGCTGCATAATTTGATTTGTTATGCCTTAAAAAGAGAAAACTAAGCAAAGACCTTACTGCTGTTTTCAGCTACTTCATGACAGTGGATAGGTAGAACCTGACTCTTCCTTGAGGGGCAAAATGAAAGGACAAGGACCAATGGGACCAAGATGCAGCAAAGAAAATTCAATCAGATATGCAGAAAAAATTCTTCACCACAAGGATAGTCAAACACTGGCTTAGAGGGGTTGTGAAATCTTGGTCACTGGTCTAAGGAGGTGACCACCATATGACCTTCAGAGCCCCCTCCTAACTTACATTATTCCTCAATTCTGTGACATAATAGAAGAAAGCATAGAGTCTACCTGCTGATGTTACATGAACTCAACCTTAATTCTTTATATTCACTTGTACTGCATCCATTCCCTCAACACACTTGATTAACTGTTGTACATTCAGTACAAAGAATCTGGTTAGAGCCTTACTCCTGTCTATATTTAAAGGACAGCTGCATTGTTGAATTATAAAACATTTTATGAATTGCACAGATAATATTCCTGGTCAGAGCAGAGGGTAAGATTATTAGTATCTGTTGTTTGGATTTCCCTAAGCCCCAATATAGTTTTAGCTTTTTCTTTGTTGTTGTTTCTTAGGGCATGTTGCTTTCTTGCCTTTCTGAATTTACTATGTGAGTATTGTTCCAACCTCTGGGTTTGAGATTGCTTTGCTGAGTCTGAGATTGCTTTTCTCCACTAACACCACCACTAAATAGAAGAAAAAAAGTTGTCTGTCATCCTGCCTCAGGTATACACACTGACTCATCTAACAGATTTTCAGCAATTTGAAAGGTAAGGGGAAATATTGCCCACAAGTATTCCAGACTGGCTTGTTCAACAAGCAGCTTAAATAAATAGGTCACATCAATGGGTTTGTTTCAGTGTCATAGGCTTGTTCACGCCTGCAGGCCACAACATGTGCAATATGAAAAGCTGTTACACACTGGTGGCAAATGCACAGCTGGCAGATACCAATGTTTATACCAACATTATAAACAATTACTGGACACTACAAATAGTATTTACGTATGATATTACAGATTCATACTAGAAAAAGGAGGGGAAAAAAAGCTGTGACACTTCCAGCAGGTTCTGCAAGCTTCATTTGTACAGCTGAAACTTCCTGAGGTACACTTCTTCAGCTCTGGTGCCCGTTAGCACTTAATGATGAAATTTGAACAGAATGGTAGCATCAGAATGCTATAACTTGGAAAGTGGTATCTCCAAGCTGATACATAATTTCTGAGAAACCAGTTCAAATTCTTTCAAATTTAAAGCCAGCAAATTAGCCAGTTAAGGCATTTTATTTTACTCTCAGAAAGGCACAGAAAGACATCATTATTAAAGAATATTTGATTCACTTTATGAGAGCATTTTGAGACAGAACAGCCCTTCTCAGCTTTTAGTGATCTTTCAGGATCTTACTACTTCTTAGAAGAAAACTGACTTTGGAATACCAGAACTTTTAGTATATAACCAATCCCTTAACAAGGTCTCTACTAAGTAAGGTGAGCTGCCTAATAAAAGCCTGAGAAACCTTCCTCTTACTATCCGAAAGTAAGCAAAATAGCTGCTGATAAGAAGTCAGTTCATAAACTACCATTTAGTTTGAACTAAAAATCATCAGGACTCTATACTATGAACAACCACACTCTATTATGTAAGCACCATATGCTTAGCAGCTCTAAGGCCGACATTGCTACGCCACTGCAATTTTACACAGTGGGAAAAAAAAGACTATTTCCAACACAACTAAAGCCACAGAGACACTGAAGCTCCAAGGTACCATTCCTACGTCTAAGACTGAAGCTGATGTAATTACAGAGACCCACTCACTGGGGGAGGCACACTGCAAACTGGAAGGTGCTGCCCACTGAAAACCACTGAGCACCCTGGGACCTGCTGCGTGCTGCAGGCTGGGATGTGCTGGCCTGTGCAGAGTGGTATCCCATGTGGAGCCACTGTAGTCACTGTGTATGAGACAGGAACTGTGCCCTGATGGATCTGCAGCAAAAGGAAAAAAAAAAAAAATTAATAACTTACTGTGAACTCTTAACAGTGTTGTACAACACAATAAGTAAGATAACAAGTTTTACCTACATATGAGAAAAAAAAATATTCACAGTGAAAGTGTAAAAGGAGGCATATGCTTGTAATTTCTGTTAATTAAAATATTCTTCTCAATGGAATGTTAGTTATTGATCAGCAGTTTCTGCGAAAGGCCAAGAGGGATCTCTCAGCTTGAAATGTTAAAACTTCAAAGGCACCTTAGAGTCACTCAGAAGCATCTTGAACTCTATTAAGCCTGCCCCTCCACGTACTAAGGTTAGTCCTGATAAAATAAGGCAGTAACTCCCACATAAAAGCTAATCTACAAGTAGCTAAAGAATCATCTCAACTCTGAAGGGACTGATTCAATAATAATTCAGACACCTGTATCTTTAAAAAACAATAAAATTGTGTCCATTTTCTCTCTTCCAAAGAGACCAATCTCTTGATTCACTTTCAGACCAACACTCAAGCTAAGTCTCATCACCTAAATGTAACAGAACAGCTAACTTGAAAGCTGTAAAGTAAACATAACTATGAGGTAGCAGATCCTAAGTATCCACATTTATATTAGCAAACAGTCCCATGTAACCCCATTTTCTAGCTAGTGATATTCCCTAGCATTTAATCTAAGATCCGAAAGTCTTCGGGACCTACAAACCACTTGGAGTTTTTTTTCTTTGTTTTTAAAAAACACTAAATAGGAAATCTCTGATGCTGTAATAAAACTGCTCCCATGTCAGGAAGCACAGATTAACAAAAAGTAATGATTTCAAGGAAGCTCCCTCTTCCTTCATAATCTGCTAAAATGGAACCTGCTTGCTTAAAATGGAACAAGTAAGATCAGCTCATTAGGAAGGTGAGAATGAGTAAAGACAGCTAACCTATGGAACTGGTAGTGTGCAGTCAGACACAGAGGCCAAAACAGAATACAGATCACAAACAGAACTTGAAATCTCAACCTGCATATCACCAATGACAGAAACCAGTCTCAGAAAAGACAGTGAATTTGACGCAGTTCTGGCTTATGTTCAAAAGTTGGGCATACAGTGCAATGCTGGGTGTGATTTTGAAATGTTTACTGCTCAGAGTAATAAATAATGACTTCTCAAAATGGTCATGTTCCTTAAGCATAAAACATCACCATGGAAGACCTCAGTTTGTATGGAAACACTGACATCTCACGACAGACGGTGCTTGGAAGTCAGAGGCAGTGGGATGGAACAACAGTTTATCCAGGCTTGTCATGATGTAATCTTGCAACATAAAGCAAGAGCATGATTTGAATTTTTGAGATGCTGCTGCAGTAAAATTGTTCATCAAAATGTAAGGTTGTGAGATGGCTAGAATGGCGTTAGCTTCCAGCCTTGCACTTGGTCCCAAATGCAAATACTTCCCTGCTGAAAACTCTGCACACATAATACAACACACCAGTGGTATGCAGCTGCACTGAATGCAAACCAGTTTTTAAGCAGGGATGTTAGAGTTACATTTCTATGCTTGTGCAGTTTTAGAAGTGGACATCCGGATAACCAGTTCTATTTCCCAGTTCATGACTATGTAGCAACTAATGTACTTGTGTTGCAGCCTGCTGATTTAACAAACAACAACAAAGGACATAGGACAACTTCTTTTACAGGTCCTCAATTCATGAATTCTATACCAATTGCTGTCGTGGAGAGTAATTACTAACTTTCTGGACTGACCACACATCTCATTTTTTCATGTAGTTTAAGGAGGCACTGATTAAGCTTGGATGGCTAATTTGGTTATGTGACAATACTATCATGAGTTCTGCTGTCATGTAGGCAGCCAAAGACAGGCATTGTGAATTCTACTTCTAAATAATGTATTTTAACTATTTAAAGACTTCTAAGCTAAGGAGAGGTACTTCATATGAAACAGAATACATTCTTAATTATCATATCACATATTTATCCCATTAAACTAACTTCAAAAGCAAAATAACTTTATTTCAAAGGTTTGAGCCAGAGGCTTACAGAATTACGGCAATACATGCACTGACAAATGGTTAAATATAAATTAAAGTCTGGACTCTATTTTTGTTTTTTCACTGCCTACTGCAGCACTCCATACACCAATAATGTTCAACGTATTCAAATGCTTTGTAAAAAAGGCAAATAGAATTTAGTGTTACGTGACTTTCATTGCCAACTAATTTGGGGAGGAGAGGGATCTTGAAGATGTGGGAAAAAAAAAGCAACAAAATCCCCCACATCTTCAACACCTTTCTGTTTGTACTCTAAAGCTCCTACCTGATCATGAATGTCAACCATCACTGCATTCTGCTGTGGTGGGTGAGCAGCTGGGTGCAACATACGAGGAGATACATTCGGTGGGTGAAAGGCTCGGGGTTCTTCTATTGCTTGCTGCTGTCCATAGGAGAGATGGTGATAGTTTTCATCCTGGCTAACGGAATTATGTCTAGACAAACGATCTCTCCTTGCCCTCTGACGTCGAACAGGAGGACTGGGAATGTATTAAAAAAATTAGAGATTATATAAACAACACAAATCCTTCTTAATAACTAAAACCACAAGAGAATTGTGTATCAAGAAAACTTGTACACTGGAAAATTTTACTAGAACAGATTTATTAGATTGGGATAAAAACTTCTTACTGACAAAACTGCTAAAAGCCTCAGAGATAACACTTTTCAGCATGAAAGTGCTTAATAGAACATAGCTTAACGCTGTAAAGGAAACCAGGAGAAGAAATCTACATAAATATTAAACAATTACAAAAATGGCACTTGAATTGCCAAAACAAGTGCTCAAGAGTCAAGACAGCAAACTTCAAGAGATTTCCATGTATTTATTCTAGGTAAAAATCCTTCATTGCATGATCACAGATATCCCCAGGGTCCTTGCTCCAACCATGCCACAGAATGGTTGCTCACTTAGTGATGGCAGACAAAGCAGTAGACCCCTCTGAAGAAACAAATGATTTTTTCAGCTCTAACATGTTCACTTCATAACTGAATGCTTCATAAAATTCTCTCCAGAAGATTTCAGGAAATTGTGGCTGTGGTAATCTTTCTTTTCAGAGTGGAGAACTGTTGTCCACATTGATCTAGACCAGAGCATTCACTTTTTTTGAGCTACTGATCTACAGGCATAGGATTTGATTATGTATTCTTATATAACTGTGTGTATGTTCTGAGCAGAGCTGCTACTAAGCGGAGACTTCTGTAAATAAGACCAGTGGTTCAGGTTCAACACTCAGAAAATGATGAACACACAAATAATAAACCCACTATTAGAAGTTTTGATCAAGTCAGTTCTCATTCATTTGGAAGGAGAAAGAACTGAAAACACAAACCCATCCTCCAGTACTTTCAGTACATGCCTTTCAATCTCCACAACACATAAATCACAGGTCCTAGAGGCAACAGCAAATTAAAGCTACATGGGGCGAAATGGGTTTCCCACTTATGGAACAGGCTGAAGGAACCAAACTGCAGAAAAGAGACAAGAAGGGTCTGTGACCATTAGAACATGCCCTCTCCAACAGTGGAAGAGAACTTAAAGATTCTTCACTCTCACTATTCCTATTGCTATTAAGAAAAAAATATCAAATAAACCTGAAACCTGTTGGCAAATCCCAGACATTCCTCAAGAGTCCAACTTTTGTGCTGCGTGAAACAGACGTACTCTGGGGAAGCAGGAACGTACTACCAGCTATTCAGATGCTACTGTGACTGTATGATACAACGTCTCAAACCACTTGCCCTACTTCTCAGGGGTGTTATGCCATTATTGCCTTTCTTAGAATCGAAATAAATGCTAATTCACAACAGGTCAGACTGAAAGCATAATGCCAAATTGTAACACAGCACTCTTAAAATAAAAAAGAAAACCCAACCAACAATAAAATGCACAGCCTTCTTTATCTTTACAAATTACCATGTCAGAACACACAAGCTGTGTTTTCCTCTAAGCACTAAGAACCTAAATTTACAGTCTCACTAATGCATTTGTCTTAATTCCAGTCTCCTTTCCCAGAGTTTTTGTTACACTCTCCATGTCTGTACTACTAGTACGATACATCTGTTACGTTCTCATTAGATAAAACTGGTATATACGATTTCTAACCAGAGAGCTATTAATGCAAAAGATGTTCTATTTTTTAGAGTACTAAGATTGCTTTAAAGTTGCTATTTCCTGCTATGTAACAGAAATGGTCTGAATACTTTAACATAAAATGTCTATGCAAGGAATTTTGCTGCAGGAGAACAAAGGAATAAGGCTGCAGGAACAAAGTAAAGTTACAAAGACAGCTCCAATACTTTGGAAGAAGAAGAACAGAAATTCTCTGCCTGCCACCAGCATTTAGACAAGGCAGCTTCTCATAAAACTACTCTTACCCCTCCCTGTCTTTGTTACAAGGTCTGTAAGGTTTTACTTTTCTATAAACCAATAATTATGAGAAAGCACAGCCAGAAAACGTTGGCAAAACTTCTAGAGTGTTTTTTTAAATGGATGGAGTACCATTCTCTGGAAAAAGCAAAACTGGACTTTTCCTATGCACAGTTGTAAAGAAAATATACTTTTCATTCAGCAAAACTCAGAGCATCTGGATACATAGCTCTACATGCTTCCTGAAGAATTGTCAAGACATGGGTCTAAACTACTAGTTAACATCAGTGATGAACTTGTGCTTGAAGTTTTAAAAAAAATATCCACAAAAACCTCCTCTGGTTCCACATGCACAGTATAAACATGGTAAATGCCCAGTTAAAAGAAAAGAGACACCAAAGTGGCAGAAAAGCTGTGGGAATTCCTACCTTCAGGTAGGAACCGCCATCAAAAGGTATCCATAACTGCAGTGTTAACATTTGCAGATCCTACTATCTTCTAACAAGGGTGATTTTTTTGGCAGTAACGCATTCTTAAATCTTGTTAGTTCAGAATTACATTCAAGACAAGGAGGAAACAAAGCAAAGATGAAAGGTGAGGCAGAGTAATGGTACAGATCTCCCCATTTCACAGTGACTGGTAAAGACAAATTGGAATGGCCTTCTGTTTCATACAGGCATGCATTATGTTTTTACATTCACAACTTATCTGTACTATAAGTAGCTGGACAAACATAACATCTTTTTGCAAATTCATAAACACAGTATTTATTTGCTTGCAATGAATCTGAAAAAACACACAATGAATTAGGCACTGTTATCCTAGGGACAGTACAAAATCCCTGATGCAAAGAGATAAGGTCTAAACAGTAAACCAGACAATGGAAAAAATCCAGATAATAAAAAACCAGCACAGCCTGGTCACTAACAGGAGTGAACTGGTAGGACAAAAGAGTTAAAGCTGATAATGCCAAGTAAGAGTGATATCCACACACTTCAGAGTTTTTGTTTGCTCTTGCCCTAGTCTGTTCCCTTGAGCTGAATGACCATTTACAACTGGATTGCACCTTTCATCTTATCTTCATCTGAAAACCTCATTAACTCTGAGACCACTCTGTGATGGCAGGAGATAAAACACAGCAGGGAAAACAGGATATTGGCTTCAAAAGCACATGCATAACCTCATCTAAACCATTGATAACAGACGCATTCACAATGACCTTAAGGAATCAAGATTTGATCCATGAGAGTGGTTATTAGTTCTGATACAGCTCCCGAGCTTTCTAAGACTCAAAAAGACTCCTGCAAAATAAGAGACATGTATGTATTGTTCTCCCTAATGATCCTGTTCTAGGAAAGGAGATTGGGCATAGTACTACTCTGGAACTGAGTAGTACTATGGAACTAGAGCTAGTCAAATGCAACAGTGCACCCAAGCTAAAAAATGCCCTGACTGAAGTGCAGGGAAACAAAGTACTGACACATTTAATTATCTTTGATTAGAGCAAGAGCAGGTGCTATTACCCAAGAGCAGATGAGCTCACCCAAGGAAGAGTAATGCTTTGTGTCCACAACGTTCAGTGAACCTAATGACTCTTGTCAGACTGAAGATGGCTCTGCACTGAGGTGTCTATCCACAAGCAGCACAGTTTACTTGGAAGACACAGGCCACTACCTAGGGTAACACCTGACTGCATTTGAATGTCAGACACCTGTCCCATGCGCATTCATCTCCTACACATCCCATTTTTACCCTTCATCCCACAGTGTATCTAAACTAGATTCAGCTCTCTGGCATTTAGATTGTTAAGCACTCTACTTACTCTCCACAACATGATAATGAACATTGCAAACAAACCTGTGTAGGCTGGCTGGACACCAAACAAAAATGGCCAAATGCAGCACATTCTAGGCATCTTAGTTCAAACCATTTTAAGGTAAAAAAAAACTTATTGACCAAATGCCCCTGTAGAGCATCCCTGTACCAAACTGTACAAAAGGCCTAGTATTCGGTCTTCTCAATAACTCTGCAAGTTCACAATTCAACCTCTTTCTTAAGTTTGACAAGCTGTTTTGAGAGCTGTGTATTTTGAATGCCACAGACTGAAAGCTTTCAGATTCATGGACTTGAAGTAAAGATACAAAACTCGCATGTTTTAAAGTCTCTTGCCTCAAAACTACTCCTGACTGATCACGGTTGACAAATTTTGTTGTTGGGTCAGAAGAAAGCCAGTTATATATTTGTTAAGTCTAATATTTTATGAAAAAGCACAGACAAATTTTAGTACAAACCAAGGCACAATATTTCACAGAAGGAAACAGAGGGACAGTGTGTTTTAACTTGCATTAGATGACTCAGCATTTTTGAGGGAGAAAGTGAGGAAATGGAAGTTTGTTGTGGGTAATTAGTTTAACTAGAATAGTAAAAAATAAAACCAGTAGTCTGTGGTTTTATGCTTTCCTACACTATCATCCGTCCAGGCCCCAGTTCAACCTGGCCATCCAAATCTCTACTCTTCCATAATCATTGGAACTTCTTCCAAAATCTCTGCTATATGAATCACCCACCTCAGGCAACCATTTGTTACTATGTTAACCTCCTCACTCCCCACAGCCAGTATCCCTCACCTTTATTTAGACTTTTTAATGTATGAAAATAATTGTGACTGCAGTGAAAATTATGGTACTAAATCAATAACTCTTAATATCTTTAAAAGCACCATGATGAGAAAGATTTTTCCTTGCATTTTTCTAAACACTTATTACTCCAGTGCAGAGTGAAAGAGAATCAGGCTCATAATTCAAAATGTTAATGAGCACTCCTTTACCCAAGTTGACTATTCACACAAATTACAGGATGATGCACTGTCCTGGTTGCGACAGGGATGGGGTTAATCTCCCCAGGAGCCGGCAGGGGGCAGGTATTCCATACCACGTGACCCATGCCCGAGCTATAAGAGGAGCTAGCCGGGGC
>NW_009648243.1:126220-137681 GCF_000708025.1 Charadrius vociferus | reverse complement strand
CTCTTATAGCTCGGGCATGGGTCACGTGGTATGGAATACCTGCCCCCTGCTGGCTCCTGGGGAGATTAACCCCATCCCTGCCGGAACCAGGACATGCACCAACCTGAATTACTTCCAGTAGCTTTTGTTACAACTGTAATAACTTATAGCTCAAAGAATATGTTAACACTTTTACCGTGTATGACCTAGTCAGTGCTGCCTGAAATACATCTGCCTTGAGCTGAAGTCAGGAAGAATAAGAAATTGTATTCCAATCTACACAGTTTGCTTACCTCCTCCTGTTTCGTGCGGGTGTGTTGCATCGTTCCCCTGAGAAGTGGTGTTGGTTAGTCCGAGCCAAAGAAGGCTGCCTATTTGATGTCATCTCCCATGGTCGCATTGGTGGTGATGGGGTTGGTGATGCTGCTGTATAGTCAAAGACTGAATGGGAAAGGCGTTGTCGCTTGGGACTAGGATTGTCTTCACTCTATGCCAGTGAAAAAAACAAAACAAAACAAAAACAAAACCCACTTCCAGATGAGTGAATTACAATCCATACTTAGTATTGCTTTGCAGCTAGCATTAGGAATGACTTACTGAAGACTGCACTGAAACACCATTAAATTAAACACCTGCAAGTAGTTGCCTGTTTATTATCTTTGTAACACAGATTTGTGATGGCTCCCCTAAGCTCTAAAAGAATTAATACTAAATTATATTTTAGCAGCATTAAAAGATAAATATTCTAACATTCATGTAAAACCAAAGCTATGCCAGAAAAGAAAACAACATGAAGAAAATATTTCCCTCCTGCCCTAGCATTTATAGGCTACAGAAGCATAGAAAGATATATAAGCACAGTCTTCAAAACTATAGAATCCATACCTGTCACTAAGCAGATGTCATACATAGCTTGTGCTCTGCATTGCATCCATTTCCTATCAGGTCTATACTTTCACAGCTAATCAGACATTTGCTGTGTACTGCAGCCTATTTTAATTCTGCTAGCTCAGCCCAGAGGTGCTTCTCCTTCTGTTTATTAGTATAGTAATGGTCATTCAAAAGTACTTACACATAAACTGAAAAAAAAAAAAAAAGATCACCAGTCTCGGTTTAAGTCTGTGTGCTTCACTAAAATTCTGCAGGGACTACATAATGCCTAAAGTTTTCAGTGCTAGTGATATGAAGGCCATTCACCTCCAAGTACTGTTCTCCCAGTTGGTTCCAGACACAAGTGACTACCTCTCCTTTTCACTACATGTCCATGCTATTGAATCATTAAATAGAGATGTTATTCTTCTCAAAAGTTCTCACAGATGTCTCTGAATCCAGCAGCAAATGCAGTAAACATCCCTCCCCTTCACCCACTATTCTGTCAAACTTGTAACACATCATGCTGTTAACAAGCATAACAACTGAAAACATCGAAAAATACAATTGAATACACAAAACCTAAAAGCAAAGCACGAACTACCATACTGGATCCATCCTTCAGTCCAAACATCACATTGACTTCTCTGACAGAACACTCCTGGTGCAAGCCCAATCATAGTGTTCTGCTGCTCTCCAGCTTGCCCACTCACTCCATATTTCAGTCCACCACAGCATTATTTCAATTAACCAAAAATGACCCCAAATTCGCATTTAATTGTAGATGGTTGACACAGAGAAAACCAAATTTGTCTGCAAAGGCTTTGTATTCCTAAACTGCCCCTCGCAGAGCCTGGTAATCCACAGATTGTTAGAGGTCTTATTTCAGATTTACTTGCAGACTAGACTATGGACCTCTTCTGGTTCTTAGCTTTACAGAGGCCTTTTACATTCTGAACACTATCAGTGTTTCTTGGTGGGTTACCATTGACATACAGCACGTCCTCCAGTGTTTTTTCCAGTGCAAGCATGCTCTTTTTTAACACTTAAAATTTTGTCCAGGTGTTTAAGAGAAAAAACATATTTTTCCTCTCTTTTGACTTGTGGCCATTTTTACTAAATTTCATTCCTTTTCAGCCCCATGCTTTCAAATACTTCAATACAAATTGCAGTTCCCCCCTACTATACCTTACCTCAGGCAGTCACTAGTAATGATTAAGGAACAGAAAAAGGTCAAAAACAACAACAAAAGAAACCACCAAAAAAACCACCAGAAGCATAAATATAAAGTAAATGGGGGTGTCCATTTTCAATTCTACATCTGATGTTTTCCTTAGGGAAACAGGACAATGATTCATGTATCTGTTTGGTGCTCAGTCTCTTTTGAACTCCTTAACCAACTCCACTTTAATTTTATAGAGGAAAATAGGTCAAAACACAGGTATGCACCTGAAGGTTCATGAAAGCAGATGTTCAAGCAAAGCATGACTCTTCCAGAAAGTTGCCTGCCCTTAGGAGCTCAACACCAAAAAAAAAACTGGAAGAGATACCTGAGAAATGCCTTGAGAGCAAAGCTTCTGTAAAAATATGTATTTTGTTAGATTTCAGAGAACCTTGCCAAAGGACAAGAAACTATGCTACATTTGTTCTGCCAGAGTTGCTTATTTAATCTGTTTTTCTTTTGTGATAGAACGAATCAGAGAAGGATGACTTGTGGCGCAAGTTGGAGCTTTCAGGATGGGAGAATTTTTTACATCATGATGACTGAAGTTTATTCAAAGAGAAACACAGGTGATAAAAAGGCAGGTAAATAAGGTATGCTGGGGTCTTGAGTGTGCAAAAGGAAAAGTCAAATGAAGGAAGGAAACACAGGGTTTAGTGAAGCTGGCAGAAAATATAACACTAAAATAACAAAGTAACCACTACTCTCCTATGTTAAGCAGGCACTGTTCCCAAGCATTAACACTAATACACTCTGCCCTGTAGCAAGCAGTCTACGTCGGGAAAACAGTTCAGATTATTTCTCCTTTTCTGTGTGGAGTGCACCACTTCAAAAACAGGGGAGATGCAAACTGCTAAGTAGTCAGACTTCATCATCACTCCAAATTACTAACTCAAGCAGCTATTTTAAACTCCATAATAAGTTTTAATTGCTCTCTGCACTAACCAACAGTATTTTCACTCAATAGGGTAGGGTTACCTACCAGTCCAGGCGACTGGTACCAGGCAACTGGTAGTCGCCATCACAGAAACATGGTGGGATGACTTGCACGACTGGAGTGCTTGTAATGGATGGCTACAAACTCTTGAGAAGGGATAGGCAAGGAAGGAGAGGCAGTGGGGTGGCCTGTATGTCAGGGATTGTTATAAATATCTAGAACTAAATGATGGTGACAATAGGGTTGAGGTGACCATCAGGGGGAGGTGACAATCAGGGGGAGGGCCAACAAGGGAGATATATCACGGTGGGAGTCTGTTACAGACCACCCAACCAGGATGAAGAGGCGGACAAAATACTCTATAAGCAGCTGGGAGAAGTCTCACAATCACTGGCCCTTGTCCTCATGGGGGACTTCAACTTACCAGGCATCTGCTGGGAATACAATACAGCAGAGAGGGAACAGTCTAGGAGTGTGGAGCAGAGTCTGGAGTGTGTTGAGGATAATTTCCTGACACAGCTGGTGAGGGAGCCAACTAGGGAAGGTGCCCTGCTGGATCTGTTATTTGTAAACAGAGAAGGACTTGCGGTTGAAGGTGGTTTTGGGCATAGTGATCAAGAAATTAGTTTTCGATTCTTGGAGAAGCAAGGAGGGTGGTCAGCAAAACTGCCACTTTGGACTTGTGAAGGGCAGACCGGTCTTTTTAGGAGCCTGGTTGACAAAGTCCCCTGGGAGGCAGTCCTGAAGGGTAAAGGAGTCCAGGAAGGCTGGATGTTTTTCAAGAAGGAAGTCTCAAAGTTGCAGGAGCAGGCTGTCCCCATGTGCAGTAAAACAAGCTGTCAGGGAAAAAGACCAGCCTGGCTGAACAGAGAGCTATGGTTGCAACTCAGGGGAAAAAGGAAAATTTATGGCCTTTGGAAGAAGGAGCCAGTCACTCATGAGGACTACAAAGTTGTTGTGAGGCTATGTAGGGAGAAAATTAGAAGGGCCAAAGCCCAACTAGAACTTAATCTGGCTTCTGATGTTCAGAACAATAAAAAAAAAATTCTATAAATACATTAACAATAAAAGGAGGACTAAGGATAATGTCTATCTTTTAGCAGACGGGGGCAGAAACATGGCGACAAAGGATGAGGAAAAGGCTGAAGTACTTAATGCCTTCTTTGCCTTAGTCTTTACCAGTAAGACCAGTTGTTCCCTCAGTGTTGTAGTAAAATTGACATTAACTAGGAAAATCAAATGTAAAATGTAATGGAAGCAACCAAGGAAAACTGCTGCTGCTCAGGTCCTCTATACTGTCCCAACCCTATTTAATTATTTACCTAATATTAAAATAGAGAAATAGTAGCTAGTCATGGTTTACCTATGATTCAGTTAAGGAACTAAGCACCAGACAATATAGCACTGTTGACAGGCAGATGAAGATGAACTCCTGTCAAGAGAGTTATGAACTATAGGCCTGGTCAGCAAACTGAGAAAACCACTCGGAACTGCCAAGATCAGAGGAGAAGTAGGTAAAAGGTAATTTTGACAGGGAGAGATCGATACTGCTTACTCAAAAGAGAACAACAGAAGAAGACAGAGTCTGTGCACGAATTTACATAGGAAGCAAAGAAATCTTGACCAGTCATTAAAAAGAACAATGAATATGTATTAATTGTTTGACTATGTAATAATCAATGTATAAAAGTGGAGATTTTTGAAACTAAGGTGTGCTCCTGTTTTGGGACAAGAATCCCATTTCTGTGCACTAATGGAATAAACTTGGAAATACCTCTGCTCTCTGTGTGGCCTGCACACCATGTAAAGTACCCAGGACTTGGCACAGATTCAGTACCCAGCCCCGAGCTAGTAGACAAAGGTGGGAGCAGAATGAAGCCCTCATAATCCAAGGGGAAATGGTGAGTGACCTGCTACAGCACTTAGACACACACAACTCTATGGGGTCAGATGGGATCTACCCAAGAGTACCGAGGGAGCTGTCAGAAGCGCTCACCAAGACACTTTCCATCATTTATCAGCACTCCTGGTTGACTGAGGAGGTCCCAGATGACTGAAGGTTAGCAAACATGACACCCATCCACAAGAAGACCCAGAAGGAGGACCTGGGGAAATAGAGACCTGTCAGTCTGATCTCATTGATGGGAAGGTTATGGAGGAGATCATCCTGAGTACAGTTATGCGGCACATGCAGGACAACCAGGTGATCAGGCCCAGTCAGCATGGGTTCATGAAAGGCAAGTCTTGCTTGACAAACCTGATCTCCTTCTATGACAACGTGGATGAGCTTATGCGCTCATTATGACGCTTAGTGAATGAGCAAAAGGCTGTGGATGTTGTTTACCTGGACTTTGGTAAAGTGCTTGACACTGTTTCCCACTGCATTCTCCTGGAGAAATTGGGGGGTCATGGCTTGGATGGGTGTACTCTTTGATCAGTAAAAAACTGTCTGGATGGCCAGGCCCAAAAAATGGTGGTAAATGTAGTCAAATTGATTTGGCGGCCAGTCACAAGTGGTGTTCCCCAGGACTCGGCATTGGGACCTGTTCTGTTTAATATCTTTATCAACAATCTGAATGAGGGGATCGAGTGCACCCTCAGTGTTTGCAAATGACACAAAGTTAGACAGGAGAGCTGATTTGCTTGAGGATAAGATGGCCCTGCAGAGGGACCTGGACAGACTGGATCAATGGGCCAAGGCCAATGGTATGAGGTTCAACAAGGCCAAGTACCGGGTCTTTCACTTGGATCATAACAACCCTGTGCAGTGCTACAGGCTTGGGGAAGTGTGGCTGGAAAGATGCCCAGCAGAAAAGAACCTGGTGGTGTTGGTCAACAGCTGAGTATGAGCCAGCAGGTGGCCAAGAAGGCAAATAGTATCCTGGCTTGTATCAGAAATAGTGTGGCCAGCAGGACTGGGGAAGTGATTGTGTCCCTGTACTCGGCACTGGTGAGGCCCCACCTCAAATATTGTGTTCACTTTTGGGACCCTTGCTACAAGAAAGACATTGAGGTGCTGGAGCATGTCTAGAGAAGGGCAAAAAAGCTGGTGAGTTGTGAGGTGGGAGTAGATCTCTCAAGTAACAAGCAACAGGACAAAAGGAAGTGGCCTCAAATTACGCCAGGGGAGGTAGGTTTAGATTGGATAGTAGGAAAAATTTCTTCACAGAAAGCCTTATCAAACATTAGAACAGGCTGCCCAGGGAAGCAGCTGAATCACCATCCCTGGAGGTATTTAAAAGATGTGGAGACATGGTACTTACGAACATGGTTTAGTGGTGGTTTTGGCACTGTTAGGTTGATGGTTGGACTCAATGATCTTAAAGTTCCCTTCCAACCTAGATGATTCTATGACTGTAAACTAGCAGCTGCATGTTTCCTCGTCATGAATGCATACCGAGAAGGCAATGATTTTTTTCTCATTATATAAACATGAAAGTTTATAAGCATTTTCAAATTTCACTATAGGCATCTAATGGGCTAACAAACCAAGCATATCCTACCTGCAAAGGATCTATACAGTCCAATAACGGAGTTACATCCCAAAGTTTCTAATACTCTGATCATACCTACATTAATAGTAAATTTTTGGGTGAACAGACAGTTGTGACTTATTCATAGTCCAGGACTAAGCTCATTTAAATTACATCATACAGCTCAGGTCTAATAAGCTCCGGACGACCTGTGCCCCATTACCTTAGAATCATGACAAAGAAAATCACTTATGTGACTGGACGGAGTCATTGAGGTCCAGATGGTCTTCTGAGCATTATTGTCTTCTTCCATCTCACCTCCAGAAAGCAGCAGAGGCAAAAGTTTAACTCAGGTGTGGCATTACAAGGTAAAGTTTACAAGCCAGTTCAGTTCAGAGCTGTATTTAACTAAACTGTTGCTCTTGGAAGTGCACTGTGCAAGGTAGTTGAGATTGTCGTCGGGTGTACCACATCACGTCCTGCATAATATGTTTTCTTCCAGTGTCTAACCATTCATCTAATCTGTCAATACCTTCAACAATGAAGAAATATGAAAGACGTCATCTCTTCAACAGTCTGTCCCTTGCAAAAAATTATGAGCCCATCAACTAGCTCTAACGGAAACTGGCCAATGTCTAAAAAAAAAAATAATCTATTGTCATACTTTTTATGACAAAAAGTTAATGTCTGGTAAAGGGTGAAGACAGAAGTGGTTATTCCCATGGAGGAAAAGGTACATAAAACTCAACTGCTACATACTGTAATAAACACATGCTTACTGACCAATGACGAAAGTGTACATGCAATTATAAACTAATCCAGGATAGGTATTAGAGACAGAGGTCTGGTCTTTACTGTAGTCTGTGTATCAGAGTTCACTGTAGTTTGTGTCAGAGAAGTGGGAACACAAATCAAGCTGCAAAGAACACTGAAGTCTTGTTTCCAAATATGTTTTATTTCTGCTGCAAGAACAGCAGCAGTGTATTTCCACAGAATTATTATACATTAATTCTCCTGTTAAAAACCCTCTGCATAAAACTTAGCTCACAGACTAAGAGGATTTTCTGTATTTGTCTAGGATTTGCAAGAATGTTTTAAGCTACCAAAAAAACCCCACGGTGATTGGGTTTTTACCTCTTTTATAAAGCAATGATAAAATGAACAGATAAAGTTCTAATACTAATATGGGCAACTAATACCCCACATCCACATTTCAGTAAGCAAGTAATATTCTGTTCTTCTCAAAATTTTACCTAAAATATTACTCAGAAGCAGTTCACACTGCAACTTTTTTTTGTGGACTGTTAGCTCAGTAATATGCCGTAACCAATGCAATACACTGTAACAATTACTACCTAACTCAGATATTTTGACCCCCACAACCACCACAGTAACTGATTACCTCAAACTTTCAGCTTTCACTACTTCAAGTCTTGAAACACCACAGAGGCTACATAGGTACACGTAGAGTGATGTAATGGACCGTTTTTATCAACTACCCTCATGAACCCTGAGAAGAGTAAGTATGCAATGATGCCCACAGATGTTTCCACATTAAAAAGTTGTGAATAATAAAGGTGGATCTTTTTTGAGGAAGCAAGCTTCATAATAAAACCATTTATTTAGAAGATGCAAAGGAACAGATGTATAAAACCAATCTGAGACAGACATGCACCACCTCATGAAAACAGATCTTTGAAAAATCATGCTAGCACACTAGTACTATACCTTGGCAGTATTAAACAAGAACTGTAATTTTCAAAGCAAGCAGAGCTTTGCTTTACAAATCTACAAAGTTTCCTGCATTCTGAATCGAAGCCCGTAAGAGAAGCAGAAAACTGTATCAAAACATTCTCTACTTTTCAATTTCTACATTAATGATAAAATGTAACTAATACTATTCTGAACAAGGAAATACCATTTTATCTGTCAGCTTCTGTGTGTGTGACTGGGGTACTTATTGGAGTGCTTTTACCTACCCACAGTTGCATTTCACCCACCTTTAATGTGTGAAAAAGTTAGGTTCAATCTGATAGCAAATGAAGGACAACACAGGCCACAAAAGCTGATGCATTAATTACACCATCTTTCTCTATGTACTGCCAGGCACCAAAGACAAAGTAGATTCCTATAGAGAGAGAAATTAATCTTAGGTCTGTTTTCCCCAGTCCTTGCCCGCAGTCTGCCAACCATTTACAAAAGCCAGCTATCTACATCTGCAAGTAAATTTTGGTTAAACACTAAAACACTATCACAGAAACACTGCCTATTATGTTGTTTCCAGAGCTAACCCATCAGCCTCATTAATAGCAAAATTATCAGTCCCCTCGAATGCATTTTTAAAGAGCACTTTGTTTCCTCTGCCCACTCCAAAAATAGTATTTCCTTCCCATGTTTGGTCCACGTATGTATTAATTGGGTAAGAAATCAGGAAGTACAATGGAAAAAGGTACTTGCAGTTAAAAATGAGTAACAAAAGTAGTTATTTATACTACTTGTTGCTCCACTGTATTGACAAGTCATCACTGCTAACACATCTCATGATTTTTCACCATGGTGACAGAGCTCTTGATCCCCTGCATATTGAAAACTATAAATGTAAACATCAGATGCCAAAGCAATAAAAGAAGCAAATCTCCTCTTTGAACAGCAAGGAAAAGAAACTTAAGGGATGTTATGTGAGGAGTAAGTACCTCTTCTGGGCCCAGGAATTCCACCTGCCCAGTCCGGTGTGCCCAGGGAGCGGGGTGGTGGTGGTGTTTCCATCCCAGGCTAAGGGTCACGGCTGCTGCCTTCCTGTTTAGAGACCCAATCAGCAGTAACCAGTTTTCAGATTCAATGAGTAGTAAAACTGAGCATGTATCCCAGAGACAAAGAATACACAGGGCATTGACACGCCTGGTGACACACACTGCCACAGACAAGGCACAGACCTCAAAAGCAACCACATACAGGACACACACAAACATAAGGACAGACAGCCAAATCCCCTCCTCCTTGTGGTCCGGCAGACAGGAGGTCACTAGTGTAGTATATACATGACACTCTCCAGGTTCACGAGCACATGCCCATTTGTGGATATCTCAAGTGCCACCATGGCCTCTTTGCCCACACAGCACCCCTGCCCCAATCCTGGACCCCTTTACCTGCCCCACAGGTCCCCGACTCACTGGCTGGTTCAGCTTGGTGCTCACTGCAGACACGTAGAACTCAACACACTCATCCCACAGGCACACCACACTTGCAGGTTCCCCAAAATCCCAGCATGGACCCTCAGTCTGCTGACACCCAGGCCTGGTCCCAATGCCCCCCCTACTCCCAACTCCAGCTTGAAGATGGCCAGCAGATACAAACACATACACAGACACTCCACACCATGCACAGCACATTTGGGGAAGATACAGACACTCATTCCCCACCAGCAGCTGGCACCAGGCACATGGGCTGTGACCTGCCGTTCCACTCCTGCCACTGACACTGAGACCTTCAATCGCCCTGGTCCCCCTAGTAGTTGGCTTTAGGGACACACCCCCTTCCTGCTCCAGGGGCTGGTAGCAGAGACACTCACTAACCCCAGTAGCTGGTGCTTAGAACCCACTTGCTCCAGTAACTGACATACACCAGGGTTCCCACATCCCTGGTCTGATTCCAGTAGCTGGCATCCAGTCCACTCACACCCGTCCACCCCCAGTAGTTGGCACCATGGATACAGAATCTGCAGGAAATGAACAAGATAAACCAGAGCTCTACAGCCCCTCAAAATCCTTACATCAAGACTCCTACTCGCTTCCATTGCTGGCACCTCAGACCTGGTGGTGCCTACACCTCCAATGAGACTCCAGTTGCTGGCCTAGTCTCCACTTCAGCTAGTCTCACTGAATCCCTGCAGCACTCAGACACATGGGATAGAGAGGGAGATTATGCAGAGAGGTAGTTAATAAAAGATCTAATAAAATAGGACAGACTGCAGTGATTGGGCGCAGGGCTCAGCCAGTCACGTGTAAAGACTGGCCACAGTTTACGCACAACTGGCCCCTTTTCTGTCTGGCCCCATTTTGTCTCTCCCCAACTCCCTTCCCCTGCACACTGCCTCCTCAGCTGGCATAGTCCCACTGAAGCCCTCCAACATCCTGGACCCTCAGGTTTGCATCCTTATTAGTCACAAAGTCCTTGTTTGCATGCAGTTTCCCAATAGCCCATGGGTTAGCGTGACTGACCATGTTTGTTTCTTGTCTTTGTTTCCATTAAGTTTGTCTGGCAGGTTTGTGCATCTGTATGTTTTGTTTATGGCTTCCCCCTTTTCCTTATAATCACATTTGAAAATGTCTTTGATTAAATAACCTCACTGAAATAAACACTCCCATGTTCCACATCACCTCATCAACTAGTGACGGACCAGGTTTGGTCTTGTTACTGCCGCCCTTACACAAACCTGGCCGGGAAAAAAGTATCAGAATGCTTCTGTTTATTCCCCCTTTTGGCACTGAAAAGGTCCTTGACAAATGGACCACTCGGTGGATAAAGAACTGGCTGGACGATCACACCCAAAAGATTTGTGGTCAATGGCTTGGTGTCCAAGTGGAGACCAGTGACGAGTGGCGTTCCTCAGTGGTCAGCACTGGGACATCTTCCTCGCAGACATGGACAGTGGGGTCGAGTGCACCCTCAGCAAGCTTGCCGACGATACCAAGCTGTTTGGCTAGGTAGACACGCTGGAGGGGAGCGATGCCAACCAGAGGGACCTAGACAGGCTGGAGAGGTGGGCCCAAGCCAACCTCATGCAGTTCAACAAGTGCAAGGTCTTGTACCTGGGTCGGGGCAATCCCAAGCACAAATACAGGCTCAGCGGGGAGTGGCTGGAGAGCAGCCCTGAGGAGAAGGACCTGGGTGTGATGATTGACGAGAAGCTCAGCATGAGCCAGCAATGTGCAATCGCAGCCCAGAAGGCCAACTGTATCCTGGGCTGCATCAGAAGTGTGG
>NW_009648243.1:121434-124763 GCF_000708025.1 Charadrius vociferus | reverse complement strand
CAGGCTGGAGAGTTGGGCAGAGAGAAACCTGATGAAATTCAACAAGGGTAAGTGTAGGGTGCTGCATCTGGGGAGGAATAACCCCATGCACCAGTACAGGTTAGGGGCTGCCCTCCTGGAGAGCAGCTCTGTGGAGAGGGACCTGGGAGTCCTGGTGGACAACAGGATGACCATGAGCCAGCAATGTGCCCTGGCGGCCAAGAAGGCGAATGGCATCCTGGGGTGCATCAAGAAGAGTGTGGCCAGCAGGTCGAGGGAGGTCATCCTCCCCCTCTACTCTGCCCTGGTGAGGCCGCGTCTGGAGTACTGCATCCAGTTCTGGGCTCCCCAGTTCAAGAAGGACAGGGAACTGCTGGAGAGGGTCCAGCAACGGGCCACAAAGATGATTAGGGGATTGGAACATCTCTCATATGGAGAAAGGCTTAGGGACTTGGGTCTCTTTAGTCTAGAGAAAAGAAGATTGAGGGGGGTTGGACTAGATGATCTCCAGAGGTCCCTTCCAACCCTAACCGTTCTGTGATTCTGTGTAAGGCACTGGAACAGGTTGCCCAGAGAACCTGTTGAGGCCCCATCCCTGCCAGACTGGATGTGGCCTTGGGCAACGTGGTCTAGTGGGAGGTATCCCTGCCGAAGGCAGGGGGTTTGGAATGATGATCTTCAAGGTCCCTTCCAACCTAAACCATTATATGATCCTATATTAACTTGTAAGCCAACAGATTAAAAGCTTTTGGGGTTTATACATAAAGCTTAACATTTCCTTTAAATATACTTTTAAAAATTCTAACTCTAAATAAATCTAGGAAGGAGCTACTAAAAAGAAGCAAATATGTGCAATACATTAAGAACCCTGTGCCACAAGAGTGGAGTGGGGTGGAGTCTCGCCCACTGGAGAAACTCAAAAGCTGTCTGGATATGGTCCTGGGCACCTGGCTCTAGGTGGCCCGGCTTAAGCAGGAGGGCTGGACCACATGACCTCCAAGAAGTTTCTTCCAAACTCAGCCAGACTGTGATTCTGCAGTACCTGATTTTCACTACATGCTAAACACTAGGCTTATAGAAGCATTCCCCTGTGAAAGAAGCAAAGTGTAACTCAAGGAGTACTTTTGGGGTAGAGCTTCAAGAGCTACCATTCAGACACAAAGTAGCCTTGTGAGCATATAAGTTTCGCCACTGAACACCAGATACATCTGAATATTTAAAATGTATTTTCCTCTGCAGTTCAGAACTGACTGTCAAGGATTAAGAAAATCAGTATGGAACTAGTACTTGGTATGAAAATTCCACAAATAGAGATCAAGAAAGGCTAAGCATGACACTAACTGTTCCTATGGCTATAGCAAAATGTACAGAAACAAAGTAGTTCAGAAGAAACCTCTCTTAGCATCCTCCCTCTCTGGGATGAGGGAGAAAATATTCTGTATTTCAATTCCAAGAGACAGAAGAGTCCTTAGCAAGGCACATCATTCTGAAAGGAAGCCTACAATGTTTTCTCCAACTTGCTTTGGAAATATCACCATGTTCTAAGAAAAAAAACCCCACCTACTAACCCCTTCTTAAAATGGAAACCAACCTGCAACATCAGGTTACCAGTATATAATTTGCAGTAGCAGGTTTACCTATATCAGGTTTCTTAATAATTTCAGTGAATTAAAGAGCCCTTCTGATAGTGAAACAGCAAAAAATTACAGATTATTTAGTAAAAGAAACACAATTTGTAGAAGAAGAGCAACACTATCAAACATAGTATAAAGAGGATGTAATTCCATCTAATTTTTTTGTATTTCAAAGCAATGATGGTATATTTCAATTAGACTGTTTCTGTATCTAACAACTGTACCAAGAACTCTCATCAGTAATCCTTCTGGGTCATCCATAATTGACTCACAGGTAATAGGATTAATTCATTACTTACTGACAGTGAGCGCAATGGCCAACATTGTTCTTCAGCAATCAGAACTGACCATGAATGTGAAGTGTTTCTGCAAAAGATCTGAGGCATGCACTAGCAAATCACATACCAATAGCATAGAATATATTCTACCAAATGTACCTCTTCATTTTATTTACGATCAAAACATATTAATAACCTGAATATTTAATTTGTTGTTTATTTGACAGTCATTTCCAGGGTCTTCTCTGTATTAGTTCCATCTCTGAATTGCAATTCCCATTTAATAGGATGTTTATGATACATAAGAAACAACATTAAGAGAAAGCTAAGCCTAAACTGCCTAAATTTCACACAACAAATATTTTAAAGTCTTAAGAATTTGATTCTTAGGTGTCAATTTCTCATACCCAATGCTGGAATAGTTCTTCGCTGCATGTGAATTTAAAACGCAAAAGAACATCAAAAACATAAAAATCTTACCATCCTATCTGGCACACTGCAGCACTCTCAATAGCAAGAGCCATCAAATTGTGTTTAATAGACTATACATTTCTTATTCTCAAGTTCTACTGCTCATACAAAAGGGACCATGCAACCCATATATCACACCTGAAGCATCTCCTTTTCTAATATTCAAGCAGGTTTAAGAATCAAGGAAACACACAGCCACCTCAAAGTTCTTCAAATTGAATTTTATTAGTATTGCTTGCAGTACATGATGCATGCAAACAAGAATCCTTTGAAATATGAAAAAAAAATGCAATTATTTTTCAGAGAAATGAACTGAAGCAATTTCAATGCTGCTAAACTCACAAAAAAAAGATAGTAGGTATTTTTGTATCACATCAAGGTGTTTTTTCCAAATACAAATCATTACCTCTCAGAATCCGAAACACCAGTGAAACTTCCATAACAGAAAAAAACTCATCTGTACATCCTTCTCTATTAAAAGAAAAACGTTGCTGGAAAAATACTAATTTTACTTTAAAATCCCAATTTATGGTCTCAGTTTTGAACTCAACTTTGTCAATGGTGCAGGTGATAACAAGTGGAAAACAATTTATGCTGTTTCTGCAGATGTTTCCTGCAGATAACATGCACTATGATAGTAAGCAAAACCTGTTACATATATTTAGTACCTTACTGAATATTTGTAAGCTTTCTTTCTTAAAACTGGAATGCTTTAAAATTAAGCAACAGATAGTATTAGTATCCCCTAAGATTTTTTATTTTATTTTCAGTTTATAATTTCCCAGCAGTTCATCTCCAAATTGCCTACCAAGATACAAGTTAAACTGCCTGTGTTTTGACATCAACACCACCTAACACAATAGAGAAAGTGCCATTTCAGAAGATGGTGCTAACAGCAACTTCTTAGCACACACAGAGACCTAAACTCCTATTTTGGTATGTAAACAAAATGGAAGATAAATTTTTA
>NW_009648243.1:114723-121363 GCF_000708025.1 Charadrius vociferus | reverse complement strand
CATGTGTACCATTAAAATACATTCATTGCCATTCAAAAGTCATAAAATATACTGAAAACAATGTCAGGGCAAGAGGGAAGTGGTGAAATCAAGACAAGATGTTCAGATGCAGTCACATTTCAAAAAGATCAAGTTTTCAATTTTAAAAATAATCCTGCTTTTCTAGCTGATGGAACAAGGAGCCTGAAGAGAAGTCTGGTTCAAAGTTGCCTTCATACCAAAGTCTTCTCTATGTATAGTTTGAATGTACAGTATGTATTCACTATTGACTTTTTCATTCAGGCATGTGCAACTAACACACCTGAAAGTTCAGCTTCCTTGGGTAAAAAAAAAACGGCTGGATGACTAAGCCCAAAGACTGGCAATGAATGCAGTTAAATCCAATTGGCGGCTGGTCACAAGTGGTGTTCCCAGGACTCGGGTATTGGGGCCCTTTCTGTTTAATTCAACTTCCCTTCCAGTGTACCCTGAGTAAGTTTGCAGGTGACAGCAAGTTGAGTGGGACTGTTGAACTCTCGAGGGCAGGAAGGCTCTACAGAGGGATCTGGACAGACTGGATCAATGAGCCCAGGCCAATGGTATGAGGTTCAACAACCCCAAGCGCTGGGTCCTGCACTTGGGTCACAACAACCCCAAGCGCTGGGTCCTGCACTTGGGTCACAACAACCCCAAGTGCTGGGTCCTGCACTTGGGTCACAACAACCCCAAGTGCTGGGTCCTGCACTTGGGTCACAACAACCCCAAGTGCTGGGTCCTGCACTTGGGTCACAACAACCCCAAGTGCTGGGTCCTGCACTTGGGTCACAACAACCCCAAGCAGTTCTACAGGCTTGGGGAACTATGGCTGGAAAGATGCCCAGCAGAAAAGGACCTGGTGGTGTTGGTCAACAGCCAGCTGAATATGAGCCGGTAGTGTGCCCAGGTGGCCAAGAAGGCAAATAGTATCCTGGCTTGTATCAGAAATAGTGTGGCCAGCAGGACTGGGGAAGTGATTGTGTCCCTGCACTCGGCCCCACCTCAAACACTGTGTTTAGTTTTGGGCCCCTCGCTACAAGAAAGCCATTGAGGTGCTGGAGTGTGTCCAGAGAAAAGCAATGAAGCTGGTGAAGTGTCTAGAGCGCAAGTCTTATGAGGATCCGCTGAGGGAACTGGGGTTGTTTAGCCTGGTGAAAATGAGGCTGAGGGGAGACCTTACTGCTCTCTACCACTACCTGAAAGAAGGCTGTAGCGAGGTGGGGGTCGATCTCTTCTCCCAAGTAGCAAGTTGTAGGACGAGAGGAAATGGCCTCAAGTTGCATGACGGGAGGTCTCAATTGGGTATTAGGCTGCACTGGGAAGTGGTTGGACTCATGATCTTAAGGGTCTTTTCCAACCTAAATGATTCCATGATTCTTTTAAAAAGTCATCATATTTAGACTATGCACTACATATTACAGAGTACTTGTTTTAAACCTACATGGGCCATTTCATTTTTACTAAGAGTTTGTGTAAGTTAATAGAGTTGTTTTAAAAAGCTTTGGAAAGAAAAAAGTTGCTCTTCTCCATTAGTTGGGATTTGAACACACCTTTTGCCCTCATAGCTTGTAGAACTTAATTTTTCGCATGCGTCAGACTTACCACAGGCCCTGTGAACATATTAACTGCTGCAACAGCGGCTGGTTCCTCTGCCCCTACAAAATACACATATTGGGAGGCTGTCATCTAACAGAGGTCATCTAGACTTGTATATAGTCCCTATAATGAGATGTAATGGGTAGAGAACTCAGTCCTCTTAATGTAAGTGACAAATTATGGAAGACAGCAAAAACAAGAAAGAATTGATATGTTCTGCTAAGTTAACCTAAAGGAAGAATACGAGAAAACACTGCAGGTCCTCAGCTTCAAGAAACACCTTATACTTGTGTATATCTTTTCATTTGCTTTAGAAAGTAAGATTACTCTTTTGCAAAGACCAAATAATCTTTGTAAAGGAAAATCCAACAACAAACCACATGATACGTATCAGATAATATGTGAAGGAAAAATGGCCTCACACCCCTAAATGCAATCAAAATAAGCATGGTTTGGTGACTTCCCACATCTCATCCCACATTTTTACTAAGGAGAAAAGATGCAAGAATGTAAAGTATGCAAGAAATTCAGTGAGATGTATAGTTGTTTGGAGTTTTGTTTTGGTTTTTTTTTTAAACAGCCTCAAGCTCTTCCCTACATTCAACAAAGTCACCATCACAGCTATGAACTACTAAGTCACATTTCAACTACAGATATATGTAAACACATATTGAAAGCAGAACCAGAGAATACAAACATTTTACTGGGTCTCTCTAGTTGAATTTGAGGAAGAGTTCTCTGACTGTTCTCTGATACAGTAAGAAAACTGAGATTAAAGAGGAAGAAGCTTCACATGTGACTTCTAACCTATGCTCAGTAGAAATTCACATACAAAATGACCATATGCATATTGGTCTTGCCAAGCTCTTTGTTCACATCTGAATATTTTTCTCAAGTCCATACTCATCCACTTAGAATGTTGCTATTCATCTTCACAAGTTCCTTCCACAATATTATTTAAAATTAATACATGTTCCTACTCTTTTCTGTCTCTAATCTCTTCATCTCCCTCTTGTTTTATATTGAGTTCCAATGTTTTCCCAAAAGACTTACACACAGAGAACACCAAACTAAAAATGCCCTCCCTCGGTACCTGCCAACAAAATAGTTTTAATTGTCTGCAAGAGACTGATTTCTAAGAATCACATTTTGAAAATGCAGCTTACCAAAAATATTCAGCACTTCACAGCTTTTTTTAAAGAACCATCTCAAAGGGGATCTTCTAAAGAAATAACCCAGTTTGGGAAGAAAAGTTCTTAATTTTTTGTCTAGAGAGAAGGATGTCTCCTACAACTTTCATGAAGACTGCCAGACTGAGTATCTGCTCAGCAGCACCGTAAATTGTGCCACGAATGCCATCATACCTGCTCACACAATGATTTACTCTTACTGCAATGTGAAAGAAAAATTTGGCCAGCTCTGTCAACTGGCAAAGACAGAGTACAAGGCTAAGGTAAGTGTGGAAACATACTTAAGAGACAACGGACATATATTGAACCAGCCATGTGAGAAAGCAGACTGGCTTTAGGCCCTCGCCCTTGAAGTCACCTCAAGAAGAGAAAAACAGGAGTGACAATGACTGTTTCACATGAGTCGAGAAAACAGCCTTACCTTGAGGAGAGACAAATAAAACCAACAGCGACTGTTTCACACAGGTTGAGAAAAACAAGTTTGGAGGAGCTGGGTGAGCAGGTGGGAAAAGCAGAGATTAGACCGAACCAATCCGAACCGCATGCTCGCCTTGTGCACAGGACTATTAACCAATCAACTAATGCGTGAACACGAGTAGGGATAGAAAAATTGTATATAAAGAACGGTAGAATATCAATAAAATGGCTTCTATATGATTCACATTGGATCGTGTGAAGTCCTGTTTTCTCTCCTCAGGTAAGAGGCCTGGAAAGAGGATAGGGTTGAGTTCATGCAATTGCTGAATTTGTGTAGGACAGAGGTGTTCACAGAATTCGGGGATAGGAACAGACCTGCAAGACTGACAAGATAATGGCTACTTAAATGGAAATCCAGCAAAACACAGCATATGCAGTGGTGCTTACAGGAAGCACCACACTTTTTTATAGTAGCTAAGGTTGTAGGGGGAAATACAAAAAGCAATGTTATTGCAAGTGAACCAGGAGGTAAAGAGTTCTAGGACAGCCTATCTGAAATGTGCTCACTGAGAACCATGGACTGTGGACATTAAAGAGAAAAAGTCTCTATTTTTCTGACAGGGGAAGAGCAAAGGCACCAGTCTTTTTACAGCTGGAACACCAATAGAAGACATTGAGGCAGATTTATGCTGCTCAACTATTTTTCTCCCAGGTGAGGAACAGTTCCACAGCAATTCAAACTGTCTGGACAGCAATCAGCAAAATTCTTGAGATGCAAAAGGGCTTCCTTCCTTTCTTTTCCCCTCCCACTGTTTTTAAAGAGCTGCTGCTATTGGCGTTTTACTGCTGTTAACACAAAAAAACCCCTGGCTTTCAATGTTCTGACAAACAGAAATCAGTAGAGGGCACCAAAGAGCAAAGGAAGTTTCCTTGATCTTTCAAGAGCTTAGTAAAAGAGGAACCTACCCATTTCCAAGCGAAGCTAAAGAGTAAAAACCATTAAAACCCATCCTGTTAAATGAGACACCCAGACAAGCTTTCTCACAACAGAATTTAAATATGCCTAAATAAATAATAATAAATCTAATGAGATTATTTAACTTGATATAGATGCTTACACAGAAAAGGAAACTACAAGCTGTATTTCTGCATGAACTGGTTAAGTCAAACCTGTATCTTTCCAGAAGTTTCAATAATTAGTTCTCCACAGTCAAAACAACTCTCTGACTAAAAATAGGCAAAAAAGAAATTTCACATCCTATCTGTACTCCTATTCCTACCTTTGACATCCCTCTGGGGCAGGGGGTGGGGGTGGTGGAGCTACAAACAAAGATTAAGTGGGAAACCTTTAGAAGTCTAAGACTTGCTCTGTACATATTCTCATTAGATTCACTAGCAATTTAGCCCACATGGTTTCCATGGACAAATATGTACAACAGCTTTGAAGAGCAACAAGAATACAATTTAAGTTTCAATTCAATAGTAGCCCAGAAGAAGTAACTTGTCTTCCTAACTGCACCATTTATATAAGCTAATAAGAACTCGCATAGAAACCATTTAATTCTAAAAGACTTCCTTAGTCAAGAGTTGAAAAAGTAACTTGACTTCAACAATATCACTTTAAATCATATAAATTACCTACTGTTGCTTCAATAAGCCATACTGAAAAAAATGTATTTCGATAAGCTGATCCATAAGCTTCACAAATCACAATAGCACTGATGCCACTGATGTCAGCTTCCAAGCCAAAACCATCTTTCCGAAAAAGAAAAGACAATTCTATACTGTGACTCCCACACCACCGCAGGTGCAAAGCAAGGACTGATCAACTTACAACTTCAATTTAGTATTTACTATACTTTTATATTAAAAAAAAATAATCAGTGAACCAGACATAAATTAATTAAAGTTTAACCTGTTATATAAGTCAGCGAAATGTCAAAATAAGTTTCAAATGGGAGAATCTTAAGATCCCTAATTTATAAGCCCCTTCTATTTACACATCACTTCTCTTCTCACAATTACCACTCTTAACACGTATCATCTCCTGGTAACAATTCCCTGGAGACCTTCTTCACATTGTTATTCTACGTACATGTGTTTGGTTTTTTTTTCTTAGAGATGTGATGATTAAGGAAGATCAACATTATCAACTTTCACTAGCTATTAAATCTGCCATGCCACCTATTTGATCTCCTGTCTCATACTTAATCCTCTTAAGGACTACACCTTTCTTTCTCTTACTGCACACATAATTATCCAAATGGAGGGTTTTTTCCTCTTTCTCAGAGCCATGTGTCTCTAATACCACACCTACAGTGACACCTTAAAGGGAAAAAAGGGCTGTATTTTTTGTTCTTGTAGTGCTGTGAAGCAGTTAAGGAGTCTGTTGGACCAGCAAGATGCACAGGATGTGGATAAATACTATAAACTTGGCAACTGAAACCAAAGTCATCGCCTCAGTGAATGGCATTTAAGAACAAGCACATCAGCAGCAACATCTAATCAAGTAATAAGCAACAGCTTATTACAAGCAATACAGCTGAATACAGCAGACTATTAGCAATCATATCCATCTTACCACTCCACTTGCCTCACTACACATTTGAAGACTTTACCAGAACATAAGCATTTGCTCCAAATACTACCATCAGAAATCTGTTTCAAAATGCAAATGCTGTACATTCGTAAACATAGACTTATGTTCAATTGTGTAAGTAATAATGAAATTACTTGCTATAAACAATTACAACTTAAACCAGATGTTTCCAGAACACATCTCAATGCATAATCAGTTTTAAAATACACTTCTTGAGGAAACAAGAAGCACCTTTCTTGCCTAAGTATATAAAAAAAAACCCAAACCCTTCGTATTACAAAAGAATTAACTCATACGTACTGAAAAACACTTAACAGGATGCCCTATAATGTACGCTTGCTAAAATCTATGTCTCTTTGAACAGTTTTTTCTCAACCAACTCGAAAGGATCAGAGACATCTAGAAACTTCATTTTACTATAAAATTAGGTGGAGAATCAGCAGTTTCGTTCTTCAGAAATAATTGCACGCAGCACATCAAACCTGCTTGTCTTCTTGAGGACAGGAGAAAGCAACTCAGTTCTGCAAAGTCAGCTGATTTTTAGGTTCCAGTTCTACCATTTACCAAAGCAGACAAAAAAAATTTAACAGGATCAAATGCTTATATCCCCTAAATTGATCTCGCCGAGCTCTCGTCCACCTTGCAGACAACCCCATATGCAGGAACACGGGCTCGGGCTTCCCGGCGGCCACCTCACGCCAGGCCACGCGGTCTTCTTCGCCCTCTACGTTTACGAGACACAGAGCCCGGCCCACCGCGAAGCCGCCCCGGCGCGCCCGCTGCACTACTCCTGGGAGATCGCTCCCCTCCCCACGCCTCGGCT
>NW_009648243.1:112476-113919 GCF_000708025.1 Charadrius vociferus | reverse complement strand
CCAACAGCGCCCCCCCCGCTGCTCACGAAACCGAGTAAACGGCGCCAGGCAGCTGGCGTGCAAGCCTGTGGGCGCGTGCGCGGCCGCACGGGACTTTCCCTCCGGATAGGAAACGCCCCTGAGAGGCGAGAGAGCGGGAACTGGGTCGGCGCGGCTTTGCCGCAGGAGTACCTGCTGGAACGCAGTACGCACCACAACCCGGGGCACTAGGGACTCGCTAGAACTCGAAAACGAAAGACCACAAAAGCCAACGAGCCTCTCAACAGCGTCCGTCAGCCATTTGCTCAGCATTTTCATCTGCTTTCCGGATACGCAGGAGCGGGTGAGACTGACTAGAAAAAGTCAGTAAAACCCACTGGAGCAATGTCACCTGCTGGTAAGTCGGTAGGGGAACATGACCAGTGCTACCAGTCCCGCCGGGAGACTACCTCTTGATGCAGAGGTAACAAATGCAAAGCGAACAAATGACATATTTGAGAGGTGATTTACTCAAGTTACTTACTTACCCTTAAGTAAGACATTATCACCCCATTTTCACCTTTCCAACCTGCCTCCATTCAGTCCTCCTCAGTCTAATTAGTTCCCTCAAATCTAATGAAGGAAAACAAACCATCTGCTATAGACACAAAGAACTAATGTTCTAAGGGAGACAATTCACCAGGCATGAAAGTGGCTTACAATCAGTAAATTACATCCTTGCAGCTGCCACATGGGAAATGAAAATGGCATGAAGCTACTCAGAAAGAATAGACAGAATTAACTGAAATTAAGTTGAGGGGGGTGGGGGGGATGGGGTGGGGCGGTGGCAGACGACACACACGAAGAGGAATGAATTAGTGCTGTCCTAATTGGACAGGAAGAATTTCTTCCAATTTGGGTTTTAACTGCCTGAGAACTAAGGAATAGATAACTTGATGAGATCTTAGAAAAGACATGTCCCAAGAGTACTTAAGAGTTGCGTCTTCGGAGTTTCTTTTCAAATTGAGCAAGCATCCTCTGTTGGAAGTACACAACTGGTGAAACAACCACCCAAAGGACAAAAAAAAAATACTTTAAAGCTAAGTAAACTGAGTATGATTGAAAGGCTCTGCAGGATAATATACTTGCATCTATCTCTCTAACACTAGTAGGAAACCACTGCTTGGGCATTAAAGCAAAGTAATATTCTAAGAAATAATAGTTCCTTATTACAAATACCTTTCCTTAAATGCTGTGCTCTGTGAAGAAATGTATTCAGTTGCTACTTAATATTTCAAGAATGACATATAAAATGGGAAATGTACTCTGTATCTTTTTATAAGAAAAGAGGCAAAGTACTGTTTTTGGTGCTACGAAATTAAACAGGTTCTTAGTACTACCAATAATGAACTCAACAATGACACTGCCTTAAGGCAGTGAGGCCACACATAAAAAAAATAAAAAAATAAATCTTAGACTTCGTTT
>NW_009648243.1:103911-112444 GCF_000708025.1 Charadrius vociferus | reverse complement strand
CTCATGTGCCAAATCAGCAAAATCAAGTAATTGGGGTGGAAGCCTGGGAATTGTTTTCATTAAGATTGCAACATTCCTTTAGCATGTGTGGTATACAACTTCTCTCATGCTGTTTCCAGGAAATGAAGATTGGGCTTGTGGAGAACCTACTGTGAAATACATGCAGATTGCCAGTCTAATACTATCCCTTACATTTCTCCTGTAATGCAAGTATAACATGCTGTATATGTTAAATAATTATGATTTTTAAATGAATGAAATACTTAAAGCTGGAACTGTTAAGTTGGTAGGCTAGGATAGCTCTGAAAGGAAATTTCCCCCATCTGCTCCTCACCCAAGAATCTTCCAGGAACAGAGTGCACAAGGACCAAAACACAAAGCAGTAAATACTACTGAAATCAGTTAACCAGTTAATCAACTGGAAACTTAAAATAATTTTGCCATGGTCTGGATAGCATGTTTGACCAATATCTATGTTAAACCAGACCCCAAATCTAGGATGGTACCTAAAAATAAAATTAAATAAAAACAAAAAAGAGGACGAAGAAAAAGATTGAGAGGTAAAAAAGAAAGCAAGGTAGAGCAGTAAAAGAAACTTGCACTGAAAATAAATCTAGCCCTAGGGTAAACTGGAACAACTACAAAATTAAGTTACTCCAGAATTTCAAAACACAAGGATTTGTGCACTTATCAAGGCACTGCTGAGCAAGTTGCATTCCATTTCCTGAGAAAGATCACTTAAAATCTGACTAATTCATGCCCTTTTCCAAGCATGTCAAGCCAAAAAGTTATTTTACTTTAAAATGTCATACTTGCAAACAATGCAATACATGTTACATGTTGAACTAACGTTAATCAATTTGCATTATTTACGGACAGTAGAGCTTAAGGTAAACCCATCAACAATAACAGGAAAGTGAAAGCAAGTCTCACAAGCAGTTCAATGTCAAAACTTTTCCCTTCTCTATGCCATGCTTAAATTACTGATGCAAGTATCATTGACCACGTAACATCCGGAACTCTACTGACTCAAAGCAAGGTAATCTGAGAATGTGTCAAAAAAAGGTTAGGAAAACAGTTGTGCAGTAATACACAGGTATTTTAAGGCTGCAGCACTGAACAGAAGCTTCTCATCTGTAAAACCTTAAGTTCCCAACTCCAGAACAGGAAAATACAGCTGTTGCAAAAAGGCTTTGAACACTAGGCTCTAACTTCTGAAGTCAGAAGCAACAAGACATCCTACCTTACCTAAAAATTAGCAAAAACATTGCTGTTCTTTATTAACTGAGAGTGTCAATATGGCAAATCACAAATGTTTAGAATCGAAAAGGAATACAAGCAAGAAGAAAAATATAGTACTAAAGACAAATTTCTCCTTAACCAACTAGGATTGTCTTGAGTAAAATACATTTCTTAATGTGACAGAGACAGTTCAGAGTAACTCTGAAAATTGACTGCTATACCTGCAAACCAATCTTTGTATAGTAAAAGCAATACATAAAAACCCCCAATGCATATGCACCTTGTGAAGAAAACATTTATGTAAGCCTCACCTTGTCACTGTCATCATTACAAATGTGATCTTGATGGATTGAGTGGTATTGAAAGGATGTGCCAATGCTACCTACAAAAGAAGGGGGGGAAAGAGGAAAAAAAAAAATCATTAAAATGATAGACCAATTCCTGTGAACACTAAAACTAAAGACAAAATTAGCCAACATTCTTTTTCCTCCACACAGAAGAGAGATTTAGTTGCCAAACAGCTATGTATGACAAGTCATACATTTAATTCTGATAACTGAATAAGCACCAGAGAGACATTCTGCGCAGTGTGGCAACAATGTCTTCACATATAGTTTTTCTAAACATTTAAACAGAATAAAATTAGAACTAGTTCATCAATCCAAACCAAACACATGCAGTGAAGTACATACAGACACATAAATGAGAAGCTACACACTTCATGTTCAGGTAGCGTAGTCCTGTCCCATATCCTTTACTACAGAAAATTTTCAGCACCCTGGGTAGCCACAAAACAGCAGTCTCTTTCCAGTGATACGTTAAGAACAACAGTGAGTGGAAAAATCCAAGGTCAAAGCAGAAAAGTTTTTATGATATCCATTTCGTTTGTAGTGGCATTTCTGCCTGCTTAAGGTCTTTCCACAGGTTTCTTTATGTCTAGGAAAACAGCGACAGCAGACCTCTACAAAGGCTTACCCCAGTACTGAGACTTCTGTCCAAGGAGGGAGACAAACTAAAGTTTGATTGTATCCATACAGATTCTCAGACAGATTTCTGTGTTGGAGTGAGATTGGACCCGGAGCAACAATGAAATCTCAATGTGAGTATGGTCATTCTCGTTTATTGAGTATTTTCACAGAGTAAACGTAAGCTTACAGCAAAAGCATGCATAGGCAACAACATTATAATTGGTCTAGCTCCCTTGTTCACGTGCAATGTTCTGCAACTAGATTGGCTAAGGCCCTCTGTCCACGCGCCTCTTGTTTTACTCTTCTCCCGGCTTATCTTGTCCCAGATTCCATTCTGCTTAGCCCTTTTCTTCCTCCCTTTTAGGGCAGCCAAGGGGGGGCCAAGGACGTTGCACACAGGCCTCCGTGCTCAGTTCAAACCCTGGGTTGCTCATCGGAATTAAGTTATGCCCTTTTTCATTCAGGAATGTCTCCACATTTATGAAAGTCTTACTCACACTGTAAAGTTTTACTTAATGTGCTGTTTCTTTGCTCAGAAAGTACAGGAGTGGGACAATTGCTATTGTTGAATTTGCTTCCCTAAGATGACTTCTTCCTGCAAATACTGAGCAAAACAGTTTTTAAAAAGCAAGTAGAAAAAAAGAGCGTCCTATGTAAAGCTATACCATTTCATGATTTTCCTCACAGAAGATCTACCTAGAACTTTTCTCCACAAGTTTCTTGTGGTCCTTCTGTTGTAATAGTCCTATTCTGCAACATTTACAACATATTCCACATAAGAAGTTTGTCATAAAGCTCTGCAGTCCATGTGTTGTTTTGGACCTGGACAGAACTGATCAAAGAAGATAATAATTTCATTAGGCAGCCAGCCATAGGCTGCTGTTGTTTAAACTTTTGGTGGAGATCACCATGCGGCAAAATTCTGGCTTCTGTAAGAATCCACTTACACTTCTGCACTACTCTGCATTTCTGGTAAGGCAGAGTTACCTTAAAGCCACCAAGAAAGCTTAAGAAATAATGCACTGAGAAGAGAAAGAAGCAATAAACTGAACCCTGGAGAAGAAAAATCAACAAAAGCTATCCTGAGGGCCTTTTCTGATTGTAACACAACTAACAAGACACATAATAATCATGAAACCGATTTAGTTCTTTTCATAGTTCTTAGGCAAAAGTGAAAATTTATTTACTTCTTTTCATTGAAGGTGGAGAAAAATATATTAAAAAAATCGCTTAACCTCAAACAGATAATTTCGGACAAAATGCGACTTTCACTCTGTAAATTTATCAGTATATAGTCCAAGACACAATCAGGACTTTTGTCATCAAATTACATAAGGAACGCCAGTTAGGTTCCTTGGTGAAACTTTTACCAATGCAGATGTAAAGACTGACTAAGATATGGTAAAGACATGTGTTCCTGAGGTCCTAGTGAAAAAAAAAATAATTATTGCTTCCAAACACAGAGATTCAAAAGACTAGCTTCTTCTTACTTACCACTTCAGAAAAAAGTTACTTTGCCATAGGAGTCATTGACTCTGGCTGTACTGGCTTGAACAGCAGCACAACATGCTTATACTGTGTATTTTTGAAGGAAGGGAGAGCAAAGAAGAAATTGCTATACAGTTGAAGTTTCAAGGTGGGAAGAAAGGACCAGTTTGAAACTGTTCAAAACATGCCAAGTTCCCTTCCCATTTGATTTAGATTTATGCAAAACACAAGTGTTTTCACTAGGAACACTCCAAATGCTTTCTTGAAATTTGAAATCCATTCAAGCTCAAAGGCAAGCTAAAAAAACCCAAACAGAGCACAGGGTTAAGGATAAGGCTTGACAGCTTTCTGTCCATTACCCCAGAGGCAGAACTAAATTAAATATGACCTCTTGGTCATATGACCACTTAGTTGAAGATAAAAAAGACAGGCAGCAAATAACAAAAATAGTTCTGTTCCACCAAATTACAACACACACACACAAACTTGGTTTGGGTATCTATGCATTTGGATAATGAAAGAAACTTCCAGAGATCGTGCAGAGCCTACATCTAACCTCAACATCATGTAAAACATTCTCTACCGAATTAAACTCCTAAAGGTAGACCTTGCATTCCAGGCTACATTATAGGCTTTACAGATACATATTTCAAGAACAGCGATCACATACACAATCACAATAAGTTGGCTTTATTCTAGGTATAACAGATACCAGCAGCAGCAACACAGCTGCAATAGTACAGCTTTCATTTAGTAAATACAGCGTAGGACACCTGGGTAGCTCACGAGGTTTCATGTTGCCATAACCTTAATTCTAACAATATCCACATTACTGAGAAAAAAGCTAGCTTGGGTTTTATCTACATGTTTCAATCACACTTAACTGTGCTATAAACAGAGGCCACGGACAACCAAATGCAGTTAGCAGAGGATATGCCAATGCTTTTTTTGGGTTTGGTTTTTTTTTTTTGAACCAGTGTCTCTCATGGTCTTCACACCGTTATTTGTTTCATTTCTGGTCAACTACTTACTAATACCCTACAGTACAACAGCAATGTGTAAGATGCCAAACCTTGGCTGTCAAAGATTTTACAGACCTGCTGCCTGCTTTGCACCAGATAGCTGGGTGATCTCACCACCAGCAGCCTTGGAAAAGGATTTCTTTCGAAGACAGCACCAGTAATTCAGTCCCTTGAATGAGGCCAGCAGAGGTAACAGATCCAGGGACACTGACACAGAGGATTACCAGCTAAAGGCTCTGCTCCACAACAACGCAATATTGAATTATACAGCCAGGAAATCCTGTAGGATTTGCAGTTTTGTTTTGTTTGTTCGTTTGTTTTAATTTTTTTACTATGTTTTTTTAAATGGGCAGTTTTTAATAATCGAGTTACCATGTTTTCAAAGCATTTTCTTTCTTTCAACTGAGACAAACCCAAAGAAAGGTCAATCACCTTTCATCCACCTGCAAGGAGGATCAACAGAGTCAGAATCCCAAAGATGACCTCAGCAGCTTGCTAGTCTGCATCACTTTAAACAGCTGTTTAACAGGGAAATTATGCTAGAGCACTGAAAGGAACTATAAGCCAATTTACATTGCCTTGACTGCAGGGAGTAGATAGAAACTTTGTTAAGCTACCTTCATATCCCCAAATTTACACTGAATTTACACCTAAGACTAATTGCACGTTAGAGCTAGCAGATCCGAGGGCTATCACAAGCAAGGCTTTAATTCTGACTGATGCACTGTCTCTGCTACAAAGCAGGGAAAAAAGCTGGTAAGACTCCTATATAAGTGACAGAATGTGGCACATGGGTCACTGCCCACAGCACCTTCCCTCTTGCTTGCTCTTCCTTGCTGCAGTGTTCAGGAGATGAAACTGTGAGGTCTAATGCCCATCATCTTCTCAAGCAACATCCTAGCCTGAACTCTCTCCTGTGATCCAAAGCAGATTCCCTGCTGTGCGACTAACAGGGCACTTTGAAACAGTCAGCTTGTTTACTCAGACTCACAGCTCTTAATACCGAGGTGACAAAACTGTAGCCTCAATTACTCTGAGACACCTCCGAGAGACAATAGGCATCCATGAAACATCAGATCAGACACCTTTTCAGCATTACCAGTATCAGAACAGGGTATAGAGGAACGCCCTTCAGGTGATGCACACATAACATGCACTTGCATATATATGTGTGTACAAGTAATACACAGACACATGAAGTCGCAAAGACTTAACGAGAAACTTCAGCTTGCCTTTTACCTCTTTAAACGCAGTTAAATTCTTTTTCACTCCATTTTTCAAATCAAAGTGAAATACCCTGCTTAACTTATGTCTTGAACTCAGGGAAAAACTTCAGTTCTTTTGTAACAAGCAAGCAAGCGTGCTATGCTCCCCAGCTACCACAGGAAAGGAATTGTTTTTCTTCTAAATCCCCACATTAAATCAAACAGCAAAAAGAATCTTCAGAATTTCATGGTTTCTGCCTAATTTCTGCATTGTAATAAAAAGAGACTCAACATCAGGCTTGCTTCGTGCCTGCCAATACTAAACAATCCAAACTCACACAATACTAGTCCAAGGGAAAAAGAGGTAGAAGTTCAATCCTTTTAATTCAGTCCTTTCAGAGCTACTGAAGCTAGCTATGCTAGCTGCATATAATGCATATTAGGATTGCCATTCTTCCCTCTTTTCCTCTACTCTTCTTTTTATAAACGCCAACAAACTGAAATTCCACAGGTTTCCCAGAGGTTTGCAATCACTTTAACATCTGTTGTGGAATGAATTTATTACACGCTGGGAAGTGCTACTATTTTTCAGTTGTGTGGTACAGCACACCATTAGCAACTTTTAAGCAAATCCTGAGCACAGAGGATACATATCTAACAGGCTGTGATAAAACTCTACATGTGACATGCTAGCCAGGAAGCAGCCTAAAGTTACTAGAGAAGAAAAAAAGTAAAATGCCTCCTGAACTTCTTCCCTTCTTCCTGGTTCCTGTACTTGCCAAGATGTTCTTGTTCATGTTCTTGTTCAACTGCAGACAGTGTAGATCTGCTGGTGTTTTCTGACTTCTGGTCTCCCCTTACACACCCTGGACCCAGTCAGCCTCGCTGGTAAACCTGCCAGCCCCTTTTCCCCACCACAATGCCCAAATGAAGGATGCTGTCCTCAATTCCGTATACCCAGTGAAAACTTGTATTTTGAAAGCATCAGAAAGCATGGTAATAGTCTGCAAGAAAAGCTCCCTCAGCTTTTCCTTTTCCTGCAGCTATCAGGGAAACACACTGCATGCTTAATAATCAGCAGCACAGAGAAATCTGTGTCTCTGTTTATTTCATGTAAGTTAAGTGTACCTTCCAGTCACACTTCTGACTCTCAGGTATTAGAGAAGAAAAGGAGAGGAACCTAAAGGAAAGACTTTGTATTTCAGGTTTTGAAGTCTGATATATTTTAACAATGCCAGAGCTTAAAAAAGGATCAAAGGAAGTTACTTTAATACAGCAAAAGGCCTGAATGCTGGGGCAGGCCTCTAAGCTTCAAAATCAGAGCTCATCTATAAATCAGTACAGAAGACAGACCTTTTTACCTGAGGTTTCTGCTCTGTCTCTACTGAACATCTGATTTAAATGTAATAATTTAAATTTACAACTACAAACTGGACTGCTTGCTCCAGAAACTGTCCACAAAATGGCCCTCACAGTAGCAGTCTGAATATAATCCCGTCTACGTACTCTTTCCATGTGCTTCCAAACAAGCTTATAATAATGGCCCCCTCACCTCATAGAGGAAAGCACTGTGGCCTAGCTGTTGTCTTTTTCCTCCTGTATTAACTTTAGCAGCTCCATCTTTTCTAGTCAAGGGTGAGAACAACTACACTTCAGATGGACTGGTAACCCACAGGGTCAACCACACTGTTTCATCCCCTTCGTAGCAGTCTCGCACAAGGAGAGGCCACTGCTTTAGCAGCCATCAGATTTCACCCTGCAAGGTCTAAATTCTGAAAGGATGTGCATATTTTTAAATTAAGCACATATCTGTGTGGAAATCTGAGTCACTTCCACACTGAAGTGTCTGAGGGATCCAACCCATCAGGAACATGTTTCTGCACGTACCCTAGATTTGCAGCTAAAGTCAGATATCAAGTACAACATCAGAAAATTTTTCCTCAACAATGCAGAGTTACTGGATGAGCAAAGGCTTTCAATGAGCATATAAAGTTTTATAGCCAAATTATTAAAATAATTTCCATAACATTTAAATGCATAAACTATGCTATCAACATGCCTAGGGCACATAATCTGATTCAGTCAGGCTTCATAAAATGAACATCCCTTCCAACATTTGAAGAATTCTTGAAATCAAAGGTGTTACTTTTATCATGTTGACTTTTATAAATTCTGCCTGTATGCCCTGTAAAAATCCCTGTAAAAAGCCACTGAAGGACAAGGTGAATCAAGCCAGTTTGCAGAGGTAAAAGCCATCCAGCTGGCTTTGGATATTGCTGAGCGAGAGAAATGGCCAGTACTTTACCTCTATACTGACTCATGGATGGTGGCAAATGCTCTGTGGGGGTGGTTACAGCAGTGGAAGCAGAGCAACTGGCAGCGCAGAGGTAAGCTCATCTGGGCTGCTGAACTGTGGTGAGATATTGCTGCTCGGCTAGAGAATCTGGTTGTGAAAGAATGTCATGTAGATGCCCACATACCCAAGCATCGGTCCACTGAGGAACATCAAACCAACCAACAGGTAGATCAGGCTGCCAAAATTGAAGTGGCTGAGGTGGATCTGGACTGGCAACATAAAGGTGAACTATTCCTAGCTTGGTGGGCCCAC
>NW_009648243.1:50678-102839 GCF_000708025.1 Charadrius vociferus | reverse complement strand
ATGGCCCACAGACTATGGGAACTGTAAGATCTGGGCATGACACAGATGGTGTGGAATAAGGGGTGGATAATGTCCTGGTTTCGGCAGGGATGGGGTTAATTTCTCCAGGAGCCGGCAGGGGGCAGGTATTCCATACCACGTGACCCATGCCCGAGCTATAAGAAGAGCTAGCCGGGGCGAGGAGAGCAGTCGCCACTTGGGGGTGGTGGGCTTCAGCGGTGGAGTGGGTCCGGTAGGTGTACATCGCGGCGGTACTGTAATCGCGTTTTCATCTTTTCCTTCTGATGTTCTGTTAAATTGCATTATTTTAACACACGAGTTTGGCCCTGACGATTCCTTTTTCCACAGCTGTGGGAGTTGTGTGAGCGACTGTGTGGGTCTTTATTGCTGGCTGAGGCCAAACCACGACAGTTATTTAAAAAAAAAAAAAAATTAAAACACATCGGAAGTAGTCCTTACTGTTAGCTTTTTTTCATCTCAAACATTACTCAAGTTCTATTTTGGATTTCATGCAAGTACAAAATTAGTATCTTAAAGTTTGTATTTTCATGTCTTTACAGTGCACATACAAAAGCAACGAATGTTTTCCATAAGCTTATGGACAGCTGTGTGCTTTGCCCGGGGGATCAGTTTTTCCTGCTTATTCAAGGAGCAGTTCAGCAAGAAGTCATCCAGGGAAAAAGAATTACAGCACCAACAAACCTTCAGGAAATAAGGTTAATGCAGAAATACTATTACACCCGTAAACACAGTACCACTATTTTACTGGTACTTTTAGTACTCAGCATGTCAAGAGATGAAGCGTAACTGATGAGACTACATAGCAAAGCGTAAACAAAATCTGTTAGCAGGTTGTTAAGTCTGGTTCATAATAGTAAGACACCATCAGAAAAAAACACCTACAAAAAGCAGTAAGGTAAAAAGCACTATTTGTGTCAAATAAGCTATTTAAGCATAGGGCCAAAAGTAGGAAGTCACTTTCTATTCTGAGGACAATCTCTATGATCTGAGACTAAGTGATCTTCCTGAAATGATACCATATAGGAAGTTCGAATCTGTTATTATAAGGCTATTCTAAAAAAATGCTGCCACAATTGTGCATGTATTAACAGGTACACACTGTCCCCTCTCAAATGGCATTTTAGATTTCAATCAAGGCCTACTTTAAAATAGAAATTCAAAAGCCATTTCTTCAACTTGGACACAATATGGCGCTGTTTATAGTATCATTCCCACCTGCTTTGCCACTCCAGAGTAAAACTTCCATCATAAGTATTTAATATACTCTGTTTATAAATAGAAGCTGATCAAAGATAGGCTTGATTACAGGACAGAGTTAGACCATTCCCTCTCTGTTATCTTTGCATCCTCCCCTCTCTGATGAGTTCATAAAAAGCACAGTTTCTGGCTGTCTCATGCAAGTGTCAAACATGGAAGATTGCCAGTAAATTGAGACTAGGAGACCATTTAAAAATTTTGCAACCACAGGCCCTGCATTAAATGACTGCTTAAGTAGTCCTCAGGGAAAGTCACTGTGGTTTACATTCAACAGGGCAAAAGCTAATGTCAAAGAATTGTAAAATGGTTTGGGTTTGAAGGGAGCTTTAAAAGATCACCTAGTCCACCCTCCCTGCCATAGGCAGGGGCACCTTTCAGTACATCAGGTTGCTCAAAGCACTGTCCAACCTAACCATGAACACCACCAATGATGGGAACATCTACAACTTCTCCACAACATCCACAATAAGGCAACCTGTTCCAGTATTTCTCCACCCTTATTGTAAAAACTTTGTTTATATCCTCCTTATATTCCTAAATCTACCCTCTTTCAGTTTTAAACCACTGCCCCTTGTCCTGTCATTACAGGCCCTGGTAAATACCCTCTCCCCATCCTTCTTATAAGCACCCTTTGTCGTGGTTTGCCCTCAGCTGGCAACAAAGAACCCTGGCGGCCACTCGCTCAACTCCCACAGCCGTGGGCAAAATCAGAAGAAAAAGGCAAAAGTCATGGGTTGAGATAAAGGCAGTTTAACAGAACAGCAAAGGGAAGAGAAAACAATAACAATAACACTGGTAAAGGAATACATGAACGCGATTACAGTGCCACCGCTCACCAACCAGATCCGGACCACCACAGCCTGCTCCAAGCCTCGACTTCCTGCCCCCTCCCCTGGCCAGCTCCCCCCTAAAACCTGGGCATGGGTCACATGGGATGGTATACCTGTGTCCCCTGCCGGCTCCTTGGGAAAATCAACCCCATCCGTGCCGGAACCAGGACACCCTTATATATTGAAAGGCCACAATAACATCTTCCCAGAGACTTTTCTGGGCTTAACAAACCCAACATTCTCAGCCTTTCATCATAAGAGAGGTCTTCCAGCCCTCTGATAATTTTTGTGGCCCTCCTCTGGATCCACTCTAACAGGTCTATGCCTCTCTTGTACTGGGAACCCCAGAGCTGGATGCAGTACTCCAGGTGGGGTCTCATGAGGGCAAAATAGAGGGGGAGAATCACCTCCCTCAATGTGCTGGCTACACATCCTTTTATGCAGTCCAAGATATGGTTGGCTTTCTGAGCTGTAAGTAAATACTGCTGGCTCATTTGATTTTTCATCCACCAGTATCCCCCAAGTCTTTCTCTGCAGGGCTGTTTTCAATCCATTTGTCCCACAGTCTGTATTGATGTTGGGGATTGCCCAATATCCACATCCACAAACTTGCTGAGGTTCCACTCAAATCCTACTATGTCATTGATGAAGACACTAAATAGTATTGGTCCTAGTACAGACCCTTGAGGGACGCCACTCATTACTGGTTTCCACATGGGCATTGAGCCATTGACTTTTCGGACATGGCCACCCAGCCAATTCCTTCTCCATCTAACAGGCCATCCATCAAATCTATATCTCTCAAATTTAGAGTCAAGAATGTTGTGGGGGACTGTGCCAAAGGCTTTACAGAAGTCCAGGCAGATGACATCTGTAGCTCTTCCCTTGTCCACTGATGTAGTCATTCCATCATAGAAGGCTACCAGATTAGTCAGGCATGATTTTCCCTTTGTGAAGCCATGTTGGCTGTGTCTAAACCCCTCCCTCTCTTCCGTATGTTTTGACCTAGCTTCCAGGAGGATCCATGATCTTACCAGGCATGGAGGTGAGGCTGACTTGTCGGTAATTCCCAGGGTCCTCCTTTTTACCCTTTTTTAACGAGTATTTGCAAAACAAAGCCAAGAAATAAAAGTAGCTGTGGGATTACTGGCAAAAGATAGATGAATCTCAACCACCTCAACTGCTCCCTGGACATACAGAAACACCACCTGACAAATATGCCAACCTTTGTGTGCAGAAGGTAACAACTTTCAAGAACCCTGCTTGTTCCCACAAGCAGTTCATGTTTCTTAAGGGGTGATCTACCTATGTATACTGCAGACAATTTCCATGCTGCTGGGGACAAGGTCTACAGATTCAGAAGAGGTTATTCCTTGGCAGTAAGGTACTTGAACTGAATGAACAACACAAGAATCAGTTCCTTCTGTCTGAGCAGTCATTCTCCTTAGATCTTCTCTCATAACAAAATCATTCTGAGGTTATTTTCTGAAGAATTGATGTCAACTTAAATTGCAGCTTGAAACTTACTTCCTCTGCTGCCAGAGCACAAAAACATTATTTCCTCTTAACTGCTCATACGAGACTTACCTACACAGAAATTGATACGTGAGAGACAAAGACTGATGCTTTAAGACACAGGGATTAAAGACAAGCAATGTTTGCTTTTGCTTTCTCTTCTCCTCTGCTGCACAGTAAGATTCACAGCTCCTACACTAGAATTATCTCTCATATGTATCAAAAGGAATTAATAATTTATTAACAAACTAAAAGAAACATAATTTTCTGCATTAAAATTCTGTGAGAGACTGACACTATTCCCAGCACACTCTGAACAGCATGTCCGGTTCATGGTGTCTGGCCCCTGTAGCAGCTTTGCTTGGAGGTTAGTTACACAGTCCCCCTGGTGGCTATTTCATCAGGTGTGCTCCTGCACAAGTACAGTCTAGTAGAGGATGCCCTCACCCCCTGCATATGCACATTTGATGCTATTGCTATTTCAGACTGAAGCATAACATTCATTTATACAGCTATATAGTGGGGTGAGATCCACCACAGAAAATACTATCCAGGAGCCAAAATACAGCAGTGCCTTTTCAGATAAAGCCTCTCCTCCAGGAAGTTCAGTATCTACTAGAAAGAAGGAAACTTTCTTCCTGTTCTTGACATCTTACAAAAGGAGGCTAACAGCAGTATCACAAGCCCAAAAGATATCCAAACATAGTTACTTAAAAGCCTATGCAAATAGGTATAGAAGGAAAGAAAATAAGTATTTCAATAACTCAAAGGTGACTTTTGCTGAATGTAAACCAATTCTAGAACAAAAAATAAAACTGGCAATCCACAAAGCATTTTTTTTTTTTTAAAGATCTTTTAATCTTGTCATGGAATTCAGTTTTTATCATCGGCTGTGTGGAAGCTGAAGCAAGAGATGCAGTCAGATACCCAGCACAACTACATTAAAAGCCAGATATGAGCACATAAGAGCACATAGATACCCTTAACACTGCTCTATTCTCATCCTTATAGGACTTTATATTAATGGTTTTCAAGATTCAGCTGTCTTGAGTTTCTGAGCCAACTGAATGCAAGTTATTTTTCAAAAGCTACTTGAAATTTCAAACCATTCGTTTTTCTTTATTTGCAACTAGACTATTAAACTGATTTTCTTTAAATTAATCTCTTGAGAATCTCATTAAGACTCTGAAAAATCAAAGACTGCTTATGCAAACTGGCTAGCAACTTCTTTTTGGAGGCAGTGAATAAAGTGCTTTCTTTGGCCTAAATTTATCACCATTACAACATAAACTTGTCATCATTACAACAAAAAACAAGCACAGAAGCATAACTTTACACCTAAAACTCTAAACCTTAGCTTGTTGCCTCCCTCCTGTTTCTTTATGGGGCAACCCCTCTGAATACATGCTATAAAAATAACAATCTTCCCTAGGATGGAGGTGAAAAGCTTCTAGGATTAAATAGACTTTTTCAGTGTCAGGAATATCCCCATACAGCCATATTGAATAGCAATAAGGCAACTTTTCAGTCTGGTTACATCAATCACTATTTTTGCATGTTGTTTCCTTTCCTCTTTTAAAGATACAGAAATTCTTTGGCCTATCTTTCCTGCTTCCCTAGGCTACTAAGTCTTAGCAAGTTTATTAAATGTTAACAGAGGCACTCTTGATACATATCCAACACCCATATTAGAAACCTGTCAGCCATGGAAGGGGTTAATTTCATAAACTGGAGCAAATGGAGAAACTAAACAAAAATTTGATGTTTACATTTATTTTGCCTTTGCTAGAAATTAGTAACTCTAGTAAGGGCACTCTGGAAGCTTGCTACCCGAGAACAAATACATAAGCTTAGATGGATGGCTTGTCTAAACCCCAGTCTTGTCCCAGGGCTGGTCAGTAACAAATCTTTCAGGAGTGAGCACAGAAGAGAGCACTTAATTTCTTCTTCTTTTGGCACAGCCTATCAGCTCACAACAGTTCCCAGTAGTTCTGGGATCTCTAATCTGCAGGTTGCATGTGGATGGTGTTGATGAACGAATAGTGATGTATCCATCCCTCATGAACTTGTCCAACCATTCTGGGTCTCCCGCTTTTCATAAAAATTTGAACTTCATTCAAATCTTCCCTTCTGATAATCCTTGCATCTTCCAAAACTCACCTAAGGTTCTTAACAAAGGTTCTTAAGGTTCTCAGCAGAAAAGAATCTTTTTTTTTTTTTTTTGGAAAGAGCACATTAAAAAAATTAGCTCTCACTAACATGCTTTTCTCCATTCTGAAACATGCTGTCAATTTAAGCAGCTAAAGACATGCAGAACTCAAAACCTGACCTGTGATAAAGGAACACAGTTACAAAGAATCTTGCGTTTTCATTTACTTCTTAGTTATTCAGAATTAACTGGTTTAGGTGACTCTGAAATCACTGCAGTTAATATCCATCAGAAAGTGAATTTACTTTTCTGCCAAGTATCTATTCAAGCAATACAAGCTGGGTTGCACCCATCCATCTATGCTAAAAATCTGGAATCAAATGGCCTAATATTATCAAGATCAAAATCCGTCGGGTGGATAACACCAAGGCAAAGGTAAGGTCCCTTTTGCTTCCGTAAAGTATGCGGCACACAGGCAGGTTCTCGTTAATTCACAGCATGCAGAAAGATTCTTCCATGTGAAGGTCTCCTGAGACTCAAATAGCCACACAGCCCCACTTTCTGGACTGGATATTCAACTTCCCAGTATTTTAAAAGATAAGATTACTCAGGAGTTCTCAAGAGAGCATCTCCATTCCAAACTCTCTCGTAATAAAGGAAACAAATGCAGAACAATTAAATGCTACACTAATACATTGCCCAAGAAAAATCAAGATGGACCAAAATAAAGATGGTATGCACAACCTTGATTCCAATCCCTGATCCAAGGAAGAGTCTTTGACCATCACAAACTCACAGTTAAAAAGACATAAATTTAAATTAAGACACTGAATTTAAACATAATCAAAGCTACTTTAAAATGTACTTGAAATTGAACACTGAGTTGTCTAGAATAAAAAAGAAATAATAACAGAATATTTCAAAGGCTATATATATTAGTCCTGAAGTTTTAGGACCAGTTAAGCCTCTGGAGGAAGTTCTTGGCTAACCAAAGTCAGAATTGTTTATTGTGTTCTTTCAAAACCTGAAGCCTTTCCCTTTCAGCTGAAAATAGAGTAATTTCTCTCCATTTAATAGCTTACTCATTGAAAATTAGGAAATTTATTGCAAATTATAGGAAAAAACAGTCTAATTTTTATAGACTGGAAAAAGGCAAAGTGCAAGTGAATACTAAATCACTAGTTCTACATATACTACATATCGAGAAAAAACTGTTAAATTCGGACCCCCCCCAAATAATCTTGTTTTCATTTTCCTAATTTTTCTAAACTGTTTTATTCTCAGCGCACTGACATATAAACATATGCCTGCCTTTTAAGACTGTTTGAACAAGCTTATTGTCTAAATTTAATTTCCTTATGTTCCTATTCAACAAGAGCCCAGCATCAATTAAGAAATAAAAACTAATCTTATCAAGGAAAAAAAAAAACAAACATGCAATTTTCCAAAAGACTAAGACACATAAGAAGCTAACAAAATCCTAGCTACATAAATGGCCTAAGTGTGGCTGTGAGTTACCTCCTTTTCTCACAAGATTTAGCAAATGTAGTACAAAAGCTATGTTAAATTGGAGATATCATAGTTATTAACTACTAAGATTCAGGTTTTCTTTAAATGAATGCTCCCAATTTAAGCTGAAAAATGTAATTCAAATAGGTATCCTACTTGGCAAGTTGAATTAATTAAAACCAATTTAATCCAGTTTTTATGTGAGGATGGTTTTGTGTGGTGGTCTAAGGGTTTTGTTTGAGGCTTTTTTTCCTTACTTTAAAGGTGGACTGAATGTGTGCACAAATTGGTATATGTTGTCTGAGGTACACAAGGAATCTTCTAATTTCATTCCCCTATTTTTTACACTTCAATTATTTATCAGTGCTAATGTGTTTCTCTATTAGTTTATATATTTTGATATGCTGTTCTGTGTTCTGTTGATAGGTTGGTCATTTAGAAATGACACCAGAAGTCTTCATTTCAACGAACGGAATAAAATTCCTCAGTTACATCATGGAAAAAAGCCATTCGTTAATGGAGCAAGCTCAGTTCTGCGTTTCGTCTGTACCTGGACACATCCTCACAGCCATGCATGACTGTTGTGTTTTACCTTCAGTCAAGCGTATGACCAATCAAGAGCTCCTGGGTCCTGGCCTGACCCACAGCGCTGCTGCAGCCCCCAGTCCAGCTGTCCCACGTGCACGGACCTGGCTGACCTTGTGCGCAGGGGGACTGTCTGCGCAGCAGGCCTCACCTCAGCAGCTGAAGCACCCAGCCCGCTGCTCTTATTCGTTTGCGTGGGATGTGTTTGTGTCTCTGCAGCCTAGCTGTGCCCTCTACCTCGGTTTGACCAACTTCACCATTACCTCACTCACAATCTCTCTGAATTGAAAGACACAATGCACACTGGATGCACACTGGCACAAACATACGCTAAGTAAAATCAACAAAGTAAGGGACATTATATTTTGTCTTATGACAGCATTTATTTATAAGGTATGAAGCTGCAAAACCTAACTGGATTGTTTCTCTGAAATGTAAAGCAAATTGCTAATTTGTTATGGGGGGGGTGGGGCGCTGGAAGCATAACCAGATAACAAAGGATCTTTGAATGGAGCAACTATAAGACCACAATCTAACTACATTTAAGTGGCTACCAGTTGATTATTAAAAATGGTCCTGTTAAAACAGTTAAATGATTAAATGGATCAAATGTTTAATCTGTAGATGCCTGATATTTGAGAAATTTTCCAGTTATGGGCCTCCGCTCAGATACACTCTATGCCTATGCCCCACTGCATACATACAAGTCCAGGCACCAGATGCTTGCTGAGCCTTTCTTTGCTGCCTTGTACCTCCTCTTACAGCCATCAGTACAAACAACCTGGGATGCATACAATGCAGGAGTGATCCGTGGTCAAGTATTTGCACAGAAAGTCCCAGACCTTGCTGCTACCTTCCTTCATCAGCCTCCAACAGACCTACTTGGTGACTCCCCACGCTACAGCACAAATATTGCTCTCCATAGTCTTCCCACACATTAACTCCTTGCTCAGTAGTTGACAACTGACCATGAAAAGCTGACTTAACATTACCAAGCTCAACTGTAAACGAGATTGTCTCAACTGGAGCAACTGAAGTTGCCACAGTCCAACTCTGGTAGGGGCAAATTAGCATTTGTTTCACCCCTCTTTACCGACCTACTATATTGAGAGGTATCATGAGAAGAATAGCTTAAACTGTTGTTTATTTTTTAAGCATCAAAAGTATGTTCAGTATTAGGACAGAGATAAAAATCTTCCTTAAGACTACATCCCCTTTGATTTTAAGTCTATAACCTAGAGGAATTGACTAATACAGGGTTCCCAATGCAGAGCTGTCCCTTGATCTAATTAAAACAGTCTTGTCACTTCAGTATTCTTAGAAAAAATAAAGGGACAAAAAAAATATTAAATCAAGCAGCTGCAAATCCTTCACTCACAAAACATGCATAGCATAGAGTTTGCCTGTGAACATTTCCCAGTGCAGTTCCACTTGGCACTACAAGGAAACTAAAACGCACAGTAAAACTATGGTTTGTACTGGATGGGTTTATGTGATATTAGGCACAAGACAAAGTACGTTCAGCTAGCAAACGCGTGAACTAAAATCCTAAATGGAGTACAGTAAGCTCACTTTTTTTTTTTTTCTTTCTTTAAATGTGTGCGCGTAACTATACCTGCCTGTTTGATAGTTTATAAAAACTTGGGGAGCTCCCTGAAGACAGTGCACAGTGTGACACAAATTCTAACTTTATTATACCATCAGCTTTATACATGCTGACTTGTCCTTTTAAACACGAACATATTTTTTTAAATCATTGTCGTGGTTTGGCCTCAGCCAGCAACAAAGAACCACGCAGCTGCTCACACAACTCCCACAGTCGTGGAAAAAGAAATCGTCAGGGCAAAACTCGTGGGTTAAAAGAATGTAATTTAACAGAACAGTAAAAGAAAAGATGAAAACGCAATTACAGTACCGCCGCGATGTACACCGACCGGACCCACGCTACCGCCGCAGCCAACCCCCGAGTGGCGACTCCTCTCCTCGCCCCGGCTAGCTCTTCTTATAGCTCGGGCATGGGTCACGTGGTATGGAATACCTGCCCCCTGCCGGCTCCTGGGGAGATTAACCCCATCTCTGCCGGAACCAGGACAATCATATACAATACTTTGTTTCAAAAGCAAACCTAGGTTAAAGATAAGTTTTACATGTGAGACTAAGACAGTTTTTACTGGCAGAATATGCTTTTGCCAAGATAAACTGCCCTACTGCTGGGGACTTGGTTTCCTAATCATACCAGTAAACTCATACTAGCTAAACCCTTTCATACAACAACCCTACGACTCCCTACAAAACAAAGTCTTGTTGATAGTCCTACTCCAGCTACTTCTGCACAACCTTGACTGTAAACCCCAGTTACAGTACATAAGGTTCACCTGCACTTCTCCGAAACTGTAGAAGCTAGCAAGCAAAACCAGAACTAGATGTAGAGCTACCTACAACTGTATAGTAAATATTTGATGAATAGGCTTCTCTCAAAAACACCCTCTTGCAAAGTAATTCACAAACTTCCTTTTAATCACCTGCCTCAACCACTGGGATCATTGCACAATGTCTTCAGCAAGAGCTGAACAGAAGAAAAAATTATCAGAAACGTGCACATGCTGACACAGCTGGAGACCCAGCCCAGGAAGGCTAAGCTATGCTATTAGTCTCACTGGAATCAGTTGAGAGCACGCATAGGCAAACCGAAGTTGCCAAAGTCACAGCTCCTTTTTTTCCAGCTATGACAAACTGTGTGTGCATGTGCAGTCTGTCTCTGTGTTTGCATGTTTACAGGGAAGCATTAAAAGGTATTCAAACTGGTATAAAATAAATCCCCAAGATACTCTCTTGACATAAGTTTTACTGTTAACTAAAACTTTAACACTATGTACACATTAATTTAAACAAATTAGATCACATTATTGAATTAATAACCCAGTAATTGTCATACAAACAAAACATAGCTGTAGAAACTGCAAACACCAGCCAAAACCACAAAGCCTCCACTACTTGGGCTCTCTCAAATAAAAATTAAAATATGTTTTTAAATTGAAAAAGAAGCACAGAAACCAAACAGTAGCATTTACTTGGGCTCTGGCCAGTAATGCCAAGTTCTATTGCCTGCAGTATGTTTTCACAACAAATTAATAAATTCTTCCATGGATGAGGTTATAGCGGCAGCAGCATTTTTTAACTACAGTACTAGTAATGGAAACAGCTTCTAACAGGTTTCATGAAACTATTAATTGTATTTTAAGATTTGAGTTTAGTAACGAAACATTTTTCCTCTCCTCCTTTTCTTGACCAGTCTTAAAAAAAACCCAAATACCAAAACCAACCAAACAAACGCAAAAAACCAAACCAGCACAGCAAGATTTCGGTAAGGGAGGTATTGGTGGATGCAAAGGGCAGAAGGCAGCCAGCATGAACAGATGCAGGATATTATGCTTTCCACTAACTTACTTGCACAGCAACATCAGTGAAGGCAATATATTAATTTTTTTCCAGTTAAATAACTTTTTAACTCACATCACCTCCGATTGGAAAGGGAGATTTTGTCCTACAGTTAAGTGAAGAATTGGAGGACAGCAGTAGAAAGTAAAGGGCTCAGAGTGACAGGAACAAGCAGCACTTCAGGAGCAACATTACAGGCTGAATGGACACTTGTCTGAAGCATGTATGTACAAACACATGCAACGTGAGAACTGACAGGAGGAACAAGACCTCTGCATCCAGTCACAACAAATGATTGGAATAACTGAGACAGGGCAGGAATGACCAAGTTGTGATGCACAGACATCTCATGCTCTTCAGGAAATGCAGACAGGGACCATGAAGGTGAAGGGGTGTCTTTACACAAAAGAGCAGTCTGGATACATGGAGCTCTCTCAGGGAACAACAGCTGAGTGAGAGCTTGTGGGTGCACATCAGAGAAGAGGCCAGTAAACATGGCATTGCAGCAGAAATGGCTTTTTTACAGACCTCCCAAGTAGATGAAGCACCCTAAACAACTTGAAGATTGCTCTTGATCACAACCATGGTTCTTATGAATGATTTTAATCTTCTTGACATCTGCTGGAAAGGCAATAGAGCAGGTGGGGATACAAACGGGCAAGGAGATTTCTGAAAAGAATACTTCCTTGATACAGGGACTGGATGGGCTAACCTGGGATGGTGCATACCTAAGCACGTCTGCTATTCATTAACATGAAAATACCGATTAAGGACATATAAAAATCACTGGCAGCCTCGGTGGTAGCGACCATGACATAGGGCAGTTCAAGATCCTGAGGGCAGAGAGGAAGGTGAGTAGTAGAGTATAGACCATGGACTTTAGAAAAGCAGACTTGGGCAGTGGTAGGTGTGATCCCATTGAAAGCTGCAACAAAGGGTAAAGGATCAGAAGATAACTGGCAGGTCTTAAGGACATTCTCCGAGCACAGCAACAGTCCAAACCAATACTGAGGAAATCAAGCAGACATATCAGGAGACCAGTCCAGCCAAGGAAGGAACTCATGGTGGAACTCAACTGTGAAAAGTCAGCATACAGGAGGTGAAAGCAAGGTTAGGACACAAAGGAGGAATTTAGAAACATTACCTGGGTATGCAGGAATGGTACCAGGAAAGGCAAAGCTCAGCTGCAGGTAAGACCTGCAAGCATCATAAGGATAATAAGAAGAGCTTCTCCTGCTACATTAACAGTAGAAGACCGAACAAGGAAAACCTGGGACAGTTACTGAATGGAGTAGGTGATTTAGTGACAACAGAAACAGATAAGGCAGACATACCCGATGTCTTCTTTGACTCTGTTTTTTCCCAGCAAGTTCTTCCAGTGTTCTTACAGACAGGGTTCAAGGAGGGAAAGAATGGCCATCAGCTGATGATGACTTAAGTCAGAAATTGCTTAACAGAATTTGATCCTTACAATGTCTTCATCAGTGACATAGACAAGGGGATCAACTGCACCCTCAGCACATTTGCAGATGACACCAAGCTGAGTGGTACGGTTGACATGCCTGAGGGACAGGATGCCATCCAGAGGGACCTGGACAAGCTTGAGGAGTAGGCCTGTGTGAACCTCATGAGGTTCAGCAAGGCCAAGTGTAGGATCCTGCACCTGGGTCTAGGCAATCCCTGTTACCAATACAGGCTGGGGGGTGAAAGATGGAAAGGAAAGACATGGACCAGGTCCAGAGGATGGCCACAGAGATGATCAGAAGGCTGGAGCTCCTCTCCTATCAGAACAGGCTGAGAGAGTTGGGGCTGTTCAACCTGGAGAAGAGAAGGCTCCGGGGAAATCTTACTGTAGCCTTCCAATACCTAAAGTGGGCCTACAGGAGAGCTGGGGAAGGACTTTTTACTAGGGCATGTAGTGACAGGATGAAGGGGAATGGCTTCAAACTGGAAGAAGGTAGATTTAGATTAGATATTAGGAAGAAATTTTTCACTTTGAGGGTGGTAAGGCACTGGAACAGGTTGCCCAGAGAAGTTGTGGAAGCTCCATCCCTGGAGATGTTTAAGGCCAGGCTGGATGTGGCCTTGGGCAACCTGGTCTAGCGGGAGGTGTCCCTGCATATGGCAAGGAGGTTGGAACTGGATGATCTTCGATGTCCCTTCCAACCTAAACCATTCTATGATTCTAAGAAAGCTGGTGAGGGGTCTAGAGAGAAAGTCTTATGAGGAGCAGCTGAGGGAGCTGGGGTTGTTTAGTCTGGAGAAAAGGAGGCTGAAGGGAGACCCTATCACTCTCTACAACTACCTGAGAGGAAGCTGTAGTGAGGGGTGGGTAGATCTCTTCTCCCAAGCAACAGCACAAAAGGAAATGGCCTGAAGTTACGCCACGGGAGGTTTAGATTGGATATTAGGAAAAATTTCTCACAGAAAGGGTTGTCAAGCATTGGAACAGGCTGCCCAGGGAAGTGGTGGAATCACCATCCCTGGAGGTATTTTAAAGACAGGTAGACATGATGCCTAGGGACATGGTTTAGTGGTGTTTTTGTCAGTGTTAGGTTAATGGTTGGACTCAATGATATTAAAGGTCTCTTCCAACCTAGAAGACTCTGTGATTCTATCCAAAGGTTGAACGTAAATGGGAGGGGGGATGAAGGGGAACAGGAGGGACAACAAAAGATCAGAAAAAGTGTGGAGGATATGTAGCAAAAATAAAGTTTGGTATTTTGTCTCTTTCGCACAGTCCACATGTGACATTGAAGCTCACAAAGATGTTTTTTTCTAGTAACTGTGACATGTAAACAGACCTGGTGTACTCAAGAAATCTAGCAAGAAAACCCTTTTACCCTATGTAGGGCATGAGAAGACTTTGTTACGGTAACCCAGGATAGTTCGCCTCCCCTATCCCACATATATAGAGTCCCAAGCACATTTTAGCTCATTGTCACAGTAACCCTGGATAGTTTGCACACACACCCCACACCCCGCCATTCTGCACCTACTTTTGCACAGGCACCAACAATGGCAGCCGGCTGTGGATCTCGGAATTCAGACCACAGTACCTGCACTACATCAGTGAGTTTGCTAATGAGCAATTCAAGACACTGTGCATGTATGATATGTTAATTGGCATACATTTTATTATGCACCCCTGCAGTACTTTCCCTTGAACTTTACTCCTGAGCAGGGCTCCACTACATCAGATCCCCATTTGATTAGCACTGGTGTCCTGGCGCACCCACTGTGGCAACGCTAGGTGTCCATTAAAACCAAAGCTTTCACTTGCCAAGTGTTTGTGCCTCACCGCTGAGGGATCCGCATCTGCTTTCCATGCATAACATGCTGCTATGAGCAAAATTACACAAAGTTGGTATCTTTATCAGGCTGATTAACTTTCTTTTACACCTTATCCTCTTCAACCAAGTGAAAATAATTCTTTCATCATTATAAAGGGAAAAAAAGAAGCCTGAGATGGGAGAGTTTTCCCTCATGTTATCATACATAGCACCAGAGAAAAAACCTAGTAGTAGTAGTAGCATCATAGTAGATCCAGTCACAGGTGTATTAATCAAAGCATCAGCATCTGGATGTCAAAAAACACAAACCAAAACCTCTGGGTACTCCAGCTCCAGTAGGCTAGGTATTAGGAACCATTTTTACCATCCTGGCTTACTCGGAAAAGCTCAATGAAAACCAGCTTACATTCAAATCTTAAAATGACACCACTCCCACGCACCCCAAGTGCTAAACCAAACAGAAAAGGAATGAAAGAATTATATACTGGTAAAAATAAAGGTCTTCCCCATGTACAGAGCTTCTCTTAAGGCATGACTACTACAGTGTACAAATTATGTCTTCAGTGAGCAACTATAATTCCAGTAAATCACACACAAAAAAAAAAGGGGAGGGGGGGGATGCTAATTTAACAAGGACATTTTACTGGACTTCATAAAGAAGGGAAAGCTAACAATTAACCCAACTTTTAGCTAATAAAAGCCAGCCTAAAAGGAAGCTGAACTACATTTCCAAAGGATATTCACTATTTGTGAAAGCAGAGAACTACTTAAAAAGAATAGCTAACATGGCAATTGAAACCAGTATCTCCAACATTCAAGAACACCATTTTGGACAGTCCTTGGCTGTTCAGTTTTTAGATAAGGTAATGGGTTTAGCCAGAAATTTCACAACCTGAATGCCACCAACAGACATACTTTTCAGGGTTTTCACTTTTCCAAGGTTTTGTTTAGCCAAAGACAATCCAAAACAGTTTCACTAAACAGCTTACCAGTATTTTTCCCAGCAGTGGAGAGCAAGACTGAAAGCTACACACACATATGATGCAGTCCACCTTCCAAGTGAACAAGGAAGCATGAAGATGTAGCTACAAAACAAGGACAGAAACAGAACCGAACGCAGTCTACACACAAAGAAAGGACAGTTAAAAGCTCACGTCAAGAAGTAGAAACCCACTGAAAAAGCTAAACCTGCACCTTGAAGCAGGTTTCTGTCTCCCTTGACTAGTCTAAAAAAGCATCTACTATGTGACAGGAGCCTCAAGGAACATTTGTTTTTATGTAACAATGAGTTCATTACCAGGTTTATTCCTAAGATGTTCTCTAGAAGATGCAGATCTGGAAATTCCTTCCCATATTAATACATGAAACAGATAACACAAAGTAAGTGAACGCAGCATCTCTAATAGATTACACCCCAACTCCTGCTGCAACCAGAACAAAACAGTCATGTTTCCTTCTCCCGTTACGTTGGAGCTAACCTGAATCAAACCGGTCCCTCCCTTTTCTCATCCCAACAGCCTTAAATAAGCATATCCATGCCCTCCATTTGGAATTTTATACCACATCTTTATATAATCTTCTTGAGGGAGAAATATCCTCTTGCAATTGCCGCTGAAGGGGCTGAGTAAACAACCCTCATAATGCTTCATGCTGTGTGTACAAGCAGCAGCCTCTATGTTGGTAGGCACCTTAAACTATCCCATTGACAACATCAGTAAAACTGTCCTGCAGTAACATGCCCATACTTGACACACAACCCAGGCAGCAAGCACACTGTAGTTCCTTTTAATTCCCATTTCAAACCCAGAAAATGCCAGTAAATCAGATCTATACATTAAGGTCACGTTCCCTTTTATCTGAGTTAAGCATAAAGCTACCCATTTCATTACCTCTGTAGATAAGGAACAGCAAGGAAGTTTTACTCCTTGTCTTTTCAAGTTAAATGCACTTCAGCTATTAAGAGTCACTGATCACACTGTAAGATATGACCATTCATGTCATTTTAAGAAATTACACCCAATTTTTAGAGAAGAATGAGTGAAATTAGAGAAGAATGAGTGAAAAGCACTACTAGGAGTTGGTCCCCTCTTCTAGCTTGTCTAGATTGCTCTGGATGACAGTCCTTCCCTCAAGTGTATAAACTGCAAACCCAGATTGGAGTCATTCACAGACTTGATGAGGTACGTTATCAATAGTCTGGACAAAGAGATATAAAGACATTAAAACAGATTCCAGGATAGACCCCTGTGATATTACCTGCAGGCCTGTAGTTACCCACTACTTTCTGAGCTCAAACATCTAGCCAGTTTTTCACTCATCCAGATCTTACCATCCCAACTTGGATGCAAGGATGCCATGGGAGACCACAGCAATAGCCTAGCTAAGAATCAAGGTAGATGACAGCCTCTATTCTCCCACCATTCATAGATTTAGTAATTTCATCAGAGAAGACAAAGAGGTTGGTGAAGCTCGATTTATCCCTCTCCTCCTTCATGTACCCAGAAATAGCTTCGAAGAGGATTTATTCCACTCAGACCAATGTAGTCTAGTTCTTTCAAAAATAAGGAATCTGTCTTTCCACAGCTCATTAAAGATCCAGCTTACAGGGAGAGAAGATATTCATTCTCCAGCCAAGGTGAGGGGGATGCTATAAGTGCTTTATGAGACTTGCATGATCACAGAAGTAAACTTGTAACGTATAAATAATTTTTTAATGTTTTTTGCTAAGGAGACTCCCCAACACTGGATTATAACTTCTAAGTCAGTGCCTCCCACAATTTCACAGAATCGGTATTTGTTGGTATTGCAAAGTTTGTGTATTTTCTTGGTGTATCAGGAAGAGCTTTAAGGTGACCTTGCTGTACTTTAGTTTTCAATCTGCATTTAGAGGAATAAATGCCTACTTTTGGCCAACAGACATGGCGAGTGAAAGCGTTCACTCACAGCTTTAATGCTGGACAACAGGTGTCAGTCATTCAATCTTCTCCTGCACTGTACACATCCAGAGTATACACCTGAAGTAGTAGAAGTTGCTTTACTGGCACTCTGAACATATTTAAAACCTTCTAACAGGAAGTATTGGAGCTTACCACCAGGTCTACAACCTTCCCAGTAGCCCCTGGGGAGGCTGCTCACTTAACTGCTCTGTAATGAGTGAGAACTCCGTGTACAAGCAAGGGTTGCTAAAATAAACACGCACTTGACTGCTCCTAGTTTTTAGTTTGCATGATCTCCAAAGAAAAATCAACAGTATTTTGAACTACACAACTACTACTGTTAAGCATATTTAACTTTTAGACAATTTTTGAAAAAGACTTCTGATATAGCTCAGCTTGTTCAAATCTTCATGACTTCAACAAAAAATGGAAAGGCTTTAACAGTTGCAAATTCACAGGAAAATCCTGTGTTTCAGTTTGTGCTTATTGCCTCTCATCCTCAATCCCACAACCAGGGTTGTCTCAACTGATGGCAATACAATTTCATTTTCCTCCAAATTTCAGCTGTTTTGGCTGCTTCTCAAGACAGTATGCAACCCAGAAATGAGGGTGCAAAAACATAATACACTGTCCACTTGCTTTAGGGTGAGAATATATTGAGGCAGCTGAAAGTGAAACTATTCCAAAACAACAATGCTGTCTGCCTATTTGGAGAATAAGGAAGAAAATCCAGTAGTTCTTTCTTTCAATATGCATTTGCAACATTCTCAGTATACAGTCACATCAAAATGTAACCCAGCATTTTCATCTTCAGTAGGAGATAAATATACCAGAGGAAAAGAAACGTACGGTCAAAGAACAGTTCCCTAACTACACATTCAGACAATCAAAACCTGTAAATTTACAAAATATGTTTCTAATTTCTGCTCAATTTAACCTTAGCGAAGTTCAATGCAAGAACTAGTAATAACTATGCCTTAATTATTTTTTCCTTCTCAAAAAAAAAAAAAAAAGCATAATTTCAGAGAAACTTGCTGACCTTACTGGGTTGTAGTATATGTTCTGAATCCACAATTTTAAGCATGCAGAATCTACTAATTTTGGCATGTATGTGACAGAAATAGGAGGCACTACAAGACTGAAGAACAATTGTTCATTAGAACTTGGAAACCTCATAAAAGCCTTCCACAAAATGTCCCCTTTTTCCCAGCCTGCTGATTTCTCTTAAGTTTTAAGAGCACCACAGTTACCAAGTGAAGGACCCTATAAAACTGACTGCAAAATAAACTGAGATATAATGCCAAAGAGAGCATTAATATAAACAAGGAATTTACATATCCAAATGCTCTTCCTGCAGAGATAAAACCTGTGGCACAATTTATTTGTAATTAAGGAAATTCACTACAACACTGCTCATGTATGTTCTTGTCTGAAAAACGTATAATTCAATATAGTGATAAGGACTAACAACTACTGGAAACAAGCAAATTTAAGTTTTCTGGATGAAAAATGGTTCTCTTCCAAAAAATAATTATACATATTTGTGGGCTCCTGCATCAGAGACTTTGTTTCTCATGAGCTTGAAAGTCCTATTAATTCCGCCAGAAAACCTGAAGATACCACGGTCTAAGAGAAATAAAAAGTAAGTGTGAACACTGGTCAGAGAATGGGAGTCAAGTGCTATTTCTTGCACATACTGTTCGCTAGTTCAGGCTGACAAAACTTTGTTGTGAGGTCACACATGAGTCACAGAGACCTCAATCTGGCCGTCATTATTTATTACTAGGCAAAATGAAGAAAGAATTCAAAGATATTTTGAGTTCAGGGTGAATTTTGCTTGCAGTCAAGGAAGCCTTTGTACCCTCCAAATGATGATGTTTGATAAGGAAATGAAGAAACACAGAGAACGCAATTATACAACTTTTCCAGAATTAGTATGCTTTCTGAATCACTCCCTACAAAAAATTGTACAACGAATGAAGTTAATTATCAAGGTATAGGGATAAGCACCTGTATATATAACAGGATATTCGTCTGGTTTTCAGTGCAGTATACCCATAATAGACATCAAGCTACGAAGTCTACTACCTGAGGCTAGGCTAGCTGAGGGTAACATAGCTTAACACATTCACCAGGACGCTTTAATAGCTCATCTACAAAGAGGATGCCAGAGCAAGGCTTGAAAGGTTAGAGGAGAGTAAGTTGGTAACAGCAACACACTCATGACACACTCCAGTTACACATGAATATACTGTCCTTCACCAGCCTTCAGGGAATGAGGTGTGAAGATTACAAGACAGCTGAATTTGTCAAGGAGGCAGATGCAGAGCAGCAAGAGTCAAAGGCATAAACCAGGTTATGACTCAAACCTGGCAGACAGCGCAGAGACTTGCAGCAAGAATGATCAGGACATGAAGAGATCGTAAAAAAACCCAGTACATTTCAGCTTAGAGAAAAGGTAACTAAGGAACACTACACTTAAGCCTAAAAACATTTGTGTGATGAAAATAAGTGGAAAACAATTACTCTCTACATCTCTCAGGACAACTATCAGCATTGTGAAGTTCTACAGCTGAGTCATAATTTTCCTATGCAATCCCTCCCAGCTGTGGAACTTTTTGCCATAGGATGCCCCAGACAGCTCTGCACTGAAAGTCATTATAGACTGTAAGATCACCATCCATTACCAGTTGCCAAAAGCTGGAAGCACAGACCAAAAAAGGACCCTTCACTGCTTCTTTTTGTTCCTAAGCTTCTCCTGAAGCATTCACTAGTTGCTACTCATTCAAATGAAAGATTAAGGAAGAGAGATCTGGCCCATGGTCTTTTGCTCCCACACAAATAGAGATAACATACAATCTCAGTCTCCTACAGACACAGTCAGCACATGCTAAACGAAAAGCAACAACTTCCCAAATTCTGTTTTAAATGCTACAAAGTCAATCCTGAAGTCGAACTACTTATCTTCCTATGATGGTTTGGCAACTTCAGCACACTTGAGAAAAGGCTTTTTAGGCACACTTTTAGAGCAAGGCTGATCAGCTTCTGCATACAATACCCACCAGAGTCAACAGTGAACTTGTAACCTGAACACTCATGAAAGCCAGAATTGTTATCAGGAAGAAGGAACAAGAACTTCAACTGATGTCCTAGGCCAGCTGGACCACCCTCTGCAATCCACTTAGTATAGCATTACTATTAAAAATTACTATTATAGCAGAGGAGATAGTGTTACTTAGAGGTGCTACAGAGAAATGAGACAGCGTACAGCCCATTTATGAAAATGCAGAACCTGCTGTTCTTGCGTCCTCACAGATGAAATAATGACATAGATCAGACTAACAAGAACTGAGAATATACCCACTGCATTTTAGTAAACAAGGCCTGCAGAAAGTCCCCTGCCAAACTTACTCACCAGATGCTGTAAGGCTATTTCTTTTTTCATTATCTTTGAAGACCAACAGAAGAGATCATAAAATATCTTTTAAAAGGCAGGGGGAATACTAGACCAGACATTACAAAGATGTGTTCCTGGCCTGGAGACAGCCTTCCAATGGAACAGCAAATTAAGTCTCCTTGTGCACAGACCCTCAACTTTCATAGAATGGGGACTGTAGCCTGCGCTTTTCTCCAACCATTGCCTCACCTGGTTTACTCAAAATATTAACTCTATACAGTGCCAACCCCAAACCAGTTCTGTTACCACTGGAAATCCTACGTCATTCAGAAGTTAATGCCCCATTTTTACTTATCTCTGTTTGCCAGTATGAAGACTGAGAAATGAGATCAGTTGCATCAGGTTTTCTGTGTTCCTGCTTGTTTGTTAAAGTAGAAATATTCAGATGCTTAGTCATTAAATCGGCTTTAAGTAGAAGGCTGAAGTATTTGGACTGCCTTGTTTCAGCACAAAGAAAGACAGAATTACGGACTGTATTTTTTTTCTTTTTTTAAAATACCATTCTAAAGATGTTTCTGTGCATGGTAAAGCCAGGTGCTCTGTCCCAGTCAACAAAGCAGACTGTCAGGTATGTTACTTCTATAGTAGTTCTGCCTTGTATCTGTGACAAACCATTTGCAACTGGACAGCCTACATTCCTCTACACTCTGCACGTTTAATAGGCACTCTTAAGGCACATGAGAAATTCTGTGTTTTCTAAATATTTTTCACACCTGCTAATTTAAAAGCTGATCAGCTGCCAACCAAGTTGAGGCCAAATGATAAACCTGTGTCCCATTTATTCCTCTATGGGGGTAGGGGGGAGAAGTGAGTAAGCACATGTGCGTCCAAGCATAAGTGTGTGCACAGGAGAATAATGCATCAACCTCTATATTTTCTAGCAAGGTTCTTAGAGATTTTCTGGTTTGTCTGTTCCTGTTCCCAGGGGTTGCAATGTTAGATGAGTGACTTTTTGAAAAATAACTGAAAGCTTCTAGTGCTTAACTTCATTCAGAAGTCATCTTCACACATACACAGTCCCACCTCACGCCAGTGAGGGACGGATGGAAAACAGATAAAACAGAAGGAAAGTAAGGATCCTGTTTAACCTGATACTAACATTGTCACTAAACACAACAAATCTTTCAGAACAGAACCTCCTGATTTGACAAAAACAAAATAGGGGGAGGGCCTGGTGTTCATCTGGACACAGTAAGAAAAATCAAATATGAACAATTTTATGTTCAACTAAAGTCAGCAATACCCTTTAAACAATTCCGTAAAGTATTAGCTCACTGTTTTCACCTTTTACAAAGGAAAAAAAAAGGTATCTCAGCTGAGAGTAAGCAGAAGCTTTTGGAAATACTGTAAATGTTTTGAAATTCCAGCTGAATCTTTTAAATGGCTCTAAAGCAGAATCACATTAAAAATGGGAAGTGAACTCCAGGAAATGGTTGAATTACTATAGCTTGCACAACATTAATTTCAACTTCTCTGTATATTAGGACAGTGTGAAAAAAGTCACATTCTCTCCTCCGCTCCTAAATCAGTTACACAGGACACACAGCGTAGAGGAGGATCATTCACCATTTTATTTTTGCCTTATGTTTCAAAGCACAAGTTGAAGCTGCTTGCTTCCCAACTTTGACACTACTGTTTTTATTGATCAGGTAGCAATTGCAATTGCAGGTAGCAATTGAACATCCAGAAGCAGCTGGGATCTGTGACAACCAGCTAACAGAACTGAAGAATAAAAGAGAGTAAAACCTTTGTACCTGCTAGGCAGATAGTTGTGTTCCTAAACTCAACTTTGGAAAGAGAATCTTGCATAATGGCTACAGGAAGGTCTTGTCCTTCTGCCAAAACCTGTGCATCTTTCTGACCATAACTATCTGCAGGACCAGGTGGTATGAATAAAAGAGCTCCTTCAACCCAGAAAATCAAAAAAATAATGCTGCTTCAATACTTCTTATGCAAACTTACAAGCTATACAGACCATGTGCTGTGGCCAGCAGGCAAGTCAGCAGCACAGAATCTGTATACACACATGCGAGCATACTCATAACCTCATCAAACTTTCACTTGGAAGGTAAAAATTCTCATGCTAACCCTCCAACCCACTACCACTTTCAACAGGTAAGAGGCTACATATTCTTAATGAAATACTTGTAATAACAAGGAAGGAAAGGCAGTGCAGGATATTTTTCTTAAGAGGTCCACACAATGTGCCCGTGGAGTCTGAAAGCTTTCAAAATAATCAGGAGGTGACCCTCTACTTTCAAAGTCTGCAAGTAACTCATAATATCTGTCAAAATATCAGCACAGAGATTGAGGGGAAAAGATTATGTACCATAGAAGAATGAAATACAAACAGTCCACTGCTTTGTATGAAAGACTAGAAGTGAAGCTTTTAGTAATCTAAAAATGTTTGGGAGCTATCGGAATATTCCTGCCACCCCACAAGTTAAAAAACTGCTCTGATAAATTAAAAAACTCTAAACTCAAACTGTACACACAATAAAATGGGCAAGGCACAGGAAAAAAGCTGCAATATTATAGTCAAATTTGACATAAATCTTAAAAGAAACTACAGACTATATGCAGATGATCCAGTACATAACATTGTAGTCATGAGCTCTGTATGTCAAGAACCCAGGTATTTTGTATTTTGGTATCCTGAAGCACTTCAAAGGGGTAGGCACCATCATGTGGGACTGCCTCTCCTTTAACTGAGAACTGTTTTATGACTTCAAGGAAAAAGTCAAAAGAACAGTTCCCCAAAGAATTATGTTCAAGAAATACTGACTACCCAAACAGTTACAGTTGGTGTAGTATTCCTTCAAAGCTGAATAAATTATAATTTAAAAATTATTAAATAATTAAAAGTTAAATAAATTCTTAACCAAAATTCACAGAGGACAGAAAACAGGATTACAAGAAAGACCTACTAGTATGCACAATTTAGAAAAAAATAATAGTAGTTTAAGGAAAAGCATAATTAACAAAGCATTTGGCTACTTCTTTAAGTGGTAATTATGAATTCTAAAATAACACTACACTAGGTACTTCCAGTTCATTTTCTGCAAATGTGTAACAGCATTTTAACTACACCCCTGAAATTAACTAACGATGCTTAACTGAGAAGGAAGCATGTTGAAATGAAAAATAGTGAAAGGGTCCATCTGAAATTCTTTTTTCAACTTGTCTTTGAACTTCCCTTTTTTTGCTCTTACAGTCTCTTTCTGAATTTTCCACCAAAAAGCTGTTCCTAAATACCTTAGAGTTTCTTCAGCAGTGGCAGTCACCACAAAGAACAAATGCTTTTATCATGACAGCACCTTCTGCAAAGCTGCATCTCATTATATGGCAACTTCTGGCCCTGTTGTCCAGAGTCAAGTAACACATTTGAATACATAACATTTAGAACAATCTGTTTGAAACATCATTCCCTGAAGAACTTTGCAGTCTCACTAAAAATCACAGTTTGAGTTCTCATAGAAGGAAAAGAGAATGCAAAACGCCACACTGTTTTGTGAAGGCTCACAATGTGTTTCATACTTAGGCTCTCGAGCTTCCAAGACAAGCATACCTAATTTAGAGAAAGCACAGGGCACAATCCACCAAAACCATCACGCAGTCTGACCGCTATAGCATTGGCTTCATGCTTCATGGGGCTATGTTTTCAGTGAAGTAGTCCAAGAGTTGTCATTAAAGTTGGACACTTTAAAGGCAGCAAAATCTATAAAACTGTACACCAATCAACAAAGCCAGAAGAAAGCGTCAAGGCACTTTGTGTACGGAGGACTAGTTCCACTTTTACAATACAGAGTGCCAGCTGTACTGGTGGTACCACATCACTTACCACCCCTAAATATCATCCTTATCATCACTGTCAGGCAGGCTCTGCAATCATGACAGTGATACTTAGAATCACAGAATAGTTATGGCTGGAAAAGACCTTTAAGATCATCAAGTCCAACCATTACCTAACTCTACCAGGCCCACTAAACCATTTCCCTGAGCACTATATCTAGACAGCTTTTAAATACATTCAGGGATGGCAATTCAATCACTTCCCTGGGCAGCCTGTTCCAGTCTTTGATAACCCTTTCAGTGTAGAAGTTTTTCCTAATGTGTAACCTAAACCTCCCCTTGCATAACTTGACGCCATTTCCTCTTGTTCTATTGGTTGTAACTTGTGAAAAGAGACCAACACCCACCTCTCTACAACCTCCTTTCAGGTTGTTGTAGAAAGCAATAAGGTACCCCCTCAGCCTCCTTTTCTTCAGAATAAACAACTCCAAGTACCTCAGCCAAGTACCTCTCAGAATAAGACTTATTCTCAAGACCAGCACTTCTCTGGACCCTCTCCAGCACCTCAGTGTTATTCTTACACTGCAGTGCCCAAAACTGAACACAGTACTCAAGGTACGGCCTCACCAGTGCCAAGTACAGTGGGACAATCACTTCTCTAGCCCTGCTGGCTACACTATTCCTGATGCAGGCCAGGATGCCGCTGGCCTTCTTGGCCACCCTGCGCACACTGCTGGTTCACATTCAGCCAGCTGTCAGTAACACCCCCAGGTCCTTTTCTGCCAGGTAGCTTTCCAGCCACTCTTCCCCAAGCCTGTAGCATTGCATGGGGTTGTTGTGGCCCAAGTGCAGGACCCGGCACTTGGCCTTGTTGAAGCTATTGGCCTCAGCCCATCGATCCAGTTTGTTCAGGTCCCTCTGAAGAGCCTTCCTACCCTCAAGCAGATGAACACTCCCACCTAACTTGGTGTCGTCTGCAAACTTACTGAGGGTGCTCTCAATCTCCTCATGAAGATCATTAATAAAGATATTAAGCAGGAGTGACCCCAACACTGAGCACTGTGGAACACCACTTGAGATCCCCAACTGGCCACCAACTGGATCTAACTCCATTCACCACCACTCTCTGGGCCCGGCCATCCAGGCAGTGTTTGATGCAGCAGAGCGTACACCTGTCCAAGCCTTGGGAAGCCAGTATTTTCATGAGAATGCTGTGGGGAACAGTATCGAAGGCTTTACTGAAGTTCAGATAAATAACAACCACAGCCTCTCCCTCATCCACCAAGCAGGTCACCTTGTCATAGAAGGAGATCAGTTTTGCTAAGCAGGACCTGCCCTTCACGAACCCGTGTTGAATGGGCCTGATCATGTGGTTGACCTGTAAGTAGTATGCAATGGCACCCAAGATGATCTGTTCCATAAGCTTCCCTGGCACCAAGGTCAGCCTGACAGGTCTGTAGTTCCCTGGATCCTCCTTCCAGCCCTTTTTGTAGACGGGTGTCACATCTGCTTATCTCCAGTCCATTGGGACTTCCCTGGTTAGCCAGGACTGCTGATAAATTATGAAAAGCAGCCTGGCGAGCACATCTGCCAACTCCTTCAGCACTCTTGGGCGTAACTCATCTGGCCCCATAGACTTCTATATGTCTAAGTGGTGCAGCAGGTCACTAACCATTTCCTCTTGGATTATGGCGGCCCCCATCATTCTGGTCCCCATCCCTGTCTTCCAGCTCAAAGGGCTGAGTGCCCAGCAAACTAGTCCTGCTATTAAAGACCGAGGCAAAGAAGGTGTTAAGTACCTCAGCCTTTTCCTCATCCTTAGTCCCTGTGTTTCCCCCTGCATCCAATAAAGGAGGAAGATTCCCCCTAGTCCTCCTTCTGTTGTTAACATGGTTTTGAATAGCATTAACACAACAGATAGCACAAATAACCTAATTGCACAGAAGATTTTGTAGTATGTACAAATACAAAACGCTGACTTGACTTGTACCATATGTGGCGCCCTGTATGTCCTTGGACAGGAGGAATAGATGAGTTTCAAAGAGAAAAATTCTAAACTCAGAAGTCAGGACAGAGTTCAGTTACCTAAAAGGCACAGACATAAATCAAACTAGTCCGCTGCAGAAATTTATGATGGAAGTGTGTCACAGAGTAGTAAGTTTAGGTAACAATATGAAAGTCAGTGATTAGACAGCAAAGAATGTCTCTGAAAACTACAGGAAAGACAAATCAGTAGAAAAAGCAAAATGTCAAGGGGCATAATGTATGTTAAAGAGGGCAACTTTGCAAAAGTTCTAAAAGAAATTACCCAGAAGAAGCTTTGATACAGGAAGAACCAGGAAAAGTACAAGTGTATCTGGCATGAGATAAAGGTTATAACAATTATATTGTTAAATAATAATATATAACAAAGATTGTAATAAATTATAACAATTTCTGGGATAATCACACATCACTATTTAACCTGCAGTCTCCTAAGTTAAACAAGATGTTTTAAGAGTTAAGACTTTACAAGGAAGGACAAGAAGCTGCTGAGGTTGCTCACAGGAGAAAACCAGCAGTGGAAAAAAAAAGGTCAGGTAACTTCCTTAAAACTGAGAAGCTGAACTGTGTTCATTAAACAGTCTTTACTTACCCAGAACTGAGAAACAGAAAAGCTATCATGTGTTTGTATGGCTATAGCAAAAACTAAAACACAGCACAAAAGTTTCTTGAGCATCTTAGCAGCTCACCCTTTAAGCATGCAGTGGTTCAGTACCACACATATTGCTTTAACAGATATTGCTTTACCTGTTCAATCTTCTTTCTTTCTTAACCCCAAATGTGCCAGCATTCTTTGCTACAACTAGATCTGCTATCTCATACAACACAGTAGGAAAGCGTCCATTTCTCTAACTGCAGCAGTTTTTAAAAAAATCATTACTTATTTATTGCACTCAGCCTGGGTGTTACTGACTAGCTGAGGCATATTGCCAAATAATACAAGATTGATAACATGAAGTTGAACATCCAGCTGTAACCTAGGCTAACATGCATGCTAATGATAGTCTACATCTCACTGAAGACTTCTTTTTACTAGAGGGTATTAATGCTATCCAGACAGGGCACTTCAGCTTCCCCACTAGCAGAAGATTCAAATATTCACTCATTTCTTAAGTTGGACAGCAAGCAGGTGTCATGTATCAGAAAGCTCAAAACTCCAGTGAATGCTTATTTGGGAGACACGAGGGACACAGCTGCCACATTTATTAGGTACAGCAGCTCCCCAGGGTGAATCCTTTTTCATTTTCTCTTCCCAGCAGCTCAATTGCAGATTCAAGATATGAATTCTGTCTCCAGCATTTCCACTACTGCAAAAGCCCACAAGGGCTCAGCCCATCATCCTTCTTTTGTGACACTGCCTCAATGCGAAGTCAACATATTCACAAGAACACAGTCAGAACATAGTTTACTCTGCATCTGAAAAACAAAGTTCTTGGAGCAGGGAGACTGCCCACCCTGTGCCACTACCACATTCAGTTACATGCAGGAGATTTTTCCTTAACAGCTTGTTTCAACCTTATTCAAGAAATTTACATAGCTCTCAGGATAATTACCACGCAGAAAGGATTCTTTTGTTCTCTGTTTAAAGCAGACTTGCCACATACTTTTAGGTATTGCTAATTTAAAGGAAGCAGCAAGTTGATTTACTAGTGGGCAGAACCCAAACTTCCCAAGTAGGTGCAAAACCACAAGCTAATACAAGGAATACAGCAAACAGCTGGAAGCACTCCTCACAGCAAACCACTAGATTTGTGCAGGCATTTTAAGGACTTCCAATGTCCACCCAACTCTAGTGAAATTACAGCTTTGTACACTCTGACTTTACAGCAAGATTATCTACTAGGATCTCTCTAAGAATGATATGGAGAAGAGACAATCCCAATAGTGGAATGTGGAGTAGACACATTCCCAGACAGCAGGGGAAGGAGGGATCGGTAGATTCATTAATGATCTTGAAGAAGCAGTGAGGGGTTACTATAAAGGCTTCCTAATTATTCATAGCAATTAAAATCAAGGCTGTTGACCAGAAATCCAGTTCCCTACCATTTTGAAGAGAAAAAATGGTTTAAGTAATTTCATAAGTAAAAGCAGGGAGACGGCCAAAAAATACCTTCAAGGAGATAAAAAGGAGAGCAAGAAGACAGAATCATAACTGAAGTCAGAGGGAGCTACCTTTGCTGCAAACCTGTGTTCCCTTTGCCAGCTCTGGGAAAGTAATGGAAGACTGGAAGGGAGGATTGTAAACATGCTCAAGTGACTTGTGTGAAATGTGTTCACCTGATTCGTGTCAATATGGACTAATGCTAGGGCCGCATGGTGAAATGTGACTTTCTGTCTTATATACCCTTGTATAACCGCAGGCCTAAGAGAAATGGAGTGGTTAATGTATATAGTTTTAGCTTTTTGTAAAAGACATACTTGTGTGTTAGTCTGGACCGGTTTTGCTGTTAACCGTCAAGCCATAAAAATCTGGAGTCACCCTAAGGGTGAGCTGAGGAAGGCCATGCGCATGCATGGAATCTGGAGACATCCTAAGGGTGAGCCGAGGAAGGCCATGCGCATACGTGGAATCTGGGGTAATCCTGAAAGCAGCCAGGAAGACCACCAGATGGGAGCCAAGAAGACCCCGAGGGCATGCGCAGAAAGAGATAAGCCTACTCCTGGAATTTATTCACATAGACCCACCTTTCAAAGAATGTGTATTAGCAGAAAGGATATAAACCAGAAACAGGAACTGTACGGTGTGCGTCTTGGTAGAGCAGAGGCTCCCGGCGCACCCAGCGCTGTTTGCTTGCATTTATTCATTTAATAAATTGTAAACTTAAATTGCAACCCGATTTGGGACTAAGTTATTTATCACACTTGCACCTGGGGTGCTGGACAACCCATATATCACACTAATTGTTCAGCCTTTTACGCTTGCAAGTAGAACAACTGCACTTAGATAACATAAGTCTGTGATGGACTGAGGGACAGTTTATCTAGCATACATGAGATTACTACCTTGTTGTTGAAGACCAAAGCACAGTGGAAAACTATGCCAGCTTGAACCCATGAAAGGCAGGCAAGAACAGCAAGTCAGAGCTCACATGCTCCTGCTAACAAGGACTTTTTCCCACTCTGCAGTGCCTGAATCTCCTGCAGGTTCCTCTGCACAGGTGTTACTTCGGAGATTCCCCAATTCGCAAGGTACTGAGATTAAAATTTGTTCTTTCCTCTTTCATCTGTGGTTTTGTGGTTGTTCCCGAGTCCTGCCCTAGTTGGCTAACACACCAGGCCACTGCCTCCACATTTCCAGAACTTCCTCACAACATGCTCTGTTCAGGAGCAGGCAAAGTAGAGCACACTGCCAGTAAAGCAAACGCAGGAAACATGACCCAGCCAGCTCCACACAGACTTGCACACATGCTGGATGAAGTGTGGGCAGAACTGTTCAACTAAGGAATGCTTATCCTCATCTTTCTAGCGTGGTTCTGCAATACTAGACGAGGCCTTAAAAGTTTCAGAGCAACCCTCACTTTCTAGTCTATTAAAATCAGTAACAGACATGATCTGGGGTCAAGCGGAAATTAAACCAAACATAATTATGACAGGATTTAACCACAGCAAATGAGGGGCAAATAAAGAGACAGATAAAATTTAGTCCAAACAACTACAAAAGAACCCACACAAGTAGAAAAATAACTCCAGCTACATTTGTGGACCAAAAGCTTCTTTTTGCTTCCTCTTAAATGGAAATGGTCTATTTGCAAAGCTTCTGATAGAATTAACGGATGAACATTCAGAATTAGCAGAAAAGGACTACCAATCAAGACTGAAAATGCCATACGCTCAGGGTCTGAAACTGCATTCTTAAGAGCCTGTAGTTGGAGTCACACAACAGTGATAAAGTAGAGCAGAGGGGGGAAGACAACATACAGACCTGGACTCGTCAGCTTAGAAATTAGATGACTGAGTGAATATCATGAGTGCCACAGAGAAGGTGGACAAAGAAAAGTTACTCACTGTGCCTCGTAAAAAGTCCAGGCCATTGAACACAATGTGCCTGATAAAACTTCCAGCTCAGAAAGTCCCTGACCAGGAGTTCCTGAAGCTTGGGTAATATGATGGGAAGAACTACTTAGCTTGTGCCTCACTTTAACTGCATTCTTATGCATCTACTCAGGGCCATGAGTAGCAACCAGGTACAATCTAGACTGACCTAAGATTAGCCTGTATCTGACAATATAAGACCCACTTGTTTCAAAACCACTGTTTACCTTCCACAAACATCCCTCCAGACTTTTAAGTCCAGTTGTAGATACTTTCCAGGTTTTGGAAAGCAATTCAGTACTTTTGTGTGGCCTCAGTAAAGCTGCAAGACAGAACAGACATCACCAGCTGGACCGACAGCAGTCCTTCTCAGTGCAGGAAACACATTAACAGACGTTGTGTGGCTTACTGACCACAAGCAGTTTTCCACAGCCCTTGCAGTCCTATCACAGACTGGTCAGTGCCTTCTTCTTTTTGCACTATCTATTTGCAGCACTTTACAAAATACAGCCTCTCCAAGCACAACAACAATGTAAATAAAAAGATTCTGCCCCATGAAGCAATAAAGCATGGCATGTAATTTCCTGGTTCAGAAGCCAAGTACCAAGCCTATGATTTTCCTGGAACATGACCAAGGGTCATATGTTGATTCCTAGCAGGACACAAGGACTGAGGAAAGTATGAATTTTCTTTAGATTGCTTAACACTTAGTGTATGACAGACCCTTCTGTGCTCAGGTACCTGGAAACTGAAACTAGAGGAAAGAACAGCAGATTAGGTTTGGGCTGAAGAAGAGAGAAAAAAAGCAGTAAACAAAACATTACATACATCCTCTAGAAATTATGTCTTTGTTTCTCTTTGTCCTCAATACACCCACAGCTGATGGATAGTAAGACAAGTTGGAACGTAGAGGAACGTTATTAGGAGTTAGGATCCGAGTACCAAGGAAATAAACCAGAGTATGTGCAGACAAGATTAAACATTAGGAAAAAAAGGAACTGGAGAGAACACCTCCCAGACACAGGCTCAACCTGAGGATGGTCTAATATTAAAAGATGCGCACTTGAGCCAATAGTGGGATGTTACAATCAGTTCAAAGTATCCTTTAACAAGAACCAAACATAGAGCAGCAACCAAAGTAAGTGTTGTCAATACAGGCAGGCTCTCAGAAACTATGGGGAAGACTGGAAGACCCTGCTTAATGCTCCTAATAGTCCCATGTCTAGATCTTTCAAGAGCTATTTTGAGAGAGAAAAGCACAATCCAGATTTTATAACTCAAGTACTATCAGCAGCCTTCTTCAATAAGCCACTGAATATTAGTTCTCCTAAAGTCAAATGACTAAACTATGCTCTGGATTTCTAGACACAGATCCTCACTTGTTTAACCGCCAATGTTTTCTACATTATTTTCATAACAGAAGCAGCATCTTATGATGGGAAACTCTCCCAGTTTTTACACAAAATCATTTCTCGTCAATACTGGCAACCATACTGCAAAGCTTATGAGAATGAACTCTAAGTTGAAAATAACTGCTATGTTAAAATGTTTCTAATGAATAGTTCAGCTGGAAAAGAAAAAGTGTAGTCAGATAAGAATGAAACGCTATCTAATATTCATCATATGCCTCGAACAGTTTACATCATATTTGCCCATGAACATCAAATGTGAGGCAAAAAGCACCAAACGTACTAGTACTGTAAGCACAGGAGGAAAGTACAGGGGCTACAGGAGCAAACCATACAGCAGAGCCTGGTAAATAACACTCCACAGCTGAGGTTGGTGTCTAGGAGCCTGTAAGCTTCTGCTTTGCAATATTATTGGGGGATAGGCAGGAAGGATTGGCACCCTCAAAATGAAAAGGCTCTAGCTTCAGTCTCCTGAATAATAAGGATTACTCAAAACTGCAGGTACAGAGTGGAAAACAAGTTATTCTTTTTGATTCAAGAACAAACTGAATCACATAAATGAAAGTAACGTTCAAGGAAATATCTGCACATTGAAGCCATTGCATCTGTGAAACTTTTCATTCACTTTGCATTGCAACAGAAAACAAAACCTTTTCTTCCTGAAATACTAAGTTATTCTGATTTTCTCCACTCTCAAGTTCCCAAGTATATGTTCCTTCATCATTGATGCTATCTCTATCATTATATCCATATGGGGATTTTTTTTAACAGCCAAAAAATAAATAAATCAATGCCATCACTATTTATTTATTTTTACAAAACACTTAATTACTGTGTGGGTCTGTCCAAAATTTAATCTCTATATCCTAATAGAGGATATATATCCTACCCTAAAGACTACCAAAATAGATTACTACTCACAGCAAATAATCCTTCAGATTATTGAAAAAAACAGAAGATCTCCATATTCAACATTGTAGTAGCTAGCAATCCTCCCTGTTACTCGCTGCTCCTAGCACTCTCCCCAACAGGTACAATGGATGAAGGGAGGTGGAAACAAACATCACCTACAAGTTACTAAGCAGATTGAAAATAAGTGGTTGCACCCTCTCTGCTTTCATTTCTTGATCCCATGTTAGGGCAGCACTGCCACCGAGAGAAACACCTACAGCCCTTCCATGTACTGTAGGTATGCATCTGTAAGGACACCAAGGGAACCTGGACAAGGGATTTGCCTCAGTTAACACCTAATGCTAGTATTAAATTGCAGCAGTTCATTCATCCAGATTAGAAGCAAGATGGTGAGAAGCCAGGTGATAATGGGCAGCTTTTTCTGCTATTCCAGCTGCAGCTTAAGTGTGCATGAAGTTATAACCTTAGAAACAGAGTTAGTTTTTAGGATATCCCTTATACTATTTCTAGGTAGCTAATAAAGGGGCGGATGCCTGATTCAGAGCCTCATGACATAAACTAGAGAAAACACATACACACACCCCAAATGCTTTATGAACTCTGAAAAGACCAAAGCTGTCCTTATCTGCCTTTATGCAAGCAATGCCAGTCAAATACTCAAGAAAAACCCCACCCCACAAACTAAACTAGCTATTGCAGCATGTCCTGATTTCACCTTCCTCCTCTGTTTTGCCACTAAGGTCCCACAGTCTCACACTCAACACAAAGAAAGAGACTGCCCAACATTAAAACACTGCTAGCAATGGATGCAGATGGTGTTCTTTACTCTGAAGAGACTGTGCTTCATTGTGCTAAAAGCTTCCTGGAGGGACCTAACAGTTCACAAAGAGGTCCCACACCCACTCATTCCAGTGAAAAATTGATCCCTTCAAACATTTAGTAAAATTTTCTTCAAAAATACTGATGTCTTTGATAAGCCACAGCACTTTGGAAAGGCTCTCTAAATGGGCCAATTTTCACCATAGTATACAAGGTGGGCCACCTAGAGCAACACCAACTGATGCTTACAAATACAAGAGTTCTTAATCATTTCTTCCTGGCATACAAACCAAATGCTACTCAGAAAGGAGCACTTCCTTATAAGCACAAGGACAGAAGCCATTTCCCTTTCCTCTTTAGTCATAAGCCCCCTGCACTCTTCTAGAGACATGGTTTCACTGATGAGCAAAGTTCATTATTCCCTACTCCTGCCAACAACCTTGGTGACCTCGTCCTTACACAAAAATATCTAACAAAGCTTCCTCTGTCCTTGTGATGAATGTAACTGCTTTCTGAAGTTTATTCTGAACATCACAGCCATCGACATTTGACCACAAGACAAGTATTAGACAGATGTAATCCACTTAAATTCTTGAAAAAATACACACAAAAATCTAGGTACTGCACTTAGAAAAAATAGACAAAGTGCAGCAACTTTACCAAATAATGGAGCAGCAGGTCACTCATAAGTAGATTTTACTGCAAATCACAAATCAGTCTGAACACTACTGTTTACCTTACATTTACACAGTTGAATTATTTCTGCATCTTTGTTAGTCTTGCAGTTGCTTTCTCTCTCCTGTATGAGAAAAACCCACATCACCACAAAAACCCCCACAACTTTCTGGAAGCCTTCTGGGTAAAGTTAAAAGTCTGACACACACACACCCCAAACTAAGCAAAAGACATGATATATCAATCTCTCTCTACGTCAAAAGGTTTCAGTTTAGCATTTCATTTTGTACTTAATAATTTTATTTTCTTTACAATTCCACTTCCCCCCCCATGGTAAACTTAGAAGTATATACAGTATCCTACAATTTGTGACAAGTGAGTAATCTAAAGAACATCAGTAGTATTCATAGCCCTTATCTAGATCCTTCTGTTATACACATTTCTGTATTCAAAATAATGGCTGCTGTGGAACCTATTTTCAATTTCAGATGCAAGCTGTAGAATGAGGAACCCAGAAAAACCTGCCTTTGGGATCAACTACATTACCCTTTTCAGCTGTAGAACTTTTCTAGGCAAACTGCTTAACTCTTAAGTAATCCCACACAAAATAATATAAGGTGCCGAGTTCACTCTGCTCCCCTACATTAGCTTTTTCACCCAGCTCTTCTTATACTTCATCTTGCCTTAGGATACCCTATGGAAAGTAGTTGTGTTTCCTTCTTCAAGCATCCATCTTGGAGTTGTGACAAAATTACAAGCTCAATTCCTTGTGTAGTCAAAGGAGAGATAAGCACATACAGATAGGCAATGCTTGTCTGCATTGGTTTTCTGTGTTCCAGATCTCATTATTCCAGGCCATCTTGTATAGGGGTTATGTGGCATGGGTTTGGTAGCACAAGGCTACAGGGGTGGCTTCTGTGAGAAGATGCCAAAAGCTATGCCTATGTCCCACAGAGCCAGTGCCAGCCAGCTCCAAGACAGACCTATTGCTGGCCAAGGCCAAGCCAGAGATGGTTGTAGCGCCTCTATGATAACATATTTGAGAAGGGGTAAAAAGTGCTGTGCGACAGCAACCAAGAGAGAAGACTAAGACAAAGAACTCTGCAGACAGAACAAGGAAGGAGGGGGAGGAGGTGCTCCAGGCACTGGAGCAGAGATTCCCCTGCAGACCACGATGCAGACCATGGTGAAGCAGATTGTCACCCTGCAGCCCGTGGAGGTTAATGGTGGAGCAGATACCACCTTGCAGCCTGTGGAGGATCCCCCACCAAATCAGGTGGATGTGCCCAGAGGAAGCGGTGACTCTGTGGACAGCCCACACTGGAGCAGGTTCCTGGCAGGGCCTGTGGACCCGTGGACAGGGGTCCACACTGGTACAGGTCTTCTGGCAGGACCTGTGGCCCCTGCTGGAGCAGGCCATTCCTGAAGGACTGCACCCCATGGAAAGAACTCACGCTGGAGCAGTTCGTGAAGAACTGCACTCTGTGGGAAGGACTCATGTTAGAGAAGTTTGTGGAGGACTGTCTCCTTTGCTGTTCTTCCTGCGCTGCAGCAGAAGAAGAACATGAGGACAAAGGAAGGGCAGAGACCATTTGTGATGATCTGACTGCGACACCCATTCTCCGTCCCCCTGTGCCACTCAGGGGGAGGAGGTAGAGAAGTACAGAGTGAAGTTGAGCCTAGGAAAAAGGGACGGGTGAGGGGACGGTGTTTTAAGACTTGTTATTTCTTATTATCCTACTCTGACTTTTGATTGGCAATGAATTAAATTAATTTCCCCAAGTTGAGTCTGTTGTCCTGTGACTATACATACTGAGTGAGTGATCTCGCTTGTCCTTATCTCGACCCACAAGCCTTCAGTCATATTTTCTCTCTCCAAATGAGGAGAGAAGTGATAGAGCAGCTTGGTGGGCACCTGGTGTCCAGCCAAAGGTAACTCACCACAACATGACAACCTTCTTTCACCCCCAGGATTTCATTTTAGCTCCCAAAGTTTCTAAATTTTCATGTTCTGCACAAAAGAACTGCACTCTACGATTTTCTTCCTGTCTCCTAATTCAGTAACGGGTTACAGAACTAGTCAGCTCACTTTTCTTTCTAATGGATTTCTGTAGTTGCCAATTCTTGGCTGCGGATATTTTTTCCTTTGAGCTTAGCAAGATATCTCATTTCCTGGTGGTCTTGCCTGGTAAGTTATAACCCAGTCTTACTCTGCTCCATCAGGGGTTCCCACAATCCCATCACACTCTTACCTTTCTCAAGTAAACAAGACCCAGCTCTCCCAAACACTCCTATTACCATAGCTCCTTGTGCTCCAACTGATACTCATGGTAACATCTGAAAGCAAAAGCAGCAACACAGATGAACATCAGCCAGTACCTGCGACATACCCACATAGCTCAGCAGTTTTCAGTTGTTCACCTAGTAGCATAACTGCAAAAATACTGATTTGAGTTCAAACTCTATTAGATAAATGAAAACTTTGAGAAAGAGGACAAGTTACTGCAACTATACCCAGTCTATATGGTCATTTTAAATGACTAATTCCTTCTGATGGGGACTGCTATTACCATTGTCTTTATATGACTGAACTCACTACCACTTTCGCTTTCAGTGAAGGCATACCTCTATCCAATCTAGAACAGAGGGCTCTCAGATTTATGCACAATGTATATACATAGATTTTAAAACATATATATAGTCTAGTTTACTTTTAGACTTATTTCAGTGCAAGCCAAGATCTCATAAAGCAGTGTGTAGAACTGGAAAAAGAGTATCTAAGTAGCCACGTCAACCAGCCCTAGTAATAAGTCATTAGGTAGTGGAGTTACACATTGTAGACAAGTTTCACAGAAGAACCCTGTAAAGTTTACAATGCATTCAACACACAAATCTAGGATGCCATTGAGCCAGTTTCCACCTCAGCAGTACCTCTTTTTATCTCTTAAAAAGATCTACAGTTTAGCAGTGGTCACATTTCTTGACTGCTACTTGGCTCGGAGCATTATTTAAGGTACAGAGAGGTGACTGGTTTAGATATTGAGGTGTGTAAGTTCGTGTGCCAGCCTGTGAGCATTCCCACGTGCATGGGGTGTTTGTCTCTAGCAGTAAATGAACAATGGAAAATAGGCAAGGCAAAAGAGTTAGAACCTAAGACTTGATTTATCACCAGTTATGCATGTTTTGAATTCTCAACCCTTCTTTGAGCGCATCGGTACGCTAATAACAGTAATAAAATGCAAGTGGGAAAATAGAGAATGTCCAACAGAAATGTACATGTGTATTTAAAGGGGACTTTGAATGAACAATGACCTTGTAACTTGTGAGATATCCGTATTTGTTTCAGCACACTACCCTCTTCTCAAGGCTTCTCCTGCAGTCTCTGGGTCATCTCCAAAACCAAAAGGAAGCCTTTTAGTAGCCTCTTGATAGTAATGAAGATCAGCCACTGGACTTTTGGAAGTCTACAGGAATGTCTCTTGCCTCCCCCTTTCCAAATACAGACTTAACAGTACAAGAACACATGCCTCCTTTAACATAGGCATGAACAGTGAAATCAACAAACACAGACCAATATATCACAGATGTTTGTTTTCATAATACTTGATTTGCCAAGTTAAAGCATGAGTGTTCATGGTTGATGATGAGAATTATGTCTACTCTTCTGGGGCAGTAGAGCAAATCTGCTCCTGAAAAGCTGCCTGCATCTGCTCTGTTTCACAATGTTTTCTGGAAAGTAACATCTGCATTGCCTGCATGACTAAACTTAGAATTTAAGTTCTCACTACCCAAGTGTTTGCAACACAAAATATCCATATCCAGAGCAAAACTCTAGGATTTCAGAGATAAACAGAAATCAGACTGCCACTTTTTTATATATATACACCAACCAAGATCTACTTCCTCCTATTTTGTGAGTTATAAACTCGTAACAATAACAGTTTGCTTCATGTGCAAAAGCATTCCTTGTTAACAACATAAAACCAAAGGTCTAAGCCCAGTTTTGCCAGTGTTCATCCAGAAGGTCTAAGCCCAGTTTTGCCAGTGTTCATCCAGAATCCTCACAGGGAACCAAGCAGTTGGAGCAACAGATCATTTTTTTAACCAGAGCTCAGAATCATTTTCACATCCCAGAAACATGTCTCCCAGAGGTGTTTCTTCAACCTCAGCCTGCTAACTGTATTTTCCATCAAGACCTCTGGACAGCCCTGGAGAGCAGATGTCCACATGTCCTGGTTTCCCTTCTCCTGAGGCTACATGATAGCTCTTCCATTTTGATGCCACTGCTCCTATGATAACATAAACAGCTCCTGTGGCCTCAAGAATGCCTAACATCATAATCTGCAAGAGGCACAATTCAGCCCACCAAAGTATTTTTCTTACACTTTGAAATGTGTTCCTTCAGCAATTGCCTTGAAAAGCACAAGCTTAATTGCATTGGGAGGTAGCAAAAGCAGGGAAAAAGCCTTGAAAGCCATGAGATGAATCCAGGAAGCTCCTGGAACTGAGAGGAGCACAAAAGTTTTTGAACACCAGGAGCAACAAAACCAAGACAGCAAAACGTTAGGCAAAGAAAGATAAAGGCATAAAACATGAATGTTTTGTAGAAAATCACCTCTTAATTTCATCACATGGACTGCTAGGAAAAGGAGGCTGAAGCACTCCAAAGAGGTACCACAAGGGCCCGCAACATGGCTGGAAATTTCTTTTCAATAGCAAACATAAATGTTAGGAACCTTGAATTTCAAGCATCTGTGAGCTGGTGGTCTACACAAGAGAACAGGCAAGTGTATTGGTAAGCAGCAATTCTCCAGGTGCACTGTGTCTATAACCCAAGGGTTATCAGGCCAAAATGTTCTCATCAATGACTTACCATGTTTCTCAGAACAGGACAAACTCTCCCAGAATGAGCAATTCCAAGTCACTTTCATGTCTGCGAAGATCACCTTTGCCACTCTAGCTATTCGGATTAAGTTAGAATAGCATAACTTTCGAGCACAGGCAAACCCTAAGCAGTAACTCCAAAGATGCTGGATAATAAGTATCAAAGCGTGTCAGTACACAGACATTCAACAACTGTCATCCCAACTGTACTAAACAGTATTTATGTATTTTCTCCTACTGCTGTCTACAGAGATCATAAAATCTTTAACGGCTATTTTACACCCTTCCTCTACAGAGATGCACTAAACCATAGCCAGCATTTCTTCTCCAAATCGTATACATTCAAGACCTTTCAAAGATCAAAATTAAAAATAGTTCAATAGGCAATCACTTCAGTATCTCTTTGCCGGACAATCCACCTTAATTTGAAAATCCCTAGAGACATAAAAGGCCTCCAAAACTAGACATGGTACCTTGAAAACAAAGCTCTCCTGTGGCCTTGTACAGTGATAGAGTGATTTCCTATGCTTTGCCTTCTGATGCAGACTATTGGGCTTCTTTGCTACTCCTTTTTTTGTCACTATTAAACTTGGGGGATAAAAAAAAACCCAAAGGGTGAAACAGCAGAAAAGAGAGAAACACAGAAAGGTAAGGAAGAACTAAGCTACTAGAAACTTCTATCTCTTTGGGACATCAGTCCTAAACAGAAAGTGCAGCATCCCAAAAAAACGTGATAGGAAACAAACACTTGACTTAACACAGAAACATAATGTTAAAGAATAATAAAATAAACAAATGACACAAGTCTTTGCTTTAAAATGCTTTAAGGTCAATTTTACCCCAATCTTACTGGAGACTCAGGAACTCCAGAAAATTACGGTATCCTCCTTAGGCCTTGCCACATAGCCTCCGTGCAGCTAGTTAACAAGAGATACAGATGACACTTCAGTAAATTCACATTAAGCAAGTCCATAACCATATGGGCAACTCGTTTAGTTTGAAAATTTTCTTTTATGACACAGATGTTTTAAGAGTGGTCCTCAAAAGAAATCAGTAGTTACATGAGCAGCATAATTAATGAAAACTGGTTTTCACAGATTTTTTGTTCTGTATTTTTACATTCCCTCCCTGCAATAACCCAGTTCCGTTCCAAATCCTTACAATTCCTGTTCCCTGCAATTCCTTTGGTTTCCCTAGTCCTTGACACCCTCCATCCTTTCCTGTGTTCCTGTAAGAGAGACTACACACTGCAGCTGATCAGAAGCAAATCACAGGCTAACTGCCCAGCAACTACCTATGTCTATGGGTCATTAACCCAAACAGACAATAGCAGCAGCTCCCTTCATAGTGTTTTCTTCAGGGGGCAGACTAATTTATCTGCTATTTAACCACTGATTTCTTACAATTCTTTTTAAGAAATGAAAGAGCCTTCCTCAAGTCAGAAGCTATTTACACAGAAACAGGACTAAAAGAACAAGTATGAGAGCTTTACATAGAACGCCAACTTCACATTTACATGGGAAGGCAACCTGAGGAGGTCATATACCACAGCTTTTCACTCTTTGCCTACTTTCTGCTATGTTCATATTTTATGTTACTGACTGAATTCTTGTTTGTATCATTTTTCCTTAAAAATACTATAGAAGATTTATGCTGTAGTAGTATTTTACTCATATACCCTACAAGCTTGGAAAAAAATCTCTTGTTACTGAACAACAAATCTCTCAATTCATTCATCTGGCACCTTCTGAGAAAGCGTACCAAGTATGATAGCAGAGACAAGACTCAACATCCCCTACACCTCCAAGCCTGAAAAAAAAAAAAATAAAAAACTGAAGTGCACCCCTTTTTCTGTCAGAAGAAAGCAGAGTGCTTGTACATAAATCAGCAAGCAAATAAAAGGGTTAAGAAGCAGAAACATAGCTCTGCTTTCACCACTCCTTTAAATACAAACAGCTATTGATGTTTTACCCAAAAGTATTTATATACAAAATATCCATAGCAAAAGGTATTTTTGGGTGTGTGGGGAGGAAGCATGTTAAGATGATCATGGTGAAAACAATTAAGGTTGAAAAAAAAAAAAAAATCTCAAGACAGAGGTGACACTTGTATGCCTTCAGCAAATTGAGTTCTCGCCATCACTTCTGTCCATCTGCAACTAAACCCATCCCAAATCACTGTTACTTCTCTATTTACAGTGCCTAAAGCAGGCATCCCCAAGGGTATGACTACAGCGTCATACAGAGTTATTTAGGTTCACAGCGACTGCTGGAGGTGACTTAATCCAATCCCCCTGCTCAAATCAGACCAATTTTGAGCAGGCTATCCAGTGCCTTGTCTGGCTAAGTTTTGAATATCTCCAAAGTTGTAAATTTGATAATGTATCCAGTTGTTTGCTCCGATGTTTGACCACCTCCAGGGTGAAAAAAATTCTTCCTAATATCTGACCAGAAATTCACATGCTGCAGCCTGAGTCCTATTCCCAGCCTCTTGCCCTACCAGCACACAGAGTCTGGCTCTAGCTTTTCTGCACCGTCCCAGGACAGAAGGGTAGAGAGCATTGAGATCTCCCCTCAGTCACTTCTTCACCAGGCTGTGCAACTCTAGCTCCCTCCACCACTCCTCACAGGTCACATGCTCCAGCCCCTACATCTTCCTGGTGTCCTCAAGCAAGCTGACTCCACTGAGTCAGTATCTACCTTTTCAGCAGAGCTGCTACCCACCCATTCAGCCCCCAGCCTGATCTTTTGCACACAGTTCTTCTGCCACAGTGCAAGACTCTCCATTTTCCTTTGTTGAATGCCATGAAGTCCCCAATGCTCCAGGCTATCAAGATCTCTACAAATAGCCCACCTGCCCCCATCATACTGACTTGTCCCCACAGTATGGTATAATCTGTGAACTACCTGGAGGACCACTATTCCACCAGAAAGATGAGTTGTTCAGTAATAGGAGGGTTTTTTCCAAGTTTGTAAGGTGGCACCATCCTAGTCACTGTTGTCATATCATTTTTACTGTATTTACCACCTTCAGAGCTCTTCCCTAATCCCTCATGTTCACTATGCCCTTTTTAAAAAAAACAGCCAAAATGCAACAAATCCTTTGTTATTTTTCCTCAATGTTAAAATTCTTCATTATTAGTACTTTTTGTATCTCACTGCATAAAAGAAGGATCAATAAGATTTATGTCCTGTCCCCTTCCCTCCCACTGTCTGTCCTCTCCCCCCCCGCAAAAAAAAATAAAAAATAAAAAATGCATTTTTCCAGAGTAGGAGCTAACTAGCGTATTATGAATTTACAAAGTGCCTAACTTTTCTCCTGAGAACTCCAGTATGGGTTTCAGAATGTAACTGACTCAACCACCAAACTCAGCGTCACTGAGGGTGACTAAATTTTCCCACCATTTGACTAATTTAAAATTAGGAAGACAAAAAAAAAAAAAAAATCAATTTAACATTTCATTAATCCAAAACTGTTGCAGGTTATCAGTTTAAATAAAGATTTATATACACACTTCGATGGCTTAGCATCATAGATAACAAACCAAAACATTACACAGTCAGGAAGTGAAAGACCACAAAAGACTTCCAATGTTTTAAAAATGAAATTAATTTTAATGAAGAAAGGAATATTTTTCTGGGTGTGTCTCCCTCACTTTTTCAGTCCAACTTAATAGACACCTATGAAGAGCAACATCAAATAATCTTGAGTCCCACTTTCTTGAAATATGCCACTGCAGTGTGTACCACAGCTTGCGGCTTTACTTCTTTAGAAGCACTGTCACAGATAAGCAATATATTCAGATCATATTATAAACACTTTAGGTAATCTTGCTCAAAACACATACAAACCACAAGGATCACAGACTCCTGGGGTTTCTAAGCCAAAAGGCTCAATAACCTCCTACTAAATATGCACAAAAATTCTTTCCAAAAGCTATTGCTTACTCCTGCTTGGCTTGCTGCCTTATCAACTTACAAACAGGAAAAAAGTGATGCTGTGCAGAAGATCTATAAAGAAAGCCTGCACAGACTAAAAATAGGCAGATACACACGTTTTTAAGTGGAATAAAAAAAAAAAAAATCACTTAAAAATGACAACCTGTAGGCAGGAAAAAAAAACCACCACCATTCAGATCCTGTAAACACTTGCCCATGCTCTTAATGAAAGCAGAAGTATCCATGTGCTCAAAGAATAAACCTTCACAGAGCAAGAACCCAAGCAGATAGTAAATGTAAATCTCTTAATGTTTTCACTTCGGAACCTGAACATAAGCCAGGTGCAAAGCAGCAAAAGATAAAGAAGATACAACTTTCAGCTGTCCTGAAAAATCATGCAGCAAATGTTTTCCAACTGTATGTTGCAGTCCCTTGATGTAGTCCCATGTATTCTCCAACAGACGCAACTGTTCTAAATACACAGTTAATGTTACTACCCATACTCTGGTTTAATTTGCCACTCGCAGGCTCTCACACAAATAGAAGTCATGGGAATAAATACTGTGTATGGCTTTTAGCAATTTTTAAACTATTTAAGGGTAGTCTTCCTAACAGGCAATTTTCCAGGTATGCACACTATGAAGTATTCTAGTAAGATTCACAAAATTCATAATTTACTCTTCAATATACACACTCCTAGAAAATATATCATGTAACTAACAACCTTCCTCCCGCACTCCTTCCAAAAAAACGTGCTATGCAGCACAAATCAGTAGTATGACAGCAAAAAGTGCAATTCCCTAAGGGATACTGAAAACAACCATAAACACCCTTATCAGTGTAAATAATGTTCTTTTTGATACTGGCTGCATACCCTTGTGCTACAGTTGTGTACATTATACAAAAGAAAAAAATTCAATGAAAGACTTAAGTAAGCTTTTCTGATTTTTTTTTTTTTTTTTTCAATTGACAGTGATAGAGTACATCTCCTCTTAAGATTATCATTTCCCATTTGGGGTTGTCCCAGAAGCTGGTGACAAAGCCCAAATGCTTAGAGTTGTGAGCTCTGAAATACCACAATGTTTCATCAAAGGCTGGTTATTATGACAGCCCATGTCCAAGAAAACCACAGCAACTGCTGGAAAATGCAGCAAGCAACATAGATTATCTGTGTGGCTGCAGAACCCCAGTCACTACAAGAGAAATTAGAGAAACATCTTGACACGCTTTACCACCAACTGACTGACCACAGATGTTACTTTTCCATACATCATGGCTGCAAAGGGCTTGCTTGAGAGGGAGGATGCAGAGGCTCAACCTAAACACGATGCCAGTGATAATGGAAACAGCAACCCAGTAGTTTAGAGCTGGGATGCCAGGCTCTCAACTGAGAAAGACCTAGGGAAGAGGGTTTTCAGAATGAACATTTGGAGCATGTGTGTGTATTTGAGAAGCTCAGAAAAAAAAAAAAAAAATCACTGTATGTTGTGCTTGCTTAAAAAACTCATGAAAATATGTATGACTTACTATTTCAAAAGCTACTTTCTGCATTTTTCCCTAAAGCAAAGTATGCATTCTTTGCTCCATATTACATATCAAGCAACTTCCAGAAGGAAGCTTTATTTTAACCCATCGGAGCACAAGAACAACAGTATTTTCCCCCTCAAGAATAGAGAATCTTTTCCTCATTCAGGGAATTCTAACAGCCAAACATTTGCTGTACTTCACATACACAAAGAAGAAAAAAATAGTTTAGAATAGGCATAGAAGAATGCAAACAGAATGTGTTTAAAAAAAAAAAACCCGAACAAAACAGAAGAACAAAGCTGGAAGAAAGCAGCACCATCATATTAGAACATTCATGCAAAGGGAGCTCCCACTGAAAACTTCTAAGATGCTCTCTGACATTTCATTACTCTACCTTCTTGGTATCCCACCCACATCTTGCATCACATCAACGCTGACAACTCTTGTGTTTACACGAAACATCTCCATCTGAACTTCTGATATGAAGCAGATGCCATATGAGAGACCATCTGAAATACCTGAGGTGCAAGAACTAAGAAAAAAAGCTGCAATGCTGTTGCTTGAAAAAGATTTAGAGCCTATCTTTCTCAGGAAAAAAAAAATGGGTCAAAAAGATTCTATGCACATGTGGATTTCATTTTGCCATTATAATCTGTGGGTGAAAAAAAGGGCTGTATAAGTAGCAAAACTAAATAGAAAACATCAAGAAAGAAGAAAAAAAAACACTTTTATTTTTTAATTGAGCACAGGTTTTCCAAGAATTCAATGTTCACAATCATGTTTATTAAAATTCTTTAAAGCAATTTCTCATTTTAACCTTTTTGTGAGAAGGCAAACATACTTCTCAAACTATGTTGAGAAGAGTGTTGACTTTTCAGTCTCTACACCCATCTGACACTCTTCAGTATCTACACCCATCTGAAAGCATGGGTGAAGCAGTGACAGTATAAAATTCACTCTGTGGCCTAAGTTTTTTTCTGTAGGAAAGAAATAGCTCAAGGCTCAAATAGCAGCACACAAAATGTGCCTGGGATGCCAACTTCAGATGGATATGAAAGTGCAAATATTGTAGCATTGTCATTAAATACAGAAAAATCATGCAGACATAAGAAGGAACTGCTAGGACATGAATAAAGCTAATACACACATATACGTATATACTCAATTTTCATTACATTCCTTTTCTTTGAACTGAGACTATAATGCACATTGAATCATCGATTATCTAAGTTACTTTAAATGAGATTCGACCATCAGTTTCAAAACCAGACAAACTCTAACCAAAAACTGTGAAGATGCCAGACCTACATTGTTTTTCAGCTGCAAATCCATGTCACCTTCACTAATGCCTGTGGAGTGACTCCAGCAGAAAAATCAACACACACTCATATCTAACACTTTCCCTCTTAATGAAAATTAGTCTCTCACCCATTTTCTACGCAATTAACAACTTTTAGCCAAGGCACTAGCTAACAAAAGATAGGCGAGTTTACAAACCAAATCAACTGCCAGCTACACTGCAGCTCTGTATTGTGTTTTTCCATGTAGCTCCCCAAACTCACAGTCTTTCTGACAGCTGAATGATCAGTTCTGGTAGGTCATTCAGTTTGACTCAACAGGTACTGACAATAATCAGTATCTTGATGGATTAGACCAAAAGGATAGTTTAGATTACTTCATAAGCAGATGTTGCAAAGCAGAGCATGCATTTCAAAATTAAGTGCTTATCTCTGGTTTTTTTTTCCTATTATTAAACTGAAATTTGTACTATAGAGACAATTTGGAATTTCTCATTCCTGTGCTCCTGAATATTCTACATTTGAAATATGCCCATATCAGCAAGGATAAAGTTGTTCATGCTGCAAGAACTGCAATTAAAAAATCTTCATATGAATTTTATTAATTTTCCTTAAAGTACATTTATCTCTGTCTCACACTATCTTTACATACTTACATCGGGGAGGGCGGGGCGGGATTATCAACATTTGCTAGCATTCAGTTGAGCTGGTTGGTGCTGACACCTAAAAAGTATACCTCCAAAATAACTTCATACAGTACATTTACAGCATAGCACAATTTCAGGCCATAAAATTATCATTTCCAGTTCATATAAGCACTACATATTAATTTACCAAAGTCAAAGTGAAATAAAAAAATAAAGTCATTGAGTAGTCACAGAATCTCCTAGATTGGAAAAAACCTGTAAGATCATTTAGCCCAATCATTAACCTAACACTGACAAACCCATCACTAAGCCATGTCCCTGAGCCCTATATCTAGTGACCCTTAAATACCCCCAGGGATGGGGACTCCACCACTGCCCTGGGAAACGCGTTCCAATGCCTGATGACCCTTTCAGTAAAGAAATTCTTCCTAATATACAATCTAAACTTCCCCTGGCGCAACTTGAAGTTATTTCCTCTTGTTCTATCACCTGTTACTTGATAGAACAGGTTGACTCCCACCTCTCTACAACCTCCTTTCAGACAGTTGCAGAGAGTTTTGTTGGTTGGTTGGTTGGGTTTGGTTGTTTGTTTTTTTTCGCACCCTGGGCCCCCAACAAGCACCCACACATCTCAAGGAGCAGATTGGGCCCTGCACCCCTCAGGGGGGACTCTGCCCCACCTCCCCTCACTGCAGGACATGTTGCTGGCATGTGGCTGGCTCTGAGACCTCTACAGGCAGGTTTCACCCCTCAGTGGCTCCCAGGGCACCAAGCCTCCTCTGCAGCTGCAGGAGAAGGAGCTGCCTTTCACCAGGGCCAAGCCTCCCCCATTGTGGGACACTCCACATCAAGCATGGCGCATGCCTTCCTGTGCCGTGAGGGGGATTCAGGCACTGTCCTCCTCAAGTGGGGGGGACGACACCTGATCCTGTCAGTCTCTGTCCCCCCACTGTCTTACCATTCCTGAGGCTTCCCCTGCTCCCATCACTGCACCGCTCCCTTCAATCCTGTCACTGCTGCCTCACCCAACTGCAGCCTGTAAACTCTCTCACGCAGCTCCTAGTTTCAAGCTCTCCTCAGCAGGCTGGCAGCCAGCTAGCAAAGGTGTTCTTTTCCAGGTGGATGACTTAAATAAAGTCAAGAGAATGACTTAAAATAAATGTACACTATCTGAAAATAATTGTTAAGGAAGTACATTTGCATTTATTTCCCAAATTAATCCCATAAATATGCAACTAATTTCTGTTATAACTTCTTGAAATAAACTTTCAATGTACATCTGCTAACATTAATTCCATGATTAGTAGACTCTATTCAGACTACAAGTACTTTATGTAAAAAACAAAGCCTTCTATCTTCCTTTGTAACTCAAAACTAGCAAAAACAGCACACCAACATTATTATAATTCTGAGATACTAAAGGTCATTATAATCTGTCCAAGACAGATTAGTTCTATCCAACAAACATGCACAGTAACAGGTTTACAATATTGTGGTAATTCTAACCAAGGAGCACCACCAAGTCACTTCTTTACTTACAAACATCACACTTGAACCAAATTCAAATGAAGCTACTGCAATACTAGTTTCCAGTTTGTTTGGTTTTTTTTTTTTGTTTTTAATCCATCAAAATCAATTGGAACTCTTGAAAACCATCCACACACTGAATGCGCTTCACTTGTTCTTAGTAAGAACTTATCTTCTCATCTTGCTTTATTTTACATAGTTATGAAGCTGTGAAGGCATCACTGTGACATAAATCAAAAAACTTGCATCTATCTCCAGGCATGCCAGAACTAAGCATGACACTCACTGTAAAGCCACAGTAACTGCTTTCCAGTTTGAGAACAAAACCACATATACATGGTATAACTATGTACTACCGCTAAAGGCACAAAAGCTTACATGGGCTGATATGAACATGAAAGGAGTTTTAGTACTTACATTACAACTGCTTAGCATATACAGCATTAGGCAGAATCACTATGAATTCAAACAGAGTTCTGCTGCACTTAATTAACATATTCATACTATCTTTACAAGCAAGTCCATCCCCTCACATTCCACAGTTATGCATATGTTTGAAACCTGGCACTGATCCTTTCATAAGCAGTTTCAGCTTCTCCAAACTGAAAGGCTTAGCAGATGCCTAGTTATCTGCCTAAATAAGCCCCTCCCATTACTCCTAACAGTATATTCTGTTAACTTAGCTGCATGTGCATCTTAAACAATAATTTTAGTTTTAAAGTTATTCTAACCAAAGACTTTGCAACATAAGGAGGGCAAGCAATATTAATTAAATACAGCAAAGTTTACCAGACCACATCCAAAAAGATGATACGCATAACAAAGATATTTAAGAGAAAAGCTGCTTTCACCAGCTATAAATGTCACACCAGTACCTCAAGTTCACCGCAACTTTCAAAGGCCATCTTTCTTTTCCAAATGCTGCAAAACCTGAGAATGTTAATACAGACCTTACAGAAAAAGTGAAGCTGGAAAGGTCTAAGAATTTCCACTATGGACACACTTTTCCTAGCTGACAACCTTGCCTCTAGGTGGGTTTCTTCTTTTCACTGAGGAGGTGCATGTACCCCCCAGCAGAGGCAAAATACTTTATGGAAGGTGAAGTGCCTCATAAAGTCAGGATCAATCTCCTGAATGAAACAAAGAATCAGCTCTTCAGTGCAGCATTTTCTAGTCCAATATTCTTTCACTAATTTGACAGCCCTGAATAGAGACTTTTCCTTCTGTTGACACACACTGGGAGAACAATACAAAAGAAACAACAACAAAAAAGAAGAACCAGCCAACAAATATTTTTCTGCTGGGGGAAATGAAGTAGTAAACATTCTCTCAACCTTGTTTGCAAATTACAGTAAGTTCACTAACCCCTAATGTTTGAAGATCAGACCACAATACAGTTTTTTATCAAAAGTTAGTATATTAGGACCACCAATGGGAGACTCCTGCCTTAAAAAATCATGACTAAGAGGATGCTCAGCAAAACAATCCAAGTTCTCCCCTGATGCCAGAGTTTGGTGTATCCTTTTTTCCTCTGGTGGCAAATATTTAAATGAAACAGGTAGACTTTCATAAAGTCAGAATAACAGTCTTTCCCTTTGGAGTAAAAGAAAAATTTTGGGGAGGAAAAAAATAGATTTCTCATCCCTGATCTAGAAATCTCCTGGATTTGTCTGTAAATTATGACATTATCTCAAAATTAGAAGATGAATCAGAGATCATAATACATGAAAACATTTTATGTATTTTTTGAAATCACGACTAACAAGAAACATTCACCTGGTACCGTGACTTCAGTATATTGTAAAACTTACATCATTTAACTTGGGCTCTGGAAGAGCTATTTTGAGAAAACTGGTTCTGACTATGCTAGTTAGCATCAAGCATAGAACTTTTAAGCACAGGATCTGTGCTAGTGAATACCAAAACTTCAGGACAAACCCCAAAAGCTCCCGCCCTTTTTGAAGGAGAAAAAGCTCAGCATTCCCTAATCCAACAGTAAGGTCTTTGTACACTAGGCCTGTGATGAATTCATTATATAAGGGTTATAGTTCTTTTCTCTACCAAGGTTTTCCAAATCATAGGAAATACAAAAGCTTTTATCTCCCAATAGTAACATACTAGGTCAATTTGTCTATCGGATTATTAAGAGCGTGGGAAGGTTTTGAGATCAGGCTTTAAAATAAGGTTATCATCTACACCAAAAATGTACAAGAAATTTAAAACAAAAAAGTTGAAATACAGTTTCATCAGGTAAAACCTCCATTTCCAGATCACCTATACTGTAAGAATATTTTTCTCCTATATATTTTATTTGGAAGGCTCAAATAGCTAGACAGAAGAGACTGATCTTCACCGTGTGGTCTCAGCACATAGGAAAAGCTATTTCTGAGCTATGTAATACAATCCAAACGTAAAAATTCAAGTTGTTCCTCCAATTTCAGCATTGTGATCCTTTAATATGCCATCAACCACAAATTTCGAGAGGAACTTATCTATAAAGCTGTGGGAAAGTAACAGAAAACTGTCAAGGAGGATTGTAAACATGCTGAAGTGACTCCCACCTGGGGTGCTGGACAACACATATTACCACACTAATTGTTGTTCAGCCTTTTATGCTCACAAGTAGAACATTCACACTTAGATAATGTAAGTCTGTGATGGACTCAGGGACAGCTTATCTAGATTACTGCCTTGCTGTTGAAGAAGATCAAAGCACAGTGAAAAACTATGTCTGCTTGAACCTTTGAAATACAGGCAAGAACCGCAAGTCTGAGCTCTCACTTTGTCACTCTCTAGCTGATAACAACCCTCTTGCTAATAAGGACTGTGGCCCCCGCTTGTATGCCTTTGCCCAGGTGTTGCTTCAGAGATCCCCCAGTCTGTGAGGTATTGAGATTAAATTTGTTCTTTGCTTTTCATCCGTGGTTTTGTGGTTGTTCCTGCGTCCTGCCCGCATCAGCTCACACAAAAACCTACTTCATCTCAGAGCAAGATTTCCATCAGTATAAACTCCCATACTGCAGACTCCTGTAAATCATCCAAGTCAGTCTCCACATGAGCACCACTAAAAATACATTCTAAGAAAAACTACTTAGATATGTCATTTCTTCACCCTCCAGGCCGAAAGAACAACATCTTGTTTTCTGTCCCACACCACTTCCTAATTACTAACTTCATATATACACAGTTTCATTCTTGCTGCCATTCACAGCTTAGGAAAACACGTAAGGCCCCAGTCCTGAAGCCACATAGACACTCGTTTAAATTTAGGCATGTGGAAAACTCTCGTGCAGTCTCAGAAGCGGCTCTGGTGTTTGACAACAAGGACATCAACCCAGATGTTGGGACCTCCGTCCTGAAAACATCATAGCTCCAGGATAAGTGAACCACATACACCAAAGACACTGCTCAGAGATACCCTGCTGCGGGCTGTTTCTAACAGGAAACACATTTAAGGGACAGCTGTTGATGCCCCCGAAAACACTCAACCGGGGTCCGCACAGAGACAGCCCGATTTCTAAGCACTGCAGAGCTGCACCCACAGCCCGCTGCGAGGGGCAGCGCCAGACTAAGGGACAGGGACAGGGACAAGCACACGCCCCCCAACCAAACCTTTCCGGAGCGCGGCACAGGGCCGGCGGCCGCCGCAGGGCGGGGGGGGGGCGGGG
>NW_009648243.1:28881-49283 GCF_000708025.1 Charadrius vociferus | reverse complement strand
GAGAGCGGCGCCTTATCCGTGGGCGCCGGGCGGTGAGGGCTACGCGTGGACACCAGGGGTCGCGCCGTCCTGCTGTCAGCTTGGAAGGCGTCAGGAGGTCACGGTTGATAAAGGCCGCTCATGGTGCAGGGGCGAACTGCGCTTGCCGGTTTATGCCAAAAATCGGAGATGTCGGTAAACTCCTTAATTTGTCACGGGAATGACAGTTTTGGTTTGTTTCTTTTTCTTTGTTGTCGGATAAGCATTATTCAAGCTATTTGCAGGAGAATATAACAGGAATGCAACTAGGGGTTTCGCTTAAAGTAGTGTAAATGTCTCTGTGTGTATGTCCATGCATCTCTGTGTTGAGGAAAACAGCTGGGTTTGCTGAGCCAGTCCAGCTGGGTTTCGTTTTCAGGAAAAGTAAAATAAGGGGAAAATTGGTACTTACATAACCAAAGAAAAATCACTACTTAGCGAAATTTACAACCTAGAGGGATGCGCTGTTGTTTCATTGCTGTTGTCAGTGGAAGAAGTCTGTGAGATCTAAATGTTCAGACGGAGAACTCATTTCATTTTGCACATAACAGCAGTGCCACATTCTCCTATGCAATTCTGAGTGGGAAAGGTTTCTGCAAATCATCCCTTTGCCGGCATTACCCTGCTGTGCCACCCCTTTCCCTCAGTCCTTCATGTGATTTGATTGAGGTTTTCATCTAGTGTAGAAAAGATTCCCCAGAGAGCTAGCACCTCTGGGACTTGTAGCCTACTGCTGATGTGGTTCATGTGTCCCAGCACTTACATAAAGCCATTGAAAGCCTTTCTGAATTTGTTTGCTTAAACTCCACAGAGCTAACCCCTCATGTCTCCAGCCTTGAATCAGGGAACAACTTCAACAGCTCCTATCTTGTCATCCCGAGAAACACAAGGGTCTGAAGTACTTTTCCTGTCACATATTCTGCTTCACCTTTCCAAGATGTCTGCACCTCTTTCAGGTTGCTGATAAAGGGCAAGGACATGCAGTCTGCATGAAGCTCTTGGCAATACACAGATGGTAGAAAGAGATCAACAGAGCCACTATTGCTTTATGATGATTCATTTTTCACTCACTTCTTGAGGGAAGCTGCTTTAAAACTACTCCATACTTAAGAATGCATTGTGGTGCAGACATCCTCTTTTTTTTTTTTTGTGAGCCCTCCAAAAATTTGAAGATTTGAATACTGGGGGATCTTATTCTACAGGAAAAGGTGTGAAAATAGTATCAGTCCTTCAGCTAACACAGTCTTTTTAACTTTTTTTCACCTAGGTTGTCTTCCAGAAATAAGCAAAGATATTTCTGCATATGAAGTTACTTCAACTATAAATCTAATGCGCATTCCAGACTACAGGCTGTCTGGAAGTTCAGGAAGGCTGTTTCTGTGCAGCGTGGGTCAGCAGTCTTGCAGACTCGTAACCTAACAGTTTTGGTGTATGGCACTTCATTTGCTTCTGGAGCTGTGGAGTTCCATTTTCCTGTTGGTTCTAAATTTAAATCAAGCCTTTTCAAGATAATATTACACAAGCTAAATCCAGATTCAGCTAGCTAGATCTAGGGTCAGTATTGTTGACTTTTCACTTCAGATGAATTCAGACCTTACTGCTTTGAGTCAGAACAATCACTACAGGAACATCTGACAGTGATGGAAGCTCTTTTGCAGAATGGGAATGCTTGTTTCTTCCAACCTTATAACTAATTCTGCCTAGAAAACAAGAAATTTGAGTCTACATTTCCATATCTCCAAATAGTCTGCCAGAAACAGTCATACGGTATGATTCTCAGGGTTCTTCCTGTAGTCCAGTGTTGAAAACAGTGGTATTAGGTATATTGTTTCATTAAAAATTGAACAAGTTAAAACCTCTAATGTGCCCAAGGCATCTCTTATAAGCTGATGACAGCTGAAGTGGCATCTAAGGCTTTGTGTAAGCTAGACTTTGCAATGGGGTGATTCTTAAATTGAATCCTTCATTATATCTGTTTTGTACTCCTCAGTGCTGCTGAAGTGCCTGATTATAAGAGGGACATACAGGAAAGATCGACTGCAAGTAAGACCGACAAGATGGTAGGTAGTTGAAAAAACTAATTCAGCAGGGAGTTGTGTCAGATTTTTTAAAAGGCTGCCGCTCTCAGCAGAAAGCTGATAGGCATATTTTAATAGTGTTTTCTTTACTCCACAGGCAAATAAACATGTTCACCTGCAAGTTTCTTGTAGAGAAAATGCATATCCAGCTTCCTGCAGATATTGTCTTTAAAGTAGTTGGGAAAGACATATGAAATCAACAGGAGAGTACTGTGCAACAGTACAGGTGGCTTACAAAGATATTTTCACTGGTGCTGACTTCATGACTGCTGCATTTTCCACGTCTGCAGCGGTCTGCTTCTTACTGCAGGGGTAGCCTAAGTTGCCATTTATGAGTTGGAGGCCAGTCCGGCCAGATGCTAAGTTTCTCCTGTAAGAGTCACTGGATACAGGACTCCTGCAGGAGTCACTGGCTTAACATCTGGCTAAGGACTGGATCTGCAGGGACTAGAGTGAGTCTGTCCCAGCTGCCACTGGGACATTGCTAACCTCATTGAAGAATGAGAAATGCAAAAGGCAGATGGGACACATCTCTCAGGAAACAAACATTAGCATTTGTGATACATGAAAATGTATTCAGGTCCTCTATTCCTGCAATAACATTTTCCTAAGACTGCACACAGAAATCTTAGTGCTTTAAGATGGGCCCTGTGATTTCCTTCTTCATACTTCATCCCCACATTTACTTGCTTCGAAGTTGCACTGTTGGTGATGTCCCAGTTCTCAAATAGTCATTTCTGTACTCTGCTCTAGCTTCCATTTGAGTTGCAAACATCTCGCCCTAGGCAAAGCTGAGCAAGCAGAGGAGAAAAATCATGAAGCTGAGCACACATCATAGCTGAGGAGTATGAACAATTACTTGCTTATTTGTAGACAAACAGGGGAAAGGAGTATACGTGAACTGAGAAGGGCTTTGCGTGTGCATGACAAGAACTGTCTGTATTGTTGACAGTTCTTGCACAACATACTTGTTACCTCCTATCTTCTCACTACTGGCGTGTCACCCTTAATGGACTTTACCAGCATCTGAACACAGAGAGAGCAGAAACACTTTAGCATTCAGAGTGACATTGATGGTGCAAATGAAATGGTGCAATAGGGAAATACCCTAAATGGTAGACCCCAGAGATAAAGGAATGTCAAATGCTGTGGGTTCTCTTGCTTTGCATTTGCAGTGCCACAGCGCAGAGAAAACTCAGTCAACTGCAAGACCCCATTGTGTTAGTTGCTCTACAACCATGTCCATAGCCCTGAAAAGCTTGCAATCCGAATATGAAGAAGAAAGATGAAGAAGGGAAGCAAAGGCATGGAAAAGTGCAGTGATTTGCCTGTAGACATGTGGCATATTGGTGGCAGAACTCATATCCTGTGTCTCAAGTTTGATGCTGCCTGAACACACACCATCTCCCTCTGGTTAAACTTCATCTCAGGACAGAGAATGAGCTTGGAATGCTGCACTCCCTGACAGTGCCTAGGAACAGCAGAAGCACTGAGCTAAGAACCATTGATCAGTAACCATGAAGTGATAAAGCAGATTGCTTTATATAAAGGCAAAATGGCTAAGGTACCTGTGACGGGCTGCAGCTGTTCCCTAATATGCACTCAAAATCAAAACTCTTTTGAGAAAATTTTACAGCTCTTCCCATTTCATCACTGTCTCTGCTTCAGATAAAAGGATCTTAGAGGGGTGAACCATCCTTCCTATCAGACTTCATGTTCCTGAAGAAACTATACTGATAAGAAGAGGAAATGCAGTGACCGGTGTGACCTAAGCTAAGGGCTGAAGTGGATTCACTGCCTCAGAATAATACTGACACCCACACCCTGGTGCAGCAGAGTTCACACCCTGCAGCCACTCTCTGTTGACCTACAGGGCCCAAAACAGGAGTCAGTTGCCTGCAGGGCAATTTAAACCAGCAGAAAGACAATGATGAAATCAGAAGCCAAAGCTCTTCGAATTAGTGGCCTCAAAGCACAGTAAGAGTGCTTTCTACCTCAAATGGCAATGGAGAGGCTGCCTCCTACAAGCTGTCTTTACTAGTAGGGTCATAGGATCATAGAATGGTTAGAGTTGGAAGGGACCGTAAGGGTAATCTAGTTCCAAATCCCCTGCCGTGGTTAGGGACACCTTCCACTAGACCAGGTTGCTCAAAGCCCCATCCAACCTGGCCTTGAATGCTTCCAGGGATGGGGCATCCACAACTTCTCTGTACAACCTGTTCCAGTGTCTAAGCATTCTCACAGTAAAGAACTTCTTACTAATATAATCGAAATCTACCTTCTTTCAGTTTAAAACCATTATTCCTTGTCCTGTCGCTGCACTCCCTGATAAAGAGTCCCTCGCCATCCTTCCTGTAGGCCCACTTTGGGCGCTGGAAGGCTGCTATAAGGTCTCTTCGGAGCCCTTTCTTTTCCAGGCCGAACAATCCCAATTCTCTCAGCCTGTCTTCATAGGAGAGGTGCTCCAGCCCTCAGATCATCTTTGTGGCCCTCCTCTGGACCTGCTCCAACAGGTCTGTGTCTTTCTTATGTTGGGGGCTCCAGAGCTCGTTGCAGTACTCCAGGTGGTATCTCACAAGAGTGGAGTAGAGGGGCAGAATCACTTCCCTTGACCTGCTGGCCACACTTCTTCTGATGCATCCCAGGATGTAGTTGGCTTTCTGGGCTTTGAGTGCACATTGCTGGATCATGTTGAGCTTCTCATCCACCAAGTCCTTCTCCTCAGGGCTGCCCTCAATCCATTCTCCTCCCAGCCTGTATTTGTGCTTGGGATTGCCCCGACCCAGGTGCAAGACCTTGTACTTGGCCTTGTTGAACTTCATGAGGTTGGCACAGGCCCACCTCTCAAGCCTGTCCAGGTGCCTCTGCATGGCATCCCTTCCCTCCAGGGCGTCAACTGCTCCACACAGCTTGGTGTCATTGGCAAACTTGCTGAGGGTGCACTGAATCCCACTGTCCATGTCACCAACAAATACGTTAGGCAGCATCAGTCCCAGTACCAACCCATGAGGAACACCGCTTGTTACTGGTCTCCACTTGGACATTGAGCCATTGACCGCAAGTGCAGACATGGTACTGGTCTGTCAGTGAACCTTGTTAGGCAGGTAGGGCCAGATGCATGCAGGAAATGAAGTAGGAGCATGGGTTCCTTTGGTTGTAACAATGATACAAGGCAAAATGAAACAGAATATTCTGAAATATTCTAAGTAGTTTTAAATAAATTATCTGCATATTCATGCCTCCAGAATTACTTAAAAAAGAATTCCAACGAAAACCCTGAGTTTTAGAAGTACTCAGAAAAAACCCCAGGAAATAAGAATATCTGATAAAAAAAACCAAATAATCCAGGAATATAACAATTCCTACTAGAAATCCGTATAAATGCATACACTCAGTCATTCTTGCATTAAAAACATTTATCTCTAGGTTAGAACATACCATATTGTTTCAAATACCCGATCAAAACTGTCCAGAGGACTTTGATTGTCAAATGATGTCCCTTTCAGCCAGTGTAGAGGATAAATTCCCACCATTGCTCTCTGGGTGACAGGAAATATCATGTGAGCAGTTGCATGGAATTTCTCAACAATTTTTCAACAATCACACATACAATAAGGCAATTTAGTCAAACAAATTCTTCTTCAGACCTCATATCCATGTCCCAGTTCTGCAAAATGCATAATCCAGAGCCCACATACTAAGACTCTGCTTTAATCTGTGCAAAAGTCATACTGGAAAAGTCAGATCAAAAGCTATGCTGAAGCTGTTCTGAGTAGAAGTAGGTTCTGAGTCAGTGGTGGTGGTTCTATTTTCAGTCTTTGTTCCTACCACCCCTCTTATTACCCTAACTGTGTATGGTTCATAGTGTGTACGGTTGAGAGGATCACTCTTTTTGAAAACACTGTGTGACCAAAGACATTCAGATGCTATTGCTGGAGGACCTGTGAAAATGCTATTCATGCACGTAATCAGCCTCGTGCTTCCTGAAGCCTTCTCTCATAGCTGGCCTCTGGAGGAGCATGTAAATTAAGGTAGTTGATAGAATTGTTGAGTCAGTTACAATAACATGACTAATTTTCCCTGGAAGTTAATTTCTTTCCTAGCTTTCATACATTTAATAGAATACTACCATTTAGCCTCCAGTCGTTTTGGGAATATTTTTTTCTCGATGTTGTAATATTATTCTGAATCTCATCCAGACGAATACAAATCTTTTATTTCCTTAGTAAAGATACAGGTGCATGCATTTGCACCTATACTGCCTGTTTTACAGCCAATTAGACTGGCTGCATAATAGGACATAGGAAAGAAAAAGAGTAAGAAGTAATTTAGATAGGAGATTTTATGCTGAAATCCAGCATTGACATGACTTATTTTTCATGAGACATAGTGTCTCAGCTAGTGTCCAGGAAGAAAAAAGTACCTGTGTGCTTTCCCTGTCCTATCCAAGGTGTTGTTGCATTGCATCTTATGGCATTAAAACCAAAAAATAATGCCTGTCAGTCACTTCTTAATTCAAGTTGAAATGACTGCCATACGCCTCATTCCCAGTTGGGAAAGTACTGATGACTCACTGAAAAGTTTTCCAACAATAGCAGTGTCTTGGGAGAAACAAAGTGGTAAATTGCAAACCTGGGTCTACAGATTATTGCCGAACACAACTATGGATGTTGCAACACCCTAGATCTGTTCACTGTCATCCAGCTAGGTAATTTCTATATTTTCTCAAGATGCTATGTTTCAAATTGTAGGGGTGTCTGAATGCTCTACAAGGGTAACAAATTTTATCATTCTTTGCAGAGCTATGAGGGCATGGTGGAGGTTGTGTTTTACTTTTTATAGTAGTTGCCTCAAGTTTCATTGATTGTTATGATACATCATTCCTCATACTTTACAGTTTGCACTCCTTAAGTTAAAAACCCAAAGATAGCTGATGAAATGTAGTACTGGGATGTTTCCTCATTTGTATTCATTAGAAGTTTCATGATCCTTTTCTGAGCCACTATTACTGAGAATGCAATCTGAGCAGAAATGTTGGTGAACCCAGATATAACTGGAGCTGACCTCTGCACCTCATGGAGTTGAATTTAGTTTGCATTTGTACAATTATGACCTAGAAACTTGGAAAAAAATAGAGTTTGTGTCATATTTTAGCCCCAGATGGCAACAAAGAACCACGTGGCCCCTCGCTCACTCCTCTCCCCTGCTTTACCCAGTGGGGTGGGGAGGAGAATTGGAAGAAAAAGGCCAAAACTCAGAGACTGGGATAAAGACAGTTTAACAGAACAGCACAGAAAAGAGGAGAACGACAACAATAATACTGATAAAACAATATACAAAGTGAGTAATACACAGTGCAGTTTTGCTCACCACTGGATGCCTGCTCGCAAGCAGTGATTCCTGCCCTGGCCAGCTCCCTCAGCTATATAGTGAGCATGATGGCATGCCTTGGCCAGCTTGGGTTAGCCCAGCTTCTTGTGAAAATTAACCCTATCCCAGCTAAAACCCGCACCTTATTCTATACCATCTATGTCATGCCCAGATCTTATACTTTGTAATTAATCACCACCATCCCTCTAAAATGTCCATTGAGTTAATTTAATCCATGACTTCGGGCTTCATCTGTCATAATGGTCTCTCAGGGTAGGTGAGATGGTGTGTGGTGTTGGATGCTGTATCCAGAGCTCATGGCTGTCATATCTGGTGCAGCCCATGCCCATTGGCCCGTTGATCTGTGGGGTGAAGATGTCAATTTGCTGGGCACCAGTTGCTGAAACCAGTTCTAGTACTATCACCATTGCACTATGCTTGGTTTAATCAAAATTCATCCTTAATGAGTCTGGGTGATTCTTACTGTAGTACCATTGATATGGCATATAGCAATTGTAGCAGTGATGACATACAATGCAGGGTTATTTAGCAATTAACATCATATAATTTGATTTATTAGCTATTCTCACTCAAAATCAAATCCCAGTGAAGTACACATTGGACCTCCCCATTCTCTTCATCACCCGCCAAGTGCACTCAGGTACTTGAGTGAAAGCAATCCCACAGATGGGTTTGCCTTTGCCTGAGGCAGGACTAACCCAGACTGTCTTCCCTGACATATTCTTCATGTGCACTATGGGGACTTTATTCCCTTCTACAGGACATGGAAGTTTTGATTGGGCAGGACCAGCTTGATTGGTAGATCCCCTGGTGTATACCAGTGTTTTAAGGTCCCACCAACCCTGGCTCTCAATGTAGTTTTTAACAGTCCATCATTCAATGTTCTGGGAGGCTGGTGCATGATAGGGGATGTGATATACCCACTCAGTGCCATGCCCAAGTGTCTATGAGGTTGTTTTGGAAATTAGTCCTGTTGTCTGACTTAATTCTTTCAGGGGTGCCATGTCACCATAAGACTTGCTTTTCAAGGCCCAGGATAGTGTTCTGGACAGTGGCATGGGGCACAGGGTATGTTTTCAGCCATTTGGTGGTTGCTTCCACCATTGTGAGCACATGGCACTTGCCTTGGCGGGTCTGTGGGAGTGTGATATAATCAATCTGCCAGGCCTCCCCATATTTATATTTTAGCCATCATCCTCCATACCAAAGGGTCTTTAACCGCTTGGCTTGCTTGATTGCAGCACATGTTTCACATTTGTGGATAATCTGTGCAATAGTGTCCATGGTCAAGTCCACCCCTCAGTCACAAGCCCATCTATATGTTGCGTCTCTTCCTTGACTGCCTGAGGTGCCACAGGCCAACCGAGCCCTTATGTTGTCAGTCCAGATCCACCTGAGCCACTTCAATCTTAGCAGCCCGATCTACCTGCTGGTTGTTTTGGTGTTCGTCAGTGGCCTGACTCTTGTATACGTGAGGATCTACGTGACGTGCTTTCACAAACACATTCTCTATCCCGGCAGCAATACCTTGCCACAGTGAGGCAGCCAGATGGGTTTGCCTTTCTGCTACTAGTTTGTCTGCTTCTGTTGCTCTAGCCACCCCCACAGAGCATTTCCCACCATCCATGAGTCAGTTTAGAGATAAAGTGCTGGCAATTTTTCTCATTCAGTATTGTCGAAAGCCAGCTGGATGGCTTTCAGTTCTGCAAACTGGCTCAACTCACCTTGTCCTTCAGTGGCTCCTGCAACTTGTCATGTAGGACTCGACGCAGCAGCCTTCCACTTTCAATGCTTTCCCACAACGCGGCAGAACCCATCGGTGAACAGGGCATGTTTCTTCTCATTTTCTGGTAGTTTATTATACAGTGGGGCCTCTTATGCATGTGTCACCACCTCTGGTGATATTCTGAAATTTTTGCCTTCTGGCCAGTCCATGGTCACTTCCAGAATTCCTGTGCAACTGGGGTTTCCCATTCAAGCTCACTGTGTGATCAGTGTGATCCACTTACTCCACGTAGCATCAGTTGCATGATGTGTAGTGGGGACCCTTTCTTTGAACATCCAGCCCAGCACCAGCAGTCAAGGTGCTAAGAGGAGTTGTGCTTCAGTACTGACCACTTCCAAAGCAGCTCAAACCCCTTCATATGCTGCCAATATCTCTTTTTCAGTTGGAGTATAGCGTGCTTCAAATCCTTCTGTATCCCCAACTCCAAAACCCTAGGGGCTGACTTTGAGTCTCCCCCGGTGCCTTCTGCCAGAGGCTGGTGTGTGCTCTGCACCGCAGCCATTCTCCCCAGCTGCAGTGTAGAGCACATTTTTAACGTCTTGTCCAGCTCAGACTGGCCCCAGGGCTACTGCATGAGTTATTTCTTGTTTAATTTATTCGAAGGCTTGTTGTTGCTCAGGGCCCCATTCAAAATCGTTCTTCTTCCAGGTCACTTGATATAGAGGGCTTACAATCGGACTGTAATGTGGGATATGCATCCTCCAAAAAACCACAATGTCCAAGAAAGCTTGTGTTTCCTTTTTACTAGTCAGTGGAAACATGGCTGCTATTTTGTTGTTCACATCCATTGGGATCTAACAGTGTCCATCTTGCCATTTTATTCCTAAAAACTGTATCTTCTGTGCAGGTCCCTTGACCTTACTTTGTTTTATGGCAAAACTGGCTTTCAGAAGGATTTGAGCTATTTTCTTCCCTTTCTCAAAAACTCTTCTGCTGTGTTGCCCCATACGATGATGTTGTCAATGTATTGCAGGTGTTCGGAGCTTCACCCTGTTCCAGTGCAGTCTGGATCAGTCCATGGCAAATGGTAGGGTTGTGTTTCCACCCCTGGGGCAGTGGATTCCAAGTGTATTGGACGTCCCTCCAAGTGAAAGCAAACTGTGGCCTGCACTCTGCTGCCAAAGGGGATGAGAAGAATGCATTGGCGATATCAATTGTTGCATATCACTTGGCTGCCTTTGACTCCAGCTTGTATTGTAGTTCTACCATGTCTGGTATGGCATCACTCAGCGGCGGTTTGGCTTTATTCAGGCCACAATAGTCAACTGCTAGTCTCCCCTCTCCATTAGATTTTTGCACTGGCCATATGGGACTATTAAAGGGTGAACGTGTCTTGCTGATCACTCCTTGGGTCTCTAGTTGACAAATCAGCTTCTGGATGGGAATCAGAGAGTTTCAGTGCAATATTGCTGCTGATATACCATTATGGCAGTGATCAACACCTGGTTTTCTTCAACCGTCAGCAACCCCACAAAAGAAGGGTCCTCTGAGAGACCAGGCAAAGTAGACAGCTGTTTAATTTCCCCCTTCTCCAAGGCAGCTACGCCAAAAGCCCACCGGTACTCTTTTGGGTCATTGAAGTACCCTCTCCTGAGGTAGTCTGTGCCAAGGATGCACAAAGTCTCTGGGCCAGTCTCAATGGTATGCTTTTGTGACTTACTTCCAGTTAGGCTCACTTCTGCCTCCAATGCAGTCAACTGTTGGGATCCCCCGGTCACTCGAGTAATACAAATGGGTTTTGCCTCTCTCTAGCTTGGTGGTACTAGGATACACTGCACACCGGTGTCCACTAGAGCCTTATACTCCTGTGCGTCTGATGTGCCAGGCCATTGAATCCACACAGTCCAATAAACCTGATTGTCCCTTTCCCCCACCTGGCTGGAAGCAGGGCCCCTCTGATCCTGGTCATAGTATCTGTTACTCACTTCTTGCAGAAATTACTTGGAAGTCTCTTTGAGAGAGTCAGAGGTAAGATGGGCTTTCTACTCTGTCTCAGGAGCTGCCCACTGGAAACTAGAGCAGCACTTTTCCTGGAGGGATACCCTTTTGTGATTGTTCTTCCTTGCAACTCATGTACCCATGCCTGTAGGACTGGGGTAGGTTGTCCATCCCAATTCCTCATGTCTTATCCATGGTCACACAGGTAAAACCACAAGGTGCTTCGTGGTGTGTCCCCTTTATATCCTCTCTCTTGAGTAGAGAACTGCCTCCACCTAATAGCTGAGATACTGGCCTGTACAGATGAGGAGTAGGACTTACTGTCTTTGAGTTGCTGGACCTTGTGCGACAGTTTCTCCACAACCACGACATGGGAAGAAGAGAGACCTTTTTCATATGGCCTGCCACCTCATCCACCATTGGTTTGTCTTCACCCTTCCTTTCCATCACTGCCAATGAGCTGGCATACAATGACGGCACACTCCGTACAAACTTCCGGCACATGGGCTGTGTGTATTGGACTTCATCAAGATCTGTGGGTAACTGTGCATTGTCCAGGTCATAATAAACCATCTCCCACACAGCTGTTTCCCTCGGGTACTGGATACCTCTCTCCATGGTGGTCCACTTTCTTCGATGATATACAACACCTTCACTGAAGGGATGCCTTTCTCTCACACCTGACAGGAGTCACCCCCAGAGGCTGAGGACTTCTGTCTTTTTCCCAATTGCCTTGTCATCTGTCAATGCCCCCTTCCCTAGACAGGGATCCCAGCTGCTTGGCTTTCCTGCCCTCTAATTCCAAGCTACTGGCCCTGTTATCCCAGCACTGGAACAGCCAGGTTAAAATCTTCTCACCCCAGATGTTGGCAGAAATCTTTTTGTGTATCTCACAGTGCACTCAGGGATAGTGATCAGGTGATTATCTCTGATTCTGTGTCTTCCTCCCATTCTTGTGATGGTCCTGGTTCATTGTCATCTCTTACTAAGCGTAAGAGATTTCCTTGTGTATTTCTTTCTCGGTATTGGGGCAACTGATACTGGCATGGGTTGGTTGTCTGGTTCAGCTGCAGTGCCTGCCACTGGGGTTTGAATAGCTGCATTGCCTGTCACAGGGGCTGGAGTAGTCGTAGTGCCTGTCACAGGGGTTGGGGTAGCTACAGTACCTGTTGCAGGGGTTGGAATAGACATAGTGCTTGTAGCAGGAGTTGGAGTAGCTGCGGTACCTGTCGGTCTGGTTTGCCCCTCTTTCCCCTGAGAGTGCTGCATAATATCAAGCAGGTTTTGGTAGATACTGCCCAGGGCCCAGCACTTTACAGTAAGTTGTACCTCTGTGGAACAGCCACAGCATTTTCCTTTAAATATTCTATCACTTTACCAGGGTCCTGTAGTTGTTCAGGGGGTGAAGTCCCAAACCATTGGAGGTGAGAAGTTCTCTAGATACCTGTCCATCTCCCACATGCCGTGCGGCCCATGACTGTCCAGCTTCGGGGCAGGTCTCTGTGTGGTAGTCTTAAACAGTTGTTTAACTGTGAACAAGACCTGAAACACATTCAGGAGACATAGCAACAGGACCATGCTGGTTTTGACATCCCAAGAATATTCAAAATTCTCAAAAGCTGTTGTACCTGGCCCGAAAGAGAAGAGGGAGATGAAAGAGTTGTTTTCCCCATAGATTGGGTGTGATTATTAATAAATGGTGCCTGAGGTACAGGCAGGACAGCAATGCCGCATAATCGTACCAACATAACAGCCTGATATCCTGTGATATTACACAGGACAGCAAAATGATAATCCTGATCCCTCTCCCAGAGGGGATAAATAGCATCGTGGGGAGTACATATGGCATATAAGAACATAAGCCATAACACAGCCATGTGAACAAACAAAGCAGCCTTGTGACAAGTGACTATTTAACTAATATAATAAATGTGTATAACAAATTCGTTTTAACATGCTCTGGTCAGATCTGCCGTTATTTCAGCCCTCCGTGTTCCATGTTGGGCGCCAAAAAGGACTGTTGTGATTTAGCTCCAGCCGGCAACAAAGAACCATGCAGTCATTTTGCTCACTTACCCCCCCCCCCCCCCCCCCCCCGCCCCCAGTGGCGGGATAGTGGGAGGATTAGAAGAAAAAGGCAAAAGTGGGTTGAGATAAAGGCAGTTTAACAGAACAGCAAAGGAAATAGTAAAACAACAACAATAATACTGTTAGAGGAATATACAAAATACGATAAATGTACCTCTGCTCACCAATTGGAACCCAAATGCTGGCCTGCTCCCAGGTGGAAACTTCTCTCCTCTCTCCTGGCCAGCTCCCTGGCTATATACTGAGCATGGCATCACACTGAATCAAATATCTGTTTGGATAGTTTGGGTCAGCCATTCCTGGCTGTGTCCCATCCCTGATCTCTGTGAAAATTAACTCTATCCTCACCAGAACCAGGACAGCTTTCCTTGTTTTGTCAAATCTGAAAATTCAGCAAAGCTCTTCATGTGGTTTCACATTAATTTCACATGTTAATTCATGTAAGTGTTTCAACAAAACTTCGTGGAACTCTGCTACAGTTCAGGTGAGAGACAAATTCAAAATATCCCTTGTATAAATTAAGAAGAACTGAGGGCTGAACTAAGACAATTCGAGGTGATTCTTCAGCAGCAGCCAGAGGTCTCTTCCACTGATAAAAGAGTGCAAAGGTGAACAGATTCATATGCAACATGATCTCCATTTCTAGTCCAGGGGAAGATATGCTTTTGTTCAGTCTAAACCTCAAGAAAAAGTGTTCCCCCAAAGAAAGCAAGTAACAGTGGAGCTTAGCCAGCTCTAAATGGATCTTCACATATGACTTTGCATATACATCTATGAGTCAAGAGAAAACTGACTGGCTTGGGCAACAGTGTTGTGATGAAATAGAAAAGTTCAGGTATTTAATTAAACTGAAGGAAAGATTTTTGGAAACTATCCACATCATGAGATCCACGTAATTAATTGCTTCCTGTTAAAGTACATAACAACTTCCTGAAAGCCAATCTGATGAGCACATGTGCTGCAACTCACTTGCACCTCTGCAGAGAGGGTATGGAAACATCACCATTTAGAGGCATTGATATTCAAACCCTGGGATGCGAATGGATCACTGAATGACAGGCAATAAAAAATTGGGCTCTACAGCTATTTGAAATGTTGAAAATGAGCTCATGTTGAAAGATATGTTGAGTTACTAACACTTCACCTCACCAAGGACATCAAAATACATCAAAATACTCATTTTGTTCTGAAAGCCTCTCCCCTAAAGTTAGGACAATGTTTTGTGCTGAACACAATTGTACCATTCCTTTGCAAGGAAAGGGAAGACTTTGTTAATATTTGATGCATCATGCATCTATAAGAGGAAGGGAGAGGGATAAGAAAAAATCTTCTGATGGATTTGCTATCAACATTTATATAGACCACATATTAAGGCTAAAGAAAAAAATTTAAAATTGGGTGCATGTGGAGGTACCTGAGTACTGTCATCAATGTTTTTATTGCACACACCCTAACTATCATACATCTCTGTGAGGTCAGTGCTGTAACATTGATCATACAGGTGTAGATTGGAGTCGTCAAGGAACTCCATTCAGAGTAAGTAACAAGAAAGTTGCTTTGCATCACTTTCTCTGCAGTTTCCTTATTGTCTGCCTTACAAACCACAGTCTAGTTCCTCTCAAAGTTTAAATGTCCAATACAGATGGATGCCAGCACACCAGCCATCGAACCACAGCAACTGTGGAGGCAGGCACACATCTTCCACATTTACATGGACAGCTTAGTACGTATTTGTGACACTGTAGTCATTAATTTAATAATGAAATAATTCAAAAAAGACCATGTGGAATGATTACTAAAAATGATCGAAAATACAGCATTGGTCACATGTTAAGGAAAGGTATAAAATCAAAAGGCTTCTAGGGTAAAATATAGCCACAGCTGGTATGTGAAGAATCCACTACATCTGTGATTCCCTGTACAATATTGCTTGCAAAGCAACACGGGGAGTGGAGTGGGATGGAGATTCCAAGGCCAAACCCTGTGATAATCCAGCAAACATAGGAATGAGATGGCACCACAGAAGAAAAACAGTGCAAAGGATGGAGCAGAGTGGAGACACTGTGGCTAAAACTTTGTGATAAAATGGGAACTTGGGGACCAAATGGAGCCCTAGAAGGTCTTACAGAACTGATAAACTGCCAACTTGTTACCCTGAGCCAACAATCTGTCACTTTTTTGACAAAATGCTGTCCTTTAGTGAACTTTGCTCATTATAATGTCATTATAATACCAAAACACACCTCCATCCCAAAAGCTGCTCACCTCCAAGGTGTGACCACTCCTCCTTGAGTCTGCGCCCTGAATTTTTTGTAAACTATACCTTTAAATGCGAGGCGAGAAAGTTTTACACCAATCATAATGAAAGTATTTATGACTAGAGTCACTTAAACTCCACCTTGAAGATAAAAAATAGTCTAAAAATAGCCCAAGAAAGGGGGTGTGTAAGGGAAGACACCATGATGGACTTCTGGGACCAGTCAACGGGCTGAGCTTCTCTTCCCCCGCCATAAGGACGCTTGTGGGTAAGATTCAAACACTTGGCTATACCAAGTGCTTCCTGGGGAAACTTGGAAATCTCCATATAGAGTAGTTTTATAACTTGGCGCTTTTGTAACCGAGCTATATTGCTAGCATCTTTAGTATTCACACATGCTTTGCAGACAGTCACTATCACCGGCAATCCAAAAGAACTTGTGTATCTGTTGTTTAAATAAACTGCACTGTGTAGGTAGCTAGTCATTTGGGTTTCTCATTGAATGCGACCGAAGCGAGGACATGTTAGTTCATGAGCACAACTGGGCTGAAGGTGCAGTCTGCTATTAGTGTATCCAGAACTGTAACAGTTTAATATATTAAACGCACCTGGATTGATAGTGGTGAATTGGGCATCACTCAGAATTTAAACCTAGCTGCACCTAGCCTCTCACCTTGGTGAGGAGTGTTAGAATGCAAAGGAATTTATTTTCTGCCAAAACTACTTTGCCCCTTAACACAACAGACCTGCTTCTGGGCAGACACCCTATCACTTTCAGTCCTTTCCCAGGAAAATAGTCAAGCAGTTGAATTCTACTCTACAATTATGGTCTCTGTGTCTTTTCTATAGAGGAAGATTCCTTGCATATATGTTTTGTAGGAAGTGTAGGAGACACCTCATAAGTGCCAGCAGGAAAACGATCTAAATGTTTACCAAATGACCTTGTTATTCCTGGTGTGATAGGACTTGCAATGTTCAAAGAACTATTCTTATGCACCACAGGCATAAAAGCCTGCCATGGAGAAGTAACAGAGCATGTGGAGAAGACTGAAAAACTAAAACAGAAACAAAGGGATATAAATGCACTTCCCAGGATCACAAAGCAGGTTAGCTGGTAATAATGTTTTATGTCCAGACATTCTCATCTCACTTCCCCTGTACCTTTCTTAAAACACTTTATAATAAAGGACAACAGGGTTTGTACATGTTTTGTACATGTAAAAGCTCAGATTGAGAAGAACTCAGTATCAATCTGGAGCCAGTACAAAAGTATCTTTTGTTCTTCAGTGCTCTGTTTATAAGGTGTATCTCCCATCATTCTGTGTTTACTCAAAGGAAGCATGTTTCTCCAAGAGGACAAAAAATCTGTTAAGAAGATAATTGTTTGTAAAGGATGCATATCACAAAATAAATGGGAGATTTCTACTCTAAGAAAATCATTGTAATATGGACCACCTGTAGCACAGGTCTGCTACAGACATGTACGTCAGATTAAGTGCAGGTGCTAAGTTGTCTGCTGTCATTATGGGTCTCTCTTACATCAGGGTTTTCTGTAGACAAAGTCAGTATCATGCTAAGAAACATTGTGATTCCAAACAAACCATATATTCAAATGAATCATCAGGCATTGACATAGGCAATGGTAACATACCAGACCAATACTTTTCTGCTGTGGTACCATTCATTTGACCTGAATCCCAGCATAGGTGAAATCAGGAACAAGCTCTCTAGATGCAGATTTCTCAAGAGGGTATGAAATGTATACAAAAAGCTGGAAAAACGCTCTTTCCTGCATATTGTACTAACAAATATTAACCGTAGTCATGCAGAGGATGAAATTTGTTTGTGTGAAAGAACAATATTAATGGATAGTGTGAAGTTTCAATCTTATGACCTCACCACTCCTATTACTAGATCAAAAGCTATTACATTGCTACAAGGTGAAAAGCTATTACCACTGCAATGTGCTCTATTTTCCACTTCACGGGCAAATAACACTGGATTTAGTAGGTGCCTAAAGGACTGTGGGCCCTCTATAGCAGTGCCTGTTTTTGTGTGAGTTAATTGTATGCTTACATATTTGCAGATGCTTCTTTTCTTTTTAGATCAGGATGCAAGTGAACTTATGCAACACATGTACAACTAATTCTCTTTCATGCAGACTACAGATTTGTTGTATGATGTGTATAACTACACCATGACATTGCCATCTTCTACTGCCAGTAGAACCACAGCACGTGCACTTAGGCAGGTCAGATTCAGCACACTAAGCAGATCCCTACTGCACTAGTTAACAAAGTGATAGCAATGTGTAAGTACAGTACTTGTATTCCGTAGTAAATATAAGCATTCATCTCAATTGCCAAGTACAAGAAATACTGCTTTCCTAGCAGCTTTCTTAGTCTTTATGGGGGCAAGATGGGGACAAACTTTTTTAGCAGGGCCTCTTGCAATAAGACAAAGGGTAGTGGTTTTAAACTAAAAGAGGTTAGGTTTAGACTAGGTAGAAGGAAGAAATTTTTTACAATGAGGGTGGTGAAGCACTGGGAGAGGTTGCCCAGAGAGGTGGTAGATACCCCATCCCTGGAAACATTCAAGGTCAGGTTGGACGGGGCTGTGAGCAACCTGATGTAGTTGAAGATGCCCCTGCTCATTGCAGAGGGGCTGGACTAGATGACCTTTAAAGGTCCCTTGCAACCCAAACTATTCTAAGGTTCTGTGATTCTATGATTAGAGAGACATGTTACAGAAAGTACTATTAGCAGGGACAACCAGAAGTAATGAAGGACAAGCCTCACAAGCAGCAGTGCAACTGCAGCAGTAGCCTGACTTGAGCTGGCTTTGGTGCCCCAATAACTCCACACAACACACAACCTCCCCTGTCTTAAATGAGCATTACAACAAATGGAGCCCAAAGTGTGGACTACATGAACTCAATGGACATTTTTCTGACATTTTACAGGGTGCCCGATAGATTAAGGAATGGTATCTGTGTATATATGAAAGGACAGGAATAGGGTGGTTAATGAGGATGTATTGGGTATTGTGGGATTTAAGCATGGTCTAAGTGGTATGAAATAAGGGATGCAGATTACACAGAGTCTTCTGGGACTCATAGCAGGGCTTATAGTGTCATGTTTTGGATTTGTGATGAAAACATTGTTGATAACACACTAATGCTTTAGCTATTGCTGAACAGCATTTACACAGTGTCAAGGCCTCTTCTGTTTCCCACACTCCCCCGCCAGCAAGTAGGTGTGCAAGAAGTTGGGAGGAAATACAACCAGCTGGCCCCAGCTGACCAAAGGGATATCCCATACCATATGGTGTCATGCTCAGCAAGAAAAGCTCAGAGAAGAAGAAGGAAGAGAGGATGTTCAGAGTTATGACATTTGTCTTTCCAAATAGCCATTACAAGTGATGGAGTCCTGTTTTCCTGGAAATGGTTAAACCTCTGCTTAAGGATGGGAAGCAGTGAATGAATTCCTTGTCTTGCTTTGCTTGCATGCGTAGCTTTCTCTTTACCTATGAAACTGCCTTTATCACAACCCACAAGTTTTCTCACTTTTACCCTTCTGATTCTCTTTCCCATCCTGCTGGGGAGGAGTAAGTGAGTGACTGTGTGGGGCTCAGCTGTCTGCTGCAGTTAAACCCTGACATAGGTGAAATGTCTCTATGAAAAAGCTGTGGTATTGGGTCCTTTATTTCATAAGAGTGTCCTTGCTGCAGTATGGCCTTACAAATGGTCCACAGTCCTTTTCAGTGGTGTACTTGCTGCAGTGTGGCCTTGTCCATGGCCACAGATGCATCAGAAAACATCTTTCTGTGTCCTATTGCTGCTCCCCCTCCTTTCCCTGATGAAGGAAAAAGTTGGTGGGAATATTTCTTCTTAAAGCCAAATCTGTCATCAGTCAATTGTGACCAAAGCACACCTTCATAATAGTCAGGATTCTATTTTTACTATTATGAATTTTCCACTTCAAAATGCATTTGAGCAGGTATGTAGTAGCTTCAGTTCTGGAAGCTAGAGCTCTGCAGTACATAGTTAGGGTACAAAAAGTTGCAGGCACTTGCATAATTTTTAGCCACATGAATGTGAAATTTGTAGCATTTTTGTTACATATCTTCTCAGATAATACCTTAAACGTATATATATGTGTGTGTGTGGGTGTGTGTACATATAACAAGAAACCAAGAAATACAGCTCTTTTGACTATGGCATGGCGTCTTCTTTCAAAAGGCATACAAACCTTCAAATTAACAATGTAGGAAACTAGAAGGAAAATGAGATGATCAAAACCAGTGCTTAGATGATTAGGCATGAGCATTGTTTGATAGGTGGATGGACAAAATGGCAGAATTTTAGCTGTTTTGCCAGCTGCTAAATCACAGTTCCTACTGATGATGAGCCTCAGTGTTCTCTCCCATGCAAAATACAACTATCTTCACAAGAAATTCACAATTTTTGGATGTGCCATAGAGATAAAGCACATTACCAGCAGACGATGGTCCTCAGCAGAGTTCTGGTCTCATGAGATGCCAATACTGAAACTTCAGTCTGTCAGTGAGCCAGTGTATCTAATGAGGTAGTTGCAGGACTGTCTCTAGATATTGTTAACATAGAGGAAAAGGCTTGAAGAAGGCAGTCCAAGAATGTCCTCCTTCATTTCTAAAAGTTCTGGTTCTCCAAATTGTTAGAAGTTGGCTGTAAATTTCCGTCTCTGTATGGGGAAACAATCACTTTGTTATTAACCCAATAACCTTACAGCCATCAAGTTGTGGGCACTTGTCTGAGAACAAAGGCTGCAGCTCAGGCTTGGGGCTCTGCGCCATCCACTCCCGGTGT
>NW_009648243.1:19367-26132 GCF_000708025.1 Charadrius vociferus | reverse complement strand
TGGAGGGGGCTTTGAGCAACTGAGTCTAGTGGAAGGTGTCCCTGCCCATGGCAGGGGGGTTGAAGCTAGATGATCCTTGAGGTCCCTTCCAACTCTAACCATCTATGATTCCGTGAAATTTGTATGCAGTCAGTTTAAGCACCAAATATTTGGAATTAATGTAAAGAAACAAAGATGATTATATGTATTGGATTTACATGGCAAGGTTTTGATAGCAGGGGGGGCTACAGGGCTGCCTGCTGTAAGAAGATGCAAGTAGCTTCCCCCATGTCAGCTGGAGCCAGCTCCAAGACAGAACCGGCAGTGATGAAAACATTGTTGATAACACACTAATGCTTTAGCTATTGCTGAACAGCATTTACACAGTGTCAAGGCCTCTTCTGTTTCCCACACTCCCCCGCCAGCAAGTAGGTGTGCAAGAAGTTGGGAGGAAATACAACCAGCTGGCCCCAGCTGACCAAAGGGATATCCCATACCATATGGTGTCATGCTCAGCAAGAAAAGCTCAGAGAAGAAGAAGGAAGAGAGGATGTTCAGAGTTATGACATTTGTCTTTCCAAATAGCCATTACAAGTGATGGAGTCCTGTTTTCCTGGAAATGGTTAAACCTCTGCTTAAGGATGGGAAGCAGTGAATGAATTCCTTGTCTTGCTTTGCTTGCATGCGTAGCTTTCTCTTTACCTATGAAACTGCCTTTATCACAACCCACAAGTTTTCTCACTTTTACCCTTCTGATTCTCTTCCCCATCCTGCTGGGGAGGAGTAAGTGAGTGACTGTGTGGGGCTCAGCTGTCTGCTGCAGTTAAACCCTGACATAGGTGAAATGTCTCTAGGAAAAAGCTGTGGTATTGGGTCCTTTATTTCATAAGAGTGTCCTTGCTGCAGTATGGCCTTACAAATGGTCCACAGTCCTTTTCAGTGGTGTACTTGCTGCAGTGTGGCCTTGTCCATGGCCACAGATGCATCAGAAAACATCTTTCTGTGTCCTATTGCTGCTCCCCCTCCTTTCCCTGATGAAGGAAAAAGTTGGTGGGAATATTTCTTCTTAAAGCCAAATCTGTCATCAGTCAATTGTGACCAAAGCACACCTTCATAATAGTCAGGATTCTATTTTTACTATTATGAATTTTCCACTTCAAAATGCATTTGAGCAGGTATGTAGTAGCTTCAGTTCTGGAAGCTAGAGCTCTGCAGTACATAGTTAGGGTACAAAAAGTTGCAGGCACTTGCATAATTTTTAGCCACATGAATGTGAAATTTGTAGCATTTTTGTTACATATCTTCTCAGATAATACCTTAAACGTATATATATGTGTGTGTGTGGGTGTGTGTACATATAACAAGAAACCAAGAAATACAGCTCTTTTGACTATGGCATGGCGTCTTCTTTCAAAAGGCATACAAACCTTCAAATTAACAATGTAGGAAACTAGAAGGAAAATGAGATGATCAAAACCAGTGCTTAGATGATTAGGCATGAGCATTGTTTGATAGGTGGATGGACAAAATGGCAGAATTTTAGCTGTTTTGCCAGCTGCTAAATCACAGTTCCTACTGATGATGAGCCTCAGTGTTCTCTCCCATGCAAAATACAACTATCTTCACAAGAAATTCACAATTTTTGGATGTGCCATAGAGATAAAGCACATTACCAGCAGACGATGGTCCTCAGCAGAGTTCTGGTCTCATGAGATGCCAATACTGAAACTTCAGTCTGTCAGTGAGCCAGTGTATCTAATGAGGTAGTTGCAGGACTGTCTCTAGATATTGTTAACATAGAGGAAAAGGCTTGAAGAAGGCAGTCCAAGAATGTCCTCCTTCATTTCTAAAAGTTCTGGTTCTCCAAATTGTTAGAAGTTGGCTGTAAATTTCCGTCTCTGTATGGGGAAACAATCACTTTGTTATTAACCCAATAACCTTACAGCCATCAAGTTGTGGGCACTTGTCTGAGAACAAAGGCTGCAGCTCAGGCTTGGGGCTCTGCGCCATCCACTCCCGGTGGCCAATGCCTCCACCCAGACAGAACTGCTGAAGGGAGAGGCTGCAGTGCAGACCTCAGACTGCAGGAGGTGCCTGGACCTTTCTCCCGGATCAGACACAGGTGGCACAACTGCCTGCGAAAGGTGTGCCCACGTGGAGGAACTCCTGCAGCAGGTGGATGAGCTGCAGGAGGCAGTGAAAAGGCTTCGTAGCATCAGGGAGGCTGAGAAGGAGATCGACAGCTGGTTACAAGCGCAGCCCGCAGTGGACCCGTAGCCAAACAACCAAGAACTCCCATGCTGTCACACACAAAAGGAAGGGGGGCCAGTAACACAGAATGGAAACTTGTAACTGCAAAGACCAACAGCAGGAAGAGACTTCCCCCAAAAACTGAGCTGCCCTTGCAGAACCTCTGCTCCGCAGAGTAAAGAGGCAAAACCTACTGTATCAGGAGAGATGCTGGAGCTGAGTAAGACTGCCCAATCTGCCCCACATACAACAACCAATACAACTAAGAAAAGGCAATGGGTGATAGTAGTAGGCGACTGTCTTCTGAGAAGTACAGAGGCACCCATTTGGCAGCATGATGCACTCTCTAGGGAGGTGTGCTGCTTACTGGGGGCTGGTATCAGGGATGTTCACTGAGTTCACTGAGAGACTACAAGCCTCATGCAGTCCTCAGACTGTTATCTGCTGCTGCTGTCCCACATAGGAACCAGTGATGCAGCTGGGAGCAGCCTGAAGACTATAAAGATTATAAAGCCCTGGGAGCAGTGGTCAGGGACTCTGGAGCACAGTCAGTTTTTTCATCAGTTTACGAGAACTGATGAAAAGGTCAAAGGAAAGGGGTTTGATAGGGCCAGATGAATTTGGCAAATTAATAGCTGGCTACAGGACTGGTGCCACAGCCAGGGGTTTGGCTTCTTGGATCATGGGATTCACTTTGAAAAACCTGGTCTACTGGGGCCGGATGGGTTCCACCTGTCAGAAAAGGGAAAGAACATCTTTGGTCAGAGGCTTGCCAACCTTGTGAAGAGGGCTTTAAACTAGAGTTATCAGGGGAAGGGAAATGGAATCCATCCCTCTCCAACCAATACAATGCTGATACCAGTAGTAGAGGTCAAGAGGAGAGCACCTGGAGGGCAGCTTAAACGAAAAAAAGCCACTCCAGCCAGGGAGCTAGATCAATCGGGGGCCCAACTTAAATGCCTCTATGCAAATGCACGTAGTATGGGGAAGAAACAGGAGGAGTTAGAGACATGCACACGCCTGCAAGACTATGGTCTTCTTGGCATCATGGAGACATGGTGGGATGGCTCCTATGACTGGAGTGTTGGAATGGAAGGATAGATGCTCTTCAGGAAGGACAGGCAGAGGAGACGAGGTGCGGGTGTCGCTCTCTATGTCAATGACCAGCTGGAGTGCATAGAACTCTGTCTGGAGATGGATGAGGATCTGACGGAGAGCTTATGGATCAGGATCAAAGAGAGGGCAGGGACAGGTGATGTTACAGGGGGGGTCAGCTACAGGCCACCTGACCAGGAAGACCAAGCAGATGAGGCCCTCTATAGACAAATAGGAGCAGCCTCACATTCACAAGCCCTGGTCCTCATGGGGGACATCAGCCACCCCAAGACCTGTTGGAGGGACAATACAGGAGGGCATAAGCAATCCAGGAGTTTCCTGGAATGCATCAACTGTAACTTCCTTCTCCAAGCGATAGAGGAATCAATGAGGAGAGGTGCCGTGCTGGGTTTTGTGCTTACCAACAAGGAGGGGCTGGTGGGTAATGTGAAGCTTAAGGTCAGCCTTGGCTGCAGTGACCATGAGATGGTGGAGTTCAAGATTCTTAGGGCAGCGAGGAGGGTGCACAGTAAGCTTGCTACTCTGGACTTCAGGAGAGCAGACTTTGGCCTCTTCAGGGATCTGCTTGGCAGAGTATCATGGGATAAAGCCCCGGAGGGAAGAGGGACCCAAGAAAGCTGGTTAGTATTCAAGGTCCACCTCCTCCAAGCTCAGGAGCAACGCATCCTAACAAAGAGAAGGTTGGGCAAAAATGCCAGGAGGCCTGCATGGATGAACAAGGAGCTCCTGGAGAAAGCCAAACAGAAAAAGGAAGCCTGCAGAGGGTGGAAGCAAGGACAGGTAGCCTGGGAGGAATACAGAGAAATTGTCCAAGAAGCCAGGGATCGGGTTAGGAAAGCTAAAGCTCTGATTGATAGAATTTAATCTCACCAGGGACATCAAGGGCAATGAGGAAAGCTTCTATAGGTATGTTGGTGATAAAAGGAAGTCTTAGCTCTGCTAAGGCACATGGAAAATAAGGAGGTGATCAGCGACAGCCAATATGGCTTCACTAAGGGCAAATCATGCCTGACAAATTTGGTGGCCTTCTATGAGTGTTACATCACTGGTGGATAAGGGGAGAGCAACAGACATCATTTACCTGGACTTGTGTAAAGCATTGGACACTGTCCTGCACAATATCCTGGTGTTGGAGAGACATGGATTTGACTGATGGACCACTCGGTGAATAAGGAATTGGCTGGATAGTCGCAGTCAAAGAATTGCGGTCAATGGCTTGGTGTCCAAGTGGAGACCAATGGTGAGTGGTGTTCCTCAGGGGTCAGTACTGGGGCCGGTGAGGGAGCTGATTCTGCCCCTCTACTCCACTCTTGTGAGACACCACCTTGTGTGTTGCGTCCAGCTCTGGAGCCCCCAGCATAAGAAGGACATGGACCTGTTGGAGCGAGTCCAGAGGAGGGCCACAAAGATCATCAAAGGGCTGGAGCACCTCTCTGATGAGGACAGGCTGAGAGACTTGGGGTTCAGCCTGGAAAAGAGAGGGCTCCAGGGGAGACCTTAAAGCAGCCTTCTAGTACTGAAAGTGGGCCTGCTGGAAGGATGGGGAGGGACTCTTTATCAGGGCATGTAGCGATAGGACGAGGAGTGACGGTTTTAAACTGAAACAGGGTAGATTTAGAATAGATATTACAAAGAAATTTTTCACTACGAGGGTGATGAGGCACTGGAACAGATTGCCCAGGGATCTTGTACAGGCCCCATCCGCGGAGGTGTTCAAGGCCAGGTTGGATGGGGCTTTGAGCAACTGAGTCTAGTGGAAGGTGTCCCTGCCCATGGCAGGGGGGTTGAAGCTAGATGATCCTTGAGGTCCCTTCCAACTCTAACCATCTATGATTCCGTGAAATTTGTATGCAGTCAGTTTAAGCACCAAATATTTGGAATTAATGTAAAGAAACAAAGATGATTATATGTATTGGATTTACATGGCAAGGTTTTGATAGCAGGGGGGGCTACAGGGCTGCCTGCTGTAAGAAGATGCAAGTAGCTTCCCCCATGTCAGCTGGAGCCAGCTCCAAGACAGAACCGGCACTGGCCAAGGCTGAGCCAATCAGTGACAGTGGTAGCGCCTCTGTAATAAACATATTTAAGAATGAGGAAAATCTGCTTATCAACTGCAAGTCGAGAGAGAGGAGTGAGAGAAACTCTGCAGTCACGAAAGTCGGTGAAGAAAGGGGGAAGGAGGAGAGATTCCCCTGTAGTCCATGGTGAAGGTCATGGTGCATGGTGAATCATTTTGTCCCCCTGCAGCCCATGGAGTTCCACAGTGGGGCAGATATCCACCCTGCAGCTTGTGGAGGACCCCATGCCAGGGCAGGTGGATGTGCCAGAAGGAGGCTGGGATCCCATGGAGACCCCACGCTGGAGCAGGCTCCTGGCAGGACCTGTGGACCCGTGGAGAGGAGCTCACATTGGGGCAGATTTGCTGGCAGGACTTGTGACCCCATGGGGGACCCACGCTGGAGGAGTCTGTTCCTGAGGAACAGCACCCCTTGAGAAGAAACCACACTGGAGCAGTTTGTGAAGATCTGCAGCCCTTGGGAAGGACCCACATTTGTGAATTTCATAGAGGACTGTCTCCCATGGGTGGGACCGCATGCTGGAGCAGGGAAAGAACATGAGGAGGAAGGAGCAGCAGAAACTATGTGTGATGAACTGATCGCAACCCCTATTCCCTGTCTCCCTGTGCCACTGGGGAAGAAGAGGTAGAGAAAATTGGGAGTGAAGTGGAGCCTGAGAAGAAGGGAGGGGTGGGGGGAAGTTGTTTTACAATTGTCCTTATTTGCCATTACCCTACTCTGATTTAGATTGGCAATAAATTAAATTAATTTTATTGAGTCGAGTCTATTTTGCCAGTGACAGTAATTGCTGAGTGATTTCCCTGACCTTATCTTGACCCACAAGCCTTTTGTCATATTTTCTCCCCCTGTCCAGTTGAGAGGGGGAGTGATAGAGCAGCTTGGTGTGCACCTGGCGGGTAGCCAAGGTCAACACATCACATCATATCAGTAACTGGAAATATATGTTATAACATAAATTCCCAAACAAAAATCAGGATGAAGTGAATTGTTTGTGTGCAAACTGAATACCACAAAAAATGCCCACAGATTTGAAGAACTGGGGAAGAGAAAGAAAAGCTTGCTCCAAATTATGTCTTTGCCACTGTTGTACCTTGTTTACTATACTTCTTACTTTTCATGCACAGGCCTGGAGAATTCCTACCTAATCCATGCAGGTGTTACTATACATACTTCAAAGTTCGGTTCATTCCATGCTGCACAGGCAGGAGAAGAGCTTCTCCCATATATTTATGCTTGATGTGTTTCTTATGGAAATGCTCCATAGCAAATTAGTCCGCTCAAAGTTGTAGGTGTCATGGCCCACTCCTGCCTTCCCTTGTGTCCTGGTTTCAGCTGGGAAAGA
>NW_009648243.1:12575-19346 GCF_000708025.1 Charadrius vociferus | reverse complement strand
TGAAAGGAATGTCAATAATACCTATTGATTTTAGTTGTTGCTAAGTTGCCATTCAAGGACTTTCTTCAGCTTCCCATAGAAGAATAGACAGAACTGTTGAATGGCCAATGAAATATTCCATACCATAGACGTCCTGCTCACTGTATGGGAGTTGGCCAGGGTGTGTGAGGGGGACAAAGTCTGCAATCACTGCTCTGGATGGTGCCAATTCACCAGGCAGTAAGAGTGAGCCATGTCATTATTATTATCGTTATTATTATTGTTATTTTCTCTTTTCTGGTATTGTTTCTACTAAACTGTCTTTATCTCAACCCGTGAGTCTTTGTTCTCCCTTTGCCCTCCTTTTTTCTTTTTCTCCTTTTCCCCCCACCCCCTTCTTTGGGGGGGTGGGGTGGGCTGGGTGAAGGGGAGAGGTGAGCAAGCAGCTGTGTGGTTCTAGTTGCCAGCTGGGACTAAAACATGACACCTTGTCACGTGTTCCCACTCCTCTCTTGGTCTTCTGGTGCAAGGGGAACTAATTATGAAAACTCTCCTTGCTGACAACTCACCAGCAAAACAGTGATGAGGTTTTTTTGTTGAATTGCCTTCCTGAGGCAGCCCAATCCTTGATCAGATCGGTACCAGTGCCCTGTTCAGGAAGGGTCAGCTCAGGCAAATGAGGTATGAGGAAGCACAGGGTCACACCATCTATCAGTCTGATTGTCCAGTTCTACCACGGAGCCATCATCTCCTGCATTAAAAACTGCAATAGCAGGATGGACCATTTGGCAACAAGACTTTTGGGGATAGAATCAACTAATGGAAAAATTGACTGTTTATAGCAGATATACACCTGAACACCTGAGGAAGAAAAGAAACTCTGACTTTGTGTTTTCTTTGGATGCTGGGTTTATCTAAGTTAAACTAAGGACAAGAGGATAAAATATTAACTCCTGCCAAAGAGGTAGATATCGTCCAGTCTTCAGCCATTGTAAACTGACTTTCATAGGAATACAATAGTTTGTATCATAAAAAGTTTGGATCTTATGTGTACTACTTCCTGCTTTAAATATTAAAATATTTCTTTGCTTACGTTACATGCGGAATATTTATAGTCATAGAACTGCTGTTAGAAATTCCAGATTAATTTTAGCACACTATTCTTCAGAATTTCACAGGCGTATATATTAAGATACCTAAACTTCTAACCTGTCACAGAATTTAATGGATTTCTTCTTCAGCTTGACTTAATAAGCTATATCAAGGGTTATAGGAAGACACAATCAGGGTAGGATCCTGATGACTGGAAAAAGGTAGGGCTCACACTCACCTTCAAGAAGGCAAGGAGTGTGGTCTGGGGAACTACAGGCCAGGTAGTCTCATTTCAATCTCCAGGAAGCTTATGCAGGAAGTCTTCCTTGGAAACCACTCTATGATGAGATGATTGACTGACTGGACAGGGGGAGAGCAGTGGATGTTGCACACTTTGGCAAGGCCTTTGACATTGCCTCCCATAGTATCCTTCTATAGTATCCTTCTAGCCTAATGGGTAAGGCAGGAATTGACAAGGTACCTGTAAGGTAGATAGCAAACTGGCTGGACCACTGGGTGCAAAATGCTGTGATGTGTGGTACAAAGTCCAGCTGGGAGCTGGGTATGAATGGCATGCTTTTAAGGATTGAGAACTAGGCCAACACCTTTTAATGCCTTTATTAAGAGCCAAGGTGATGGACACAGTGCCCTTGCAGCCAATTCACAGAAAGTACAAAGCTCAGGGTGGGGGAGCAGTAAGCATGGAGGGTAGGGCTGCTATTCAAGAGGGACATCGACAGGCTGGGGGAATAGGACAGGCATGAATAAAGGAAGATGTGAAGTCATGCACACACAATGGATTGATGCCCTGTACCAGTATAGAATTTGCACTGAATGGACAGAAAGGAGCTTTGCAGAAAAGAACCAATGAGTTCTGTGGAACACACAATTGTACATAAGACAGCAATGCACACTTGGCAGCAATGAAGGGCAACTGCACCCTGGGATCTCTTAGCAAGAGCATAGCCAGCAGATTCATTCCAGAATAAATTTCCAGAATTAAGTGATTCTTCCTCTCTACTCAGCCCTTGTGACTCCGTATCTGAATATTGCGCCCATGAGGCTGACTGGTTGTTCCTTATTAGCTCACTTCCCAGGTTATCCTACTGGAAAATGGGGAGTGGGTTAATACAGTTAACTTGACAACAATCTTCACCAGATTTCCACTTATTCTTTCAGGTGTAGCAACAGGTCAGCCTCTGCCAGGCTTCCTCTACGACAGCACATATTTCACAGTCCCCAGTGACTACCTGGATAGTCATTGCTAGTGGGCTCATTCTCTGACCCGGTGCAGGTATTATCTTGGTCTCTGTGGCCTGCCATCTCATGGGCCCACTGGGCCATGACTTTGTATTACCAGTCTAGGTTCATTGTTGCAACCAGGACTGTGATGTCTTCTGTTGTTTGGGATGTGTGCACTCACATGATGTATGAATACTCATCTTTGCTGCAGGTAATTTGTTGCCACACCTTGGTGGCCCAAATGGGTTTAACTTAACCTTCCCATCCTTGCATTTTCCCATGGTTCTATCCATCCCTACTCACCATTATCTGTTAACAAAGAGTCAGTGTAAACATATGTGGGAGACCTCGGCTGGTCCGAGGGATCAAAATATAAGTTTAACACTGACCCTGAACAGATACCCATGTACCCTTGAGGAGACAGAAGAATCCTGAGAAGATCCGAGCAAACAAGATAAGAGGTGGCAAACATCCTGGCTTTTCCCAGAGCATGAACAGTGCGTGATCAACAATTGTATTGGCTGAATGGTGTGTGATGTGAGAGTGGATTGGGCAAAAGTAGAATGTTAGAATATATGCACAGATAAGCAACCAGCTAAGAGGATATAAAAGAGCACTGCTTGTAAAATAGAGGGACGATTGCTGTAACTGGATATTGAGTGTCATGTCTGTCTCTACAACGACAAACATACACTGTGGGACACTTTTCCTGTTAGGTATTTCTAGGGCTAACTGCATAGCCTTGGCTTCTGCAAACTTACTGGATTATCCTGTTCCATTTCATATAGCCACATAACGGGTGAGGGTACTCTGTACTATTGCTTTCTGTGCAGGGTGTTCTTTATTTCCTAAATGTCCTCACTGGGTCATCAGGGCAGTCTACTTGTGATGGATAGGTGCCACCCCTTTTTTGAACATCCAGTGTAGTACAGGCAATTGGAGCACTTAAGTAAGTGGTTGTTCTGTTCCTGGTATTTCAGATGCTGTTTCCACCTTCACAGGTGGAAAGGGTCTTACTCTCTTGTGGTGTGTAATTAGCATTGGACCCCTGGTAGCTGCAGTTCCAAAATCTCAGTGTTCAGGCTTTGATTCATGGGGGCTCCTTTGCCACACATTCCAGGAGATTACAGTATCTCCTGAGGTGATATACAGGATATCTTGCACTTATCACCAGTTTGGATAGGGCCCAGGGCTATTTCCTGTGCCACTTCCAGCGTCACTTGTTGGAAGGCTTGCTGTTGCTTGGGTACTTATATAAACCAATCTTGCTTACACCACTGTTTATAGTGGTTTCACTAGTTGACTGTATCCAGGAATGCACGTTTGTCAGAATCCTACCATTCCAAGGGAATGCTTGAACTTCCTTTTTGTTGGTAGCTTTGGGAAACATACTAATCTTTTATGTAACATACTAATCTTTTATGAAACATACTAATCTTTTATGTAATTGTACATGGTCATCCCTTGGAACCTATGAACATCCTTTTTAAGTAGGACTTCTATTTGCTTCATTTCAGATAAACAACTTTGCTTAGCTGCTGCCGTTTCCTTCTTTCCTTTATTCTCCTCTTTGTACCGAGGACTTCAGCAAGAAATAACAGAAGGAAGCAATTTGCAGTGTTTTATGTGGGATCATTGCAGATCATTAAAAAAGGAAAGAACATATGAAAACCAGTTGACTTTCCACTGTTCATTCCTTCAGACCAGGAACGCAGACAGGTCTGTTTCATTTGTGTTTTGTTTTTCCTCCTTTCCAAGGAGCTCGTGCAGCAGTGTGTTGGGTGGTTTTTACTTAAACAAACATTAAGACCTTGCTTGTTCTGTTCAGGCACCACCCTAGGTACAACCTAAGGACAGCATGAATAACTAACAGCAGCAGAGGACCACCTGAGTACCCCAGAGTGTAGCTTAGCAGTGCAGCGGAGTGAATATGGAATCAGAGCCTGGATGAAGCCTTTTGCAGCCTCCACCAACGTTGCCACACAGTGTTTATGTTGCCAACTTGAGCCAATGACAGCAAAAGAAAGTGCAAATCCTGTACCTCATTGGGGTGTCAAGGAGCAGCACATAAATGTGTAATCCTCCAAGCAGCAACCAGTGTTCCTCAGAGCATAATCCTCCAAGCAGCAACCAGTGTTCCTGAGAGCATAGACTTCAGGTCATGTTCTTTGAGAAGCTGGAAATGTGTGTTTTGTATCTTTGCACTTAAGAGAGCTCTGCACTTTGCATCCTGGCTCTAAAGATGTAATTTCAGAGTCAGACAATAAACTATTATTATCAAGTACAGAACCCATGGTGATGACTGTACTTCCACAAACCTTAATGATTTTTCCAATTATGGAAGGAGCTGTGAGAAGTAATCTTGGCCACTAAAACCCTCCTACCCATCATACAGATGTTCACAGCTCGGGGGCTTTCATAACATTGTGAAATACTCATCAAAATAGAAGTCTAATTGACATGTCTTATAAAGTCTGCAAAAAGCAATTCACCGGTGTTATGCTGTAAACAGCAATACCTGGATTCCTTGAGTACCTCAAGGAATTAGACAGCAATGGCATTCACAGACACACCTGTGCTGTTTTTGCACAGCTCTTGCAAAGATGCACGTTGACAAGAGAATTACTCAGGGCAGAACTGAGCCATATGATTTTCCAGACTCCAAACCAAATCACAGCCTAATGATTGCTTTTACTACACAGTTAAGACACACAAACACAAGTTGTTCTTAAAGGCTCCTTCAACTGTTATCTGATCAAGATTATCTGAGTACACATTGACAATATGAGGAAGAAAAGGGAGAGGTTTATAATTTTTTTTAAATAAACTTTTAATGTGCTATATAGGCATGATCGCTATGAGATCTTCCGTCTTTACGCAATAATACACGCTGCAACACGCCACATTTTCACTGTACATTAAGAAGTCTGGGAAGAATATTCCTTCACTGGAAAAATATCATACAATCACTTAAATAAACAAAGACAACATTACAGTGCAAAAAAAAATCCTGTTTTTATTTATTCTGCAATTACCGAATACTTTCTAAAAGTATTTAAAAAAAAAAAATTGAAAATGCCTTCCCACAGACAACCAGCATTTTATGAGATAATTTCTTTTTCCTGAACCAAGAAACTTGATCTGATCCTTGAAGCTGTAACAAACTGTATATGCATTTGTATCACGCATATTGACCCAATTTGTATGGAGCAAGGGATCCCAACCTGAAACCTGCAGACAGCAATAAAGTGGCACCTGCTGGCTTCAGCTGACTTTTGCTCAGGCCCGTGACAAGAAAGTTTCAGTACAACTGTCATCTCCATTAGCGAAAGGCAATGTGCTTAGGGAAGCCTGGCAAGGCCTTGGCTAACAATGCTGTTAGTTTCTACTGGTAATTGCTGTTAGATAGAGTAGGAGCGTAGGAGCTTCCTTTTCCATTACAGAAGAAAAACAGGCCATAGAACAGCAACAATACCAAATTCTCAAAAATGCACTTCGACATACAATAGAAGAAATATGACGTATTTCTGTCCCCAGGGGTGTGATAGAGTTGCCAGAGCCCACACAGGCAAAGACTCAGACAGCAGCAGATGCAATCTGATTCTTAATGTCTGTGAGCTCTGCCACCTTCATGAACTCCTACGGTGGTGAGAGAAGAATATGCTAACTTAAAAGTGTCTGTTACGAGGAGAATTAAGAATTCTGCAAAGACCTTAGGGAAATAAAAAGCAAATGTAGCTGAGTACATGAAAAAGGGGATGTTTGGTTTCAGTTGGAGAGGAATGTTGCCTCTTTGTACTCCACTGTGCCACCCTTCTCCCAGAAAACCATTAAGAACTTATTCCAATGCAGCTTCAAATTCTGGGTGAGATAGCAACAGTTTGACCCGCTACTGTTGCTGCACAGAATGACACTGGGCTCCTCACTTATGTGTTATCCACTCCTGTTCAAACTGTGTTGAATGTCATATAAAGAACACGTCAGGCTTGAAAGGAGGCAGAATATTCATCACCGATGACATTATATGGGACGTCCTTGACGTTCTTATCCCTCAATAAGACAATACAATGAAGCACTGTTTTTACAGGCAGTAAGTGGTTATTCCATAACAATTTTCAGATTTGCACTTCTTTCTAAGCATACATAAAAGGGAATAGTAGGTAAGAAAGCTGAATTAAATAATTCACAATTTCACAGTCCTATTGCAGTCTGTAAAATACACAAACTGCCTATAAGCAGTTTGCTGCTGCAACAGCTGATGGGTTAATGTAGAACAATCTAGACATAGGTGGGAGATGGCACAAAGTGCGGACTACCAGGTTATTAATTCCCCAGTTCCAATTTCTGCACAATTATATTTTTTTCACTTTTCACACTCCACAAGCACACATGTAGAAAATGTATGTCAAGTGGATGGGCAGAGTTGGCAGGACTAAGGGACAGAGCAGCTTCTGAAGT
>NW_009648243.1:6157-12560 GCF_000708025.1 Charadrius vociferus | reverse complement strand
TGCTACTTCAGTAGGACAACTGTTTGATCCAGATGAATGAGCAAGTGAAAATTTTGCCTAGTATTTATGCCTCATGCATAAATACTAACCCACGTATTAAAATGACTCATTCTCAACTACTTAAAACATTATGGTTTAACTGCCCCAAACGGGATTAGCTGCCTCCATCTATGAATGAAACTTGCAAATGAAGACAGTAACCCTTAAGAGATTATTGTACCAAAAAAGATAAAAATATTACAAACTACTTTTTAATTACATTCCCTATTCATAAATAATTGACCATGATTTGCTCTCACGAAATTATTTTAACATCGTGTGCCTAATAGTTCAACATTTGACTACCCCAAGAAATTGCATTAAAAGAAACAAAGCCCACCAAGCTAAGAGACCAGAGCCACAGGGACTTGCCTGCTAGGCAGCTCCTTCTCAAGTCAATCAAGGACACCCTAGGGTCCCTCAGAGTCAGGTTACTCTTTCACATGGAGAAGTTTCTTCAGGTAGTAAGTTGATTACTGGTTGGTTTACTGGTTGCTGGTGGTTTACTGTTGAGAAGAACTTGTTGATTCTTCTCTAAACATGGAGGAAGAATTTTCGTTGGGAAGTACTTTCATTCACAGAGAAGCTCTGGGAAGGTTATCTGTTCTGCTTGCGCTAAAATAAGATTTCTTTGTCTTATGTAGGAGCACTGTTCTAGAGGCATGCTGCAGCATAAGAGTCCATACACACAGTCCCATATACAACTCTGCAGAGCACCTACGTTCCCAAGACTAAAGACTACCACTCTCCATCAGAGACTCAAGCACTGAATTCTGGCAATTAATTCTGTGCAACTCAGCTTACCTCTCACCTCCCATCCACAGGAAGGGGTGAGACTAGGTTATTAGAGAGTCCGTACAGCCACAGGGTAGAGCAGTGACAAGTGTTCTGCTCCTTTGATAGGCAGCTTTTTTGTGGTGTAGTAGTGGATGACTTCAGGAACACTGTTGAAAGGAGGGCTGTTCTGACCCAAGATGTATTTCTCTTTGGTTTTCATCAGTTTCATGTGCATAAAACCTTGACTGCTCCTGCAAGGAAAGCAAAGCGTTAGCTCATGCTTGTGCATAGGGAAGAGGGGAGCCGTACCACGACAGTTGCTCCTTCATGACGTAGGGGAATGTAGGAGAACAAAATGTACGTTGTTGCTGGGTGACAGGTCAAGACAGTGGCTAGGCTCTGACAGACAGTGACTGCAAGCTGCAAACCCCCATGGACAGTCCAACACAAAGGCAGCCTAAGCTAGTATTTTGTTTTCACCACCTGTGCTGTCTGGATCCAGGTGCAAGGCTGAATTGATCCAGAGGTATGCCAGAGGACAACCCCTTCCTGTCCCCCTCAGTGTTTTCCTATGAACATTTACTTTTCACTACAGCCAATCATGACTTCTGACCCAAAAGGTATAATTGGTTTTGGTCTGTCAGAGGCCTGAGGCTCTCTTCATAGAAACATAGGCAGGCCATGAGCCTCACTCAGATGAGGCAAGGCATCCCCTGTCCTGTATAGACCTCAGGACAAACCACACCCATCCCACCTTTGCAGCAACTGCCCAGAACATGGCTATGTTGGTGGCTTCAGCTGGGAAAACTTCCTCAGATGAGCCCATTCCCAGGCTTAATGGCATAAAGACTGCACTGTACTGAGCAAAGGCTGCTATCCTGCAGGCAGAAACCAGTCTGTGACTTCTATACCAGATGCATTATATTCCTAGATGGCCTGCCTCCCTGTACATTATGCTGCCTCTTTGAGGGAGGGCTCATGATTGCACAGGGAAGATGAGTGGCATGGTAACTGCCTTGTCTGCTGCTGCAAAAGCAACCCATCCAACGTAATGCCACTCTGATGGGTAGCACTCACACTGCCATATAGTACAGTAGGTGGTAGAGCTGACCACATCTCTGCCTAGCAGTGACCCTTCAGTGTCTTCTGTCTCTTAGCATGTCATGGAGGCTATTCTAAGAGTGTAGAGTTTAGACAGGACAAAACAAGAGCAAAGGACAGGTCCTACATTTCAAGATGTTAAAATGAGGCCTAGAAGGTTTTTACAGCTTGCTTGATGCCCCCCTCCCTAACTTTCTGGCTCCAAACCATTTTTCCTTCCAGGTGCGTCCAGGGACAAAGACAATACTGTTAAAACTGCAGTCAGCCTATGTCAGCAAGGAAATCCAGTTTAAGATGACATAGAAAGCTAGAGCAGGAAAATAAAACATGCTATGTTAAAAGCAGCTTCTCTGAAATCTGCCGTTTTCTAGTTAGCATGTACAGCATTCCCTTCAGAAGTGCCTGTAGCACAATCAAGCTCATATCATTAAAGCGCATTCAACAATTCTCTGACAAAGTGACCCTTTCTGGTTTCTTTCAGAAATCACTGCAGGCACTGTAATTATAGCTCTACAGGCTTAAAATCTTGCTTTAAATATCAATTTCTTAGTGGAAAAAAACCCACTTCTTTCAAATCATAATTACTCTCTAAATTATTTCCTTTAAACAAGGGTAGAATCTTTAAATACTTTACTATGAGGACAGATGTGTTGTTCCCTTCCTTCAGTTCACTATGCATCTGCTTTACTACAAAATGACTTAAAATTGTGCAGATAAATTAATGGAATCACAGGTGCATGCCAATTTCAGGAATACAGCAAGAACTGCACAACAATCTGCCAAGTGCACTTCAATGCAGAAAGGGCAAGGACACATGCCCTTTTTAAAACAGAAAGAAAATGCATATAATGTAAACAAACTGCTACAAGCCATGTATTTATGACAGAGAGCTGTTGCTTCCCTAATAAGAACCTATGTAGATACTTAGGTTTGGGTACTGCATAGTCAGTTACCTTGCAGTACACAATGTCTATGACTACCAGAATTCCACAAATGAACAAAAAGCATCTTTTCTACATCATGAGAGGTCAGCCTTTTGAGAGACCACACTCACGCTGAAGGTGAGTGAAAAAGAATGTGACCTAGAATTTATGGATAACAGCCTAATGGCAATCATCCAAGGCAAATAGAAAGCTTCTGCCCTTGGGATGGAATAAACCCAGGGAGCAGTGCAAGCTGGGGCATAGCTGGCCAGAAAAAGAACTATGGTCAACAAGGCAGAACATGATTCAACAGTCTGCCCATGAAGGCCTATTACAGTCTGAGCTGTATAGCAAAAGTGTAGCCAGCTGCTGGAAGGAAATGACTACTTCCTCTACAGAATACTGGTGAGGCTGCATCTGTATTTGTATCTGTAACTGGTGTGAGGCCCTCTCACAAAAAAGTGAAGCCAACGCTGGAGCAAGTCCAGAGCAGGGCCACTAAACATGGTCTGGTGGTGGGAGCACATGATGTACAAGGACAGGCTGAGGGAACTATGTTCAGTTTGGAGAAGTAAAGGTGAGATCGATGGTGTCAGGTTGCAGTCATCCATTGCCTAAATGGGAGAATTACAGACAAGACAAAGTTTCTCAGAGTAAACAAGCACAAGCTGCAACAGAGTTCCCAAGGGACACAGGGAAAAGCTTCTTCCTCCTGAGAGTGGTGCAGCCCTGGGACCAGGCTTACACACGTCAGGAGGTCTCCATCCTCACAAGTTTTCCAAATTTACCGGCAGAAAGCACTCAGCAACCTGGTGAGTGTGTCCTGCAGGGCATTGGGCTAGACACTTCCAGAGGTCCATTCCCAAATAGATTCTCTCTAGAAGTCTATTATCAATCTTTATAATTTGTATATTTTCAGGAACCACTAAGTACAGCTCAATTGTTCAACAACAATTTTGATTTGAAACATTTATAAAAATCTACTATTAAAGAAAAAAGATTAAAAAAGAATCAAAGAAACCTGTGCAATTAAATTTCAGGACTCCTAAGTAAAACTTTCCTGAAATTGAAAATGTGGGTTTTGTGCAATTATTTCACAAGAAAGCACAATAAAATCCACCTCCTAGGCACAAAACACTATTAAGGGGAAGACCTGCAATGGCAACAAGTTTTGACACCTGAGAGGTTCAAGAAAGTGCGAAGTCAATCCAATGTGATGGCGGACACTACAAGGTGACAAGGTGAAGGCTGCACGGCAGATTGCTCACCTCCTGCTGTTTGGATCTGACCTTTTTGAACCAGCCAGTAGGGATGATATCACCTTGCAACTGTCTGTGTATAAATCTTGCAGTTTATGGGTATAGGACTGTAGACATGCTATTGTCCTGCATGATGTCTATCCCTGTCTGACACAAGAGCTGAAGAGCCAGCTATCCTAAACTAGGCAGAGGAGCAACTACTGACTCCTGGAAGCAGGGAATATGGTACTCTCCTGTGCACTTGTGCATTTTAGAATAATAAAGTCTTCCTTTATTTATTTATTTATTTTATTTGTGCCATCTGTGAATTGTCAGCTTAGACCTAGGAAAGCAAAATCTGATTGCATGGAGAAAGGATGAAATATCTTGGGCATAATGAGCTTGCCAGCCAAATACAGTGGAGACCATCTCCATCAATAAGCTAAAGACATGGCCAGCTGACAGCCAGTTCCTTTGGGGTAAGTAACCCATTCCATTCCATTCACCACTTCAGCTCCTTTTGGACCAGTGTTCTGACTTGGCAGTCAGGGCTTCTGTTTGCTTAAAAATAAGGGAATATTTCTGCTGCTGTTTTTCCCCTTCATTGCAAATCAGCTGAAGTGTGGCATGAACTAATAGTACTGTGACCATATTGTTTCACAAAAGTACTATCTATGGCTCATAGTGATCCTCCACAAGGCAGCTCCAGCAGCCTTACTTCTTATGGAAAGAAGAATCTTGTCAATAACAACAAAATCAATCACTCCTAAAAAGCAATATATTTAATAATATGTTATGTAATCTTGCAGCTGCTGGTGTATATTGCTGGCAGCTCTTACACCTCTTACTTTTCCTGGTAATTACTCAATAAATTTTTCATTAAGAACATAGGCCAACACTTTCCTTTCATGATAGATGACTTAAAAACGCTTGTGTACAAAATTGATATGACTGGAGGTAGAAGGGTCTCCCTCATCTCTCATAAACAATCCACATACAGTTGCATTTTGAGGACCAACTCCACTGTTTCCTAAGATTTCTACCATATTTCATGGCAAAGGGATGTTACCCCACATCCCTTTTTTTCAGGCAGTTTGCATACAATTTTTAAGGGGCACAGTCCTGCAATGTTAAAATTAATAACAAAGCAAACTGACTTGTGGGGCAGAAGGATTAGGTTCAATGAATGAAGGACCTCTCCCTGCATTCACTGAATCATCACAGACTTCTGTGATATTTGGCTCATTTAGCCACTGAAAGCTGACTACCTAAAACTAATAAATGCCTTTGTTGGAGACATGGACAGTGGGATTCAGTGCACCCTCAGCAAGTTTGCGGGGCAGTTGACACATTGGAGGGAAGGGATGCCATGCAGAGGGACCTGGACATGCTTGAGAGCCATGCTATGCCAACCTCATGAAGTTCTATAAGGCCAAGAGCAAGGTCCTACACCTGGGTCGGGGCACTCCCAAGCACAAATACAGGCTGGGCAGAGAATGGATTGAGAGCAGCCCCGAAGAGAAGCACTTGGGGGTGTTGGTGGATGAGAAGCTCAATATGATCCATCAATGTGTGTTCACAGCCCAGAAAGCCAATTGCATCCTGGGCCGCAGCAGCAGAAGCATGGCCAGCAGGTCAAGGGAGGTGTTTCTGCTCCTCTGCTCTGCTCTTGTGAGACCCCACCTGGAATATTGTGTCCAGCTCTGGAGCCCTTAGCACAAGAAGGACATGGACCTGTTGGTGTGGGTCCAAAGGAGGGCCATGAAGATTATCAGAGGGTTGAAGCACCTCTCCTATGAAGACAGGCTGAGACAGCTGGGGTTGTTCAGCCTGGAAAACAGATGGCTCCGGGGAGACCTTACAGCAGCCTTCCAGTATCTGAAGGGCACCTACAGGAAAGCTGGGGAGGGACTTTTTACAAGGGCATGTTGTGATAGGACGAGGGGGTATGGCTTTAAACTGGAAGAAGGTAGATTTAGAATAGATATTAGGAAGAATTTTTTTACTATGAGGGTGGTGAGGCACTGGAACAGATTGTCTGTGGAAGTTGTGGATGCCCAATCCCTGGAGATTGTCCTGGTTTGAGGTAAAACAGAACCAATTTTGTTCAGTAACTTTGCTTCTTAGCTAAGCCTCTTCTAACTCCTGAAATTAACAGCATATTGTGCAGACAATGTTCAGTCCCTCAGAATGATAAGACTTACGTTGATAGCTGATGCCAAGGCATGGTATGCAGAGAGGCTCTTGACTATACTTATTGCTATAACAACCAAGGCCAACCAACCTTGTTATTTGCCCCATTGGAGGGTCGGAAGCAGAAAAGCG
>NW_009648243.1:5194-5984 GCF_000708025.1 Charadrius vociferus | reverse complement strand
GATATGGTTTTGTATATATTTCATTATTTCCTTTTATTTTATTATTAATATTTCATTAAAGTAGTTTAGTTCCTTCTAAACTCATAAGTCTCTTTTTCCCTCCTCTGCCCCGCTCTTTGAAAAGAGGTAGAGGGGAGCATCTGTCAGTCCCATCTGGGGTCCTCCATGTCCCCAGTAGCCAATTTGGCCTAAACCACAACAGATTAATTGGCGCCCAATGTGGGGCACGAGCAGTGCTCGACCAGAGCTGTGATAAATTGCCTGAACAGTTTAAATTCCAGCTTGCTCAGAGATTAGAACTGACAGCTTACATCATGTCATTCTTAAATGAAATGTTGTATTGTGCCTATAAAGAGCTTTGTTTGTACTTAATTCAGTACTTAATTAAACTCTGTACTTAATTCAGTACTTAATTAAACTCTGTTTAACCTGCCAAATGCATCGCAAGCTTTATTTACTCTTTATGTTTTTATGTGAAGATTTAAATGTGCTGTCTTAGTGTGGTTCACAATTCAGGTGTATAACATGATTAGTTGGGTAACGGCTCTACCTGCATATCTTGGGCATTGCGTGATGGATTCTGTTACTAGCTACACTTTTGGTTCTACCTTGTGAAAATTTACTTTGCTCTTGGATGATTATACTAACGTGACGCCATCAGCGCCAGGGCATGGAAACCTTCTGGGCTGTGACGATAAGGATTATTACCTTCTTAAGATCGTGATTTTGTTGTTGCTGCTTCTGAATGTGTTACAGGGGTGGTTTCTTGTGAAATATCGGTGCAGGGGTA
>NW_009648243.1:0-3341 GCF_000708025.1 Charadrius vociferus | reverse complement strand
ATGACAGTATGAAGACAGTCTCTCTCGTCCCTTCTCTGTGGCAGATGTGGAAAAACTGACTGTGACCACCGAGAAAATGACTGAGAAAATAGAGCAAATGACCAAGAAAATAGTTGAGCAAACCAATAAACTGTATGATATACCATCCAAGGTGGAGGAAAAACTCCATTCTTCCCCTGCACAGACCCATGTTGCAGCTGCTAAGAAAAAATACCCTCCTACTCAAGAGAAAAAACACCCTCCAACTCAAGACCAATTGAACCCGTTCCGAGATTTCCTGTGTCTTTGCCTCTGTAACTTTGGAGCGGACATGAGGAAGTGGGATAGAGAACCTATCTATCTCAGCCCTACAGGCACAGGTGGTTGAGTTGCTAAGTAAAGCAGAGAGAAGAAAGGATTCTTACAGGAGGAAGGTTGCTCCGACCTACGGTAGGCGATCTTACAAACCAGGTAGGAACCGATCTGCTAAGCGTAGCTACTATGGTCAATGTTAGAGGTGCCCTGCCTCCAGCCAGGAGGAGGAGAGGAACAACCAAATTTATTGGACTGTGTGGATTCAATGGCCTGGCACATTAGAGCCACAAAAGTATAAAGCCCTAGTGGACACTGGTGCACAGTGCACAGTGTACCCTATTTACATTGCATCAAACTGACACTATTTCTGGAGTGGCAGGTAGATCTCAAGAACTAAGTGTATGAGAGGCCGAAGTGAGCCTAACTGGAAATAAATGGGAGAAACACCCCATTGTGACTGGTCCAGATGCTCCATGCATCCTTGGCATAGACTATCTCAAGAGAGGGTATTTTAGCCAAGGAGAGATCAGCAAAACTCGCTCACCCTTTAACAGCCCTATATGGCCAGTGCAAAAGTCTGATGGGGACTGCAGATTAACAGGAGACTATTATGGCCTGAATGAAGTCACACCACCACTAAGTGCTGCTGTGCGAGACACGCTAGAACTTCACTATGAACTAGAGTAAAAGGCCACCAAATGGTATGTTACAATTGACATTGCTAATGCCTTTTCCTCTATTCCTTTAGTAGCAGAGTGCAGGCCACAGTTTGCTTTTACCTGGAGGGGTGTTCAGTACACCTGGAATTGACTGCCCCAGGGATGGAAACACAGCCCTACTGTTTGCCATGGACCGATCCAGACTGCACTGGAGAAGGGTAGAGCTCCAGAACACCTACAATACATCAATGACATCATTGTGTGGGGTAATTTTTTCAATGACATCATTGTGTGGGGAAGTTTTCAAGAAAGGTAGGAAAATAATTAAGATTCTCCTGAAAGCAGGTTTTGCTATAAAAAGAGGTAAGGTCAAGGGACCTGCACAAGAGATCCAGTTTTGGGGAATTAAGTGGCAAGATGGGCGTCACCAGATCCCAATGGATATGGTTAACAAAATAACATCTATGTCCCCACCTACTAACAAAAAAGAAACCCAAGCCCTTTTAGGTGTTGTGGGTTTCTGGAGAATGCATATTGCAGGTTATAGCCAGATTGTGCAACCTTTATATGAAGTGACTCAAAAGAATAATGAGTTTATGTGGAGCCCCCTGTCCTGCACGATGTCTTTATCTCTTAAGTGGAGAGACGTGGATTTGACCAATGAACCACTTGGTGAATAAGGAACTGGCTGAACAGTCGCACTCATAGAATCATGGAATCGTTTAGTTTGGAAGGGACCTTAAAGATCATCTAGTTCCAACCCCCCTGCCTTTGACCGCCAGCCTTTGAGGCTTCAAACTGGAAGAGGGTAGATTTAGAATAGATACTAGGAAGAAAGTTTTCACTATGAGGGTGCTCACCACTGGAACAGATTGCCCAGGGATCTTGTACAGGCCCCATCCCTGGAGGTGTTCAAGGCCAGGTTGGATGGGGCTTTGAGCAACTGAGTCTAGTGGGAGTTATCCCAGCCCATGGCAGGGTGTGTGTGGAACTAGATGGTCCCTTCCAACCTAAACCATTCTATGATTCTATTCTATGGTTCTATGATAAACCTGGAGATTTCGTTTGCATGTAGCTTTTCTGTTAAAACCAACTGCTAACCGGGATCTTTGTGGGATATCCCAGATGATTCAGCTGTCAACTGGCCATTTGCAGATGAGGTTATCTTCATTCAGTTATCAGTAATCTTCAGTCATCTTCATTCTCCACTATCTCCTCTGATTATTCAAGGACATCCCTAGTAGCCTTCAGTCAAGCACTAGCTCCCATTTTCCTTTCAAGGCAGTATGTTGGAAAACTGGGATGAAATGGATGGCCATCTAACCTAGCATTTTGATAGTTGAAAAGCATTTTTTCCCACCTCCATACTATCTCATGTCTTACCCTCCTTTGTATGTTCTCCCCTTCAGCAAATGTGGTATTTCTTCACCTTTTAAAATGAAAGTCAAAACCTAGTTTCTCTTTTGCAGGTCTTCCTCATAGTAGTGTTTTGTGGCTGGTTTGAAATGGGGATGGATTTTACTGTGGTTTGTTGTGAAATAGTTCCACAAAAATCACATCCCAATTTATTTCTTCCCATGTATTTCTATGTTTTTTTGGCTCTCCTAAAAAAAAAACCCCAGCATTACTTCCATTAAGTAAAACCCAGTATGAATGGAAAGCCCTCAGAAATAGATTTCAGAGGTCATTTTGTGTGAAGGCTGAGGAATAGCAGAGGTGGCAACTGGGAGCAGTGTAAAATTGACCTCAAAACTTTGCGATGCCAAGCTTGCAAATTTTATGTTCGCAAAGGAGAGTAACCGAGAGGCAAGAATGTTCAGTCAGTGAACTGATTTTACTGATTGCTAGTGTTTGCAGATAATAGTTATATCACTACGTTGGTAATGGTGGGCTGGGTTCTAATTTCTACTCCGCCTACTTTTCTGGATGTTCATAAATCTTTAAATTGAGCATTATTCCAGGCTTACTGGTGGATAAAAGCAAAGTTATATTTTCAAATACTTTCCTCCTTTACTCCCTTCCTGCCTCCTTTTAGTTTCCAAAAATTACATTGTGAATCTGTTATCTGCTTTCCGTGTTCCAAGTAAACAAAATGAGCTGTCACTAGTTGCAGCTAGAAATATCAAACCAGGCATTTCTCATCTTCTAGAATGAAAAACAAATTAAGTTGAAAGAAAGTCAGCTTAGCACTTTGAAAACATGCCCCTGAATTAAGCAATTCCAGGTGTATAGGATTTGAAACACTATGGATCCTTCTGTGCTGCCTCTTCTTCCCCATTTGGTCTTGAAGTCTGTCTTACAGTGTCCTCTTTTCTGGTATGCCTGCCTCATAGAGAATCAGTGCCTACTAGGAACTGGCAAGGGCAGAATCACAGAATTTTCAGAGTT
>NW_009648242.1:2363202-2375514 GCF_000708025.1 Charadrius vociferus | reverse complement strand
CACCTGTGCCCTCTTGGCCGAGGAGGCTGCCTTCCCCCTCACCTACACCATGACCCTGCACAAGGAGCTCCAGACCTTTGAGTGACTCTTCAGGGTGGTGTATGTGCCCCAAAATGTATACTGTGTCCATGTGGATGCCAAGGCACCGGCTCCCTTCCGGCAGGCAATGCGGCGCCTGGTGGGCTGCTTCCCCAACGCGTTCCTTGCTGTGGTCTATGGTGGCACCTCCCGCCTGTGGGCTGACCTCCACTGCATGAGAGACCTCTTGGCCTCAGCCATGCCCTGGCGCTACTTGCTCAACACCTGCGGCCAGGACTTCCCCTTGAAGACCAACCGGGAGATCGTCCAGCTGCTGAAGGGTCTCAGGGGGAAGAATGTCACCCCCAAGGTGTTGCCGCCCCCTGACATCACTGCACGCACCAAATACATGCACAGGGAGGGTGTCGGGCACAACAATGCAGGGCTGGTCACCCCTTAGCTGCACAGGGCACCCCCACCCCACAACCTCACCATCTACTTTGGCTCCGCATACGTGGCCATCACCCAGCCCTTCGTGGCATTCGTACTGCAGGACCAGCGTGCCATTGATCTGCTGGCGCAATCTGAAGACACCTACAGCCCCGATGAGCACTTCTGGGTGATGCTCAACAGGATCCCGAGTAGGGCATCAGGGCCAGGGAGGGCACAGGAGTCCCCACCCTGGCATGTGCTGCCACTTGCCCTTTGCATGGTTCCAGGCTCTTTGTGGTGGCCACCATGGCTCACCTCTCCATGGAGGTGTTTCCAGCTGTGGCTCTTGTTGTTGCCCACCAGCAGGTTGTCGCCACTCCTGTTGTTTTACATGGAGAAACAACCAGGGAGATGACACCCTGTGTTGACAGCACCAGTGGCAAGTGGCGAAGGTGTACTGAGCCTCCTTGAATTTGATGTCCTGGACATTTATCCGCTTGGCTGAGCTGTCTTCTGGGCAGAACAGCACCCATTACCGGGTAAGGGAGGTCCCAGGGGTGGTGGGCCTTGCAGTGTGATGGGTTCAGGAACGCTGCATGCCTTCCTGCTTAGCAGCAACTGCCCTGCCCCATGAAGACCCAGGGATGCAGCTTGGCATCCACCTGGCTTCCACCATCTTTAGCCGTACTGTCTCACTAGTCTCACATGTACTTCCTTGTACTATCTTGCTTCTCCAAAAGCCAGCAAAGGGGGTTGTGAATTTCCAGGTCCCTGTCACACACTGGTGGGCTGCGCACCTTCACTTGTAGGGGAGAGGGTATGCACTTGCCCACCTATACGTGGCTCATCCCAAGCCTTGCGTGTTTCCCAAACGTAAATACATAGCCCTGAAGTCCAGCAAAGCCATGGTTGATTTCAATCAGGTCTTGCAGAATAATATTCCCAAGGGTGAAGTGTACACCATTCCAGGCAGATTTTGGAAGTACAAACTCCTGTGCACCAGCTTTTAAAGTGCAGGAGAAAAGCTTGGGTCAGTTGGTGGCACAGAAATGTAAATAAGTTTTCCCCTTCCCTAGAGAGAGATACCAACGAGGAAGCCCAGGCTGCTTCAGGGGATGGCTGGAGATTAGCCTGTTGGTAGCTAGGTTTCAACCAATGTGTTGATTTGATCCTGGAATCACAGGTACAGGACTTGGAAGGTCAAGGCAAATCAGGCAGCCTTTTATGCTGCAAGATTTCCAGCCCAATGTAGGTTTATGTGCGTGTTACAGAAATGCCAAAGCAGTGGCTCATTTTCTGTAAGCTGCCTATGTTTTTCTTCGTGGTACAGGATCGCGACGCAAGAGGAAAGGCAGTGGGCTGTCTCATGGAGCCAACACATACAGATCAGCTCTCAACGGAATTGCAATGGCAAAAAACTGGGAAGAGCTTAGTGGAGGAGCCTTTGTGCTGTGAATGAGGTCCAGGCTCTGAGGCAGTCAGTGTTTTCCTGCCTCCAAACCTCCGCCACCAAGGGAAGACATGAAATTAAAGGTGTCGGAGGGGCTGGCCCATCTTTCTGGTCACTTGTATGTCTTTTCACACCCGGGCTGTGCAGTTCTGCTGGTGGCTGTTTCCAAGACCCAGTGGTGGCAAACTCATTTCCAGGGCTATGCCCAGTACTGCTGCCCGTGAGGTGGCTCTTTACCCCTCTTTGTTTTCGGGGACAAAACTTGGCTAACCTCGACGGAGTGGGAGACGAGACCTGGACAATGTAGAGCGAGCAACTCACGCTGAAATTTATATTAACTTTCACCATCAGCACCACCTTTCAGACAAACTGCATTTATAAGAATAGGACCCCAGAACAGCTTCTGAATCTGAAATCAGTTGCTCAAACAAATATTTAAAGGTCAATGAGGTAAATGAATTTTTTCCCCAGTGCTGAGCTACGCATTCCCTCACTCTTTAATTAACTTACAAAAATGCCTAGTTTACTTAATTTGGGAGATGGTGAATAATGCAAAGTCAGTAGTTTTGTATTCCTGGAAGGCAGTACCTTCCAGTGTTTTTGTGTATGTCCTAGGGTCGTTCCTGTTTTGTCTGTCATCTTTCTGCTTTCCCACTGTGTCAGCATTTTCCAAGTCTTTCTGCACACCACATTTACTGCCATCTGTTATAAACAGGTTTTTAATTTGGGATGGTGCTGCACATCCCAGGCCATTTAAAGTGTTTATCCCCTGCCATCACTGCCTCTTGTCTGTGATAACACTCTATCAAGTGTTATCTTTAGTTTAATGCATTCTGCGGAAGAGTAACATTTTCTGAATTTTCCCCAGGACAAACCCACACTTTTTGGCATGTTATTTTACTTGATAACAGCCCAATATACAGAGGGGGAGAAATAAAGTCATGAAGTTCTGGTTATAGCTGCCACATATCTCTGTTTATGGCAAAGTGCTACAGTGGTTCTGCTGTTAGATCATGCGGTCGTTTTGCATCAGATATAAAAGTCCTGACTCGGTATTTGAAAACAACCATCCTTACTTAGCAGGAACAAGCTATCCTTAAAAACACCGAGCAAAGCAAGCGAACAGAAAAAAAACCCCTGATGTTTAACCTTTCTCCCATCCAGTTTCTCAAAAAAAAACCCCCAACTCCAAACCCAAACCCACCTGACATTATATGGTGCCTTTAGGGTCTCGTTTGTCTTTCACTGCACTTCTTTTCAAGCTCACAAACAAAATAATTGTTGGGTTATGGTAACTGTAGGGGTACTGTACTTGTTGCCATCTAAGAAAGGAACAGAAAAAAACGAAGTAGTAACAAAATCTTACTTTGTTTTCACTTTCATTTTTAAAAAACACCAAGGTTGTGTTGATGTCACACTCTCAGCTACTGTTTTGGCACTGGGGGCTTCTTGCGTGTGCTGCAGTCACCAGGTACAATTGTGCTTTACAGAGCTGCTGGCAAATAACCCTGTTTAGGATTGTAGCTAACCAGCAAAATAAGTAGCTTATATTAATACACATTTTAAATGAAGTTATGAAAATCAGGAAGATGGGCTAATTAGCCTTAAAGAAAGAGAGAGGTCAGAACTGGAGATTAAAACGTCAATTTTATTTTTTTTAAAATCATATTTGAAGGGCTTAGGTTCCCTGTCTTTGTACAGGTCCCACAGCTCCAAACCAGTGCTATTGTACGTTTTGTACAAGCTCTGAAAGGCTTTGTTCTCATCTCACTGTAAATCAAGGAAAGTGGCTGTCTTTTCAGTACACAGAGTTAGTACAAATGACAGATAATAATACAAATGTTATGAAGGTGTTCTCACAAAAAGCTGCCTGGTTCCTTTCCTGCCACTCATACAAGTGTTTACTTTAAAAGGAAAACGGGAAGAAGCAGGAATAACAGGTTTTAAATATCCCTATTAAAAATCTCAAAGAAAAACACTCAAACATGTTTAGCTGTTGGAACAGCTTACCTTTTGCATCAGCTATGATTAGGCTATTACCGGGTTTATTAGTATTTATTAGCAGTAATAATATGTAATACTGGCATCACTGTCAGACTCCCCACCCCCTGTGCGTGCAACAGAGATTGACGAAAGTGGCAGAGTTTTGCTGGCGAGGAGGGCTGTCCGCTACAGGGGGGGCTCTGGGGTAGGGGCTGAGCTTCAGCGGTGCGTGAGCAGCACGGAGCAGCGATGCCCCAGTTTGCCTTGTCACCCCCTTGGGGGGGGGGGAGCAGCCGGGTCGGTACAAATCCTCTCCTTCCCGTGGAGGTCACTGGTCACTGCCACCAGTCAGTAGTGGCACTTCTACGTTTGTTAAAAAGCTCGAGTGCAGGGTACCCCTCTGCAGTAACACTGCGGTAATTCTTTGCGTTTGAGCAAGTCAGTCTTCTCCGTTGCTTTCAGCTTCATTAGGAGAAAGCAGAAATAACGTCTGTGTTTTTTTTATCTGCTGGCATGCACGTTGGCTCCCCAGACGTTGCATGTTCTGCCGTTTGACAGCTCAGGTACAGCGTTGGTCATTGCTTGCTGGGCAGGAAAGAGTAAAAGACGGTTAGTTTTTTCCAAGCAGGCAAATAAGTTATATACAAGTGTCTGTGCTACGGTGAGAAATTGGGGCTTTTCCAGCTTTTCTTAGCGAAGTGGTTTGTCTATCAGGTGGCAGTTACTCCGACCATAACATTGTTTTGTTCTTTAACAACTGATTGAGCCAATAAGAAAGATAAAATTTACTGAAAGGGGTGAGTTCATAGAAAGCTTTTACCATTTTGTACCTTTGCTTTTCCTTTTTAGTTTTTTTTCTTCTGTATTCTGAAGGCCGTTTTAGGAGGTACTTCAATAAACTTCTTTCACTGAGTTGAGTAAGATACTGCAGCACAGATCAGGCAGAGAGGATTCTCTATCTGTATCTACCTGATCAGCTCTTGCTTTCAAAGCCAAAGACTTCAGCCCACGGTGACGGTCTGTTATAGTTGCTGCTTTGTGCTGAAGATACTGAAATTCCCTTGACTCACAGCAATTGCCTACACATTGCATACGTGTTGCCCGTTAACTCTTCAGCAAATTCCAAACACTGTGTATTCAGCATTTCCCCCTTAATTACTTAAAATGGATGTTGGCCAGGTTATAGCAGGACTTGATCATTTACTGACGAGGAGTGGTCCTCTTACCAGTCTATCTCTTAGAAAGGTCCTGTGAACTGCCTAGACTTACATATATTATTATATAACATTATAGGTTATAATAGAGTTTCAACAACTCCATCCAGTTATGTCATGCCTGAATTTGTTCTGTTAGCCTCTTTTCTTAAAAAAAAAAAAAAAAAAAAAAAAAAAATAAAAAAAAAAAAAAAAAGGAAAGTATTGACCACTAAATTCATGTGAAGGTACTACGTGTCGGTGGCCCAGTGTTCAAATAGCCCTTGGAGGACAGTGCTGGTTGGGAAGGTGACATGAGTACATGCATGCAGTATCATACTGAGGCTGTTGCCAAAAAAGGGATTTTATTTTTCTAGGTCTCTTGAGCTGACATCTTGTTTATGTCATAAAAGCTGCTTTAATGAAGAAACTTGACAACAAGGCTAGCAGCCAGGCATCTGTTGATGCATATTCCTAAGTATTTCATCCCAGTTCTGTGGAGAAAGGTCCCAGAGAGTGGACATAAACCTGAACACATAGCTGTTAAAAGAACTAATTACTTGATTTTCTATTGTCTAATTACAGGTGTCCCAGGCTCCATGCCCAATGCATTATGGGAAGGTGACCTGAAAGCAGTGAAGTGGATTGATATGGAAGAGAGCCATGGAGGTTGTCATGGTAATGTGTACATTTTTCTCCAATTCTTATAGAATCATAGAATGGTTTAGGTTGGAAGGGATCTTGAAGATCATTCAGTTCCAACCCCCCTGCCATGGGCAGGGACACCTCCCACCAGACCAGGTTGCTCAAAGCCCCATCCAGCCTGGCCTTGAACACCTGTGGGGATGAAGCTGCTTCTTCCTGTTCATATAGTGCAAAACACTCGACTGTTGTTCCTGTACTGTTATAGCCTCTAATCATAATGTGATAGTCTTTAGATGGCACTTCACTGGAAGGAAGACATTAAAAAGGAGTCATCTCCTTTGTAGTCCATATGTGAATGACAGTAGCCACGTAAACAGTGAGAAAGCTGGAACAGTTGCTTCTTCATCAGGAATTTTATAGAATATATTAGCCTTGGAAAGGGGGGTATTTGGCAGCACTTAGGGCTCACTTGAGTTAGCTGACTGTTTTCTTGGAGGCCTCGAGGGAATTTTCTCGCAGGTGGGTAGGAATAGCCCACGTGTATGTCCCACGCTGGGACGCAGATGCGCTAGAGCCAGCAGCAATGCGCAGGGCAGGTGTCCTGTGTGAACTTGGACAAAGCCCAGCTCTCAGCTGGGCACTGATGCCTGCCAGAGCCACAGCTGATGAGGAACCTAAGGAACTGCAGGCTGACAATCATGGTTGAGCTTTGAGTTTTTCTACTTCATGTTACATCATGACATGTCATTAGTAGTAGATCCGTATGGCACACTTAATTCTTCAGTCACTGGTTTGTACATTATGTACTGCTACTCATTCTGACATATCCAAGTGGGACGAGAAAGGGAATGCCAAAATGCTAATAATACAAATTTTATTTCAAGAATTCTTAATCCAGAATATAGTTGTTTGTGTTGAGGAGAAAAATTTTGAGAACTTCAGTCAGTTTCAATTATAGCAGTTTTACATTGGCATAACTACATTGAAATAAGTGAAATTACACCAATATCACCCAGAATTAGGTAGTGGAAAATCTAGTATTTGTAAAAGTTTGAGTTTCTCTTCACTGACAGAAGGAAATTCCTATTTGCTATGTTTCATCCTTCTCTGAGAAAGAGTCTCAAGTAGTAACACTTCCTTTCTGAGCCATCTCCTTTTTTTGCTTACTATCTATTCCGATGTAACTTTCTTCCTTTCATCCCATTACTCATACTTATTCCCATTGGATGTCCAGTAGGCCTTTTAGCATGTTTGTTGTGTGGGAGATTATTTATAGTGGCTTTGCAGATAAAACTTCGCAAAAATAATTATTCAGATCCTTCATTCTGAAATTGCTTTTTCCTTTTTCTTTTGGCAGGCCATTATGTCAGAGGCATTTGTGTGTACGGAACAGGTGACCTCAAGTGGCTTTTTAACTCCACCTGTATGTTTGCAAATAAGTTTGAGCTTAAAACATACCCCTTGACTGTGGAGTGCCTGGAACTGAGACATCGGCAGAGAACCTTATCCCAGAGCGAGGTTCCGGTGGAACCCAACTGGTACTTTTAGCTAGCAAAACCCCAGGCTACGACATCAATTCCAGCAGTCAAGAGAATAGCAGCAGCAGCAGCGGCGGCGGCAGCAATCTTAATTTCTGCTGTGCCAGAAAGACAAACTCGTGAGATGGGTTTCTTTGGGATGTTCTGTAGATGCAGCTCCAGTCGGCTTGTCTCACCCTGCCTGCAAACCTCATCTTACCGTTAACACCTGGAGGCCAAAGCAGAAGAGATCCAAAAAGAGACAGCAGGGTAAAGCTCCTATTGCAGCTGGAGGAGCATTCCACTTTTGCCATTTTTAATGGGCAACTTTTGCATTGCTGCACTGTCATTTCTATCTTGTTCTATAAAAATGTAAACAGTCATGCATCTCTGGCACTTCTTCTGTCTAAAAGGCAAGTGTGCACATTTGGTAAGCAAAAAGGTAATGAGTCTCAGTGAGCAAGATATTAAAAGCAGGACCACAACTGCTGGCTATACATACAGATACACTTTTGTCAAAGATACTGATATTTACCGCGGAGCACTGATGGAAAAGCACTGGAAATGGAATAAAGACACTGCACTTCTCAGATCTTACCTGTTCTTTAAATATGTGTTGGGACAAGGTTTATAAGAGAAGACAGCATCTATTACTACATCAATGGGTGTGGTTAGAAAAATCCGATAGGCTTTGAAGGCACCAGAGCCCTTCTCCACATCTGAAAAACGGGGGCTTGTGTATTTGCCTTACTTGGCCAATTAACAGAACTGGATAAAATAAAAAAACCTCTCTACATGCAGATTTTGGCCCACCAGTGTCCTTAGATCATCATGTGTAAGGACACAGAGAGAGAAATGAAAAGCAGGGAATGAAGTAGCAAGATGAATATTTTCAGGACTGAAAGAGCAGTAACTGAGCTTTGGCAATAACTCAGTAATTCTGTGTCGTATTTTGATATGGCATAAGTCTTCTTCCCAAGTATGTTTCCTTTCGTCTTCATATAATGGTTAATGCACGTAACCTTGGGGATCACTTCATCACAGCCCTATTTTTATTCCCCAATAACAGCCACTAGAGGGAGGCCATCAAATATCTGAGCAGATTTTCACTTCCAAGTTTACATAAACCTTTAAAGCACACAAAATCTCAACAGACTAGGCATGCCGCAGAGAAAAAAAAGTGCTCAGGAATATTTTTATATGGCAAACAGAAGGCAACCATTACGGGTATTGGTATTGTGTCCTAAAAAACAAATCAAAGAAGCAAAACTATGAATACTTCTTCCTGTAGCTATGACAGTTGTATTTACGGGGCATTTTAACAGCACTGTTGAGTGACCTGATTAGCAGCACAGGGGCTGTATAAATCGGGATGCCTGAATCTAAGGAAATTGTGTGTGTTGCTCTCCTGTCTCTCTTCTGAACAAGCGAAGATGGTTCAAAGAGTACCTCTTGAATAACAGCAATTTACCATCAACTTTATTAAACCATTGCTAGTTTCAGGGTCTTCTAACAAACTGAATTGCAACCTGCAGCAGTTCAGAAATGACAACACATCATATTTGGGCATCCTGAAGCACGGCTGGTAACCCCCAGGGAAGGGTCTGAACAGGCAAGATCTGCTTCAGTCAGCTTATTCTGCATTTATAGCTGCCAACACCTAATAACAGATCCCTGCAGAAAGGCACTGAGAATTTACCTCCACAGCAGAACTTTGGTGGAAAACCTGTTCAGTTTTTTGGGGGAGGGGAGAGGAAGAGGGCTTTGCTAACTTACTGCCATGGTGGCAGCTGAAGAGAGAAGTATTTCAGAGAGAGTCATTCTTTTAAAGAGGGAGTTTTAGGGTGTCTGACTTGAGAGGTCTGGAACCAGCCCCCCTCCCCCCCCTTTGTTTTACTAAGCTGAATAATCCCCAGATTGAAATGTCCCACATAAAATAAACACATTGTCACCATTTTATGTGATTATGTAAAGTAGCACAGAGTACAAACAAGATTACTTTTCATTGTTCAGACTCTGCAGGCAAATGGCAAAATATCACCCAACAGCAGAAGCAGTAAGCTTGGGAGTTTGAAAATACAGATATAAAAGGGTATTGTGCACTGAGTCTGGACACATATAGGTATTTTATGACTGGGTTATATTACCTGTTTAAGTAAGAACCCAGAAAAAACATCACAGCTGGTTAGCCTATTGAGAGACCTAGAATGTCCAGCCATGATTTAGAGGGTTAGGGTTTTTTCATGAATGTTATGTTTTTCTGGAAGTCAGTTAATTTGTTTTCATTGTGTGCCTGATTTTGGGGTGCTACACCTGTCTCATCAGCCTCTTTTTTTTTTTTTTTTTTTTTTTTTTAAAAAAGAAAGAACATTACAACTAATCACCACTTGTGAAGTGATGTGGAAAGAAAAGAGGGAACAGAACAACTTCTGGCAGCCAGGGTCAAGAAATGCAGCTGAACCACTGGGACCTAACGGTACTAGCAGTACTTTGGAATAGCAGTAAAAGACAGGGAGAGATGAGAAACTGGAGGAGGTGGCTGGTCAGAAGGACATTAAAGAGAGTTAGACTCCTCTGCACAACAGTAATGACAGTGATTCAGTTCAGCAACTGTGGTGCACCTCCGTAGAGGGCGCTTGCAGTCCCGCATCTGTACCTCCTTGTTTTCTACAATTATGGCAAGGGGAAAAAAAAAAAGAAAGAGTAACCTCTTTCCCAGGGCAGCTTGTAGCTGCCTTTCCGAATCAGTATGAACAGTGGAGCAAACTTTTCAGTTCTGTTCTGTCACCCACTCAGAAGCTGACTGGGATGGGGTGTGTAAAGATCTTACTCCCTCTCAGGGGACTTCCAAGCAGGTCAGACTTTCCGCTGAAGTCAGTTTGACTTGCCTAGACAACCCACTGGATGCCTTTCTGCTTAATGAGTTCCTAAAGACTGTTATACACCTCACCCGAGGAGTCAGAATACCACTGTAAGATTTAAGGCATGTACAACTGCAGCCTTTTGACGCCAAGGACAGTGAAATGAGCCTGGGAACAGGCTGTGCAGGGAGGCTGTGCAGGCTCCATCCTTGGAGGGGCTCAGGACCCCACTGGACAAAGCCCTGAAGTCCTAACAAGTACATCTGCACAGGCTGGCGTCACTTTGGGATTAGGATTCATGCCTGTGAATGAAAAACATCAGTCCCCTTTTGTCAGCCTTTGTATATTCCTAACATTAAGGACATTTTTACACACTGTATGACACTGTATGAGCAATGACCTTGCAAACTTCTATGCCTGTCCTAGATACTGCAACATTTTCCCTTCATCCCCTAACACTTCAGGTGTTCAAAATACTAAAAATGAGAAGAGAAGGAGTGTTCATTCCTCTTTTGTCACTCTATACGTGAGGTAGGGAGGAGAGGATGCTTGGAGGTGCACTTCTGCACCTTCTGTCAGCGGTAGGGAAGAGATATCACCATTGCTTCACCCCTTGCTGGCTGTTGTCTTAGCCTTAGACTCATCAGCTGGATTTGTTTAACTGGTCTATTAATGCAAGTAGGTGGTCGTGCAAGACACGGAGTACTCTGCTATGTGGCATCATAGTTGGGCTTACAATGGGACGTATGAGCTGGCAGGGCTGGTGCTTGCTGAGTCTCAAATTAAGTGGAACTTTCTCCTGCAGGGTTTTAAAGTTCCTGTTGGATGTAAGAGTTGAGAGTTTCTTTCCAAGCTTTCACCTTCCTAAGATAGATTATTTCTTCAGGTCCACTAGGCATCGTCAAATGCTTGTTTTCCACCCCACAGTGCAGCATCATGAAGTTAATACATGAGGTGAGACACTCGTTCTCTCCCAGGGCAGCAGATCAGGCTGAGCTGGTGCAGTCAGTGCTCAGCGCGGGGTGGCAAGCAAAGCTGCTGCTGACGGAGACCCTGTGGCCACCCATTCCCCAGAGCCAGCCAACACCAGCAGGAGCTGTGGTTTCAGCCTCACGCAACGCACGTGGCCGCAGGTCTGCTGTTCCCCATTGTGAATAACTTGCAGGTTTCACGCTATTTCCCTTCCAGCTGAACACACCCGAGTACTCCCGAAAATCCCCCACCCCGCAGGAAGATGTACGTTCTGTGTGTGTGCGCCTGCAGCATCGGAGGTGTGCAGCCAGAAATGTCCGGCAGAGCGTGCCAGGTTGTGGCAATTGTGAAAGAGTCCCCGAAGGCACAGCTGTGAGAGCGGGTCCAAGAAAAGCTGTGCCTCCTCGCGTTCGCGGCAGGGCTTGAGCCTGCTATTCCAAACGGGGCATCTACACAAGTGCTGCTCTTAGGGCTCCGGTCTAGAGCCCTGAATTAAATTCCCTGGCAGCAGGTCCACGAGCAGGATTTTTTTGAAGAGAAGGAAGGGCAAGTCTTAGACCTAGCTTGTGGCTTGATGTCTGGCAGCAGTGCTGGGAAAGGCAGCCTAAATAGCCGGCTCCCAGTCCTCCCCTTCCCACTCCTGCTAGATTTGTCTGCATCCCAGCTGTACCAATTCCTCTACCAAGAGGCCAAGCGGTACTTGTGCCAGCCCAAAAGAAGGGGTAGCAGTGATGATCCCAGGACTAGGAGCCAGGCAGCTGCTCAAGTTGAGTCTAGTGACAAAAAAAGAAAAAAAGGAGAGTAAACAGGGAAAAGAAAAAAAGCGAGGCTTACCAAGGTATGCTTTTAACTTCACTTAAGGAATGAAAGTAACGTGAACGTATTCATGTTTGCAGTTTTACCACTGCTATCAGGTACCACCTTAGTGGTCATGTAGTAGCCAACTAATATGGGTCCAATAATGGACCTCCTGCAAATAAATAACAGAAATGGTATAAAAGAAAGGAGAGGTGACACTGAAGTTGCAGAACAGAGCAAAAGCCAAGCATGCTTTAATGGGCTTGTGGCCTGCTTTGGTTTGCTCTCTTGCAATATCCCACTCCTTTGTTAAAGTATGCTGCATTGTCCTGCAAACTTTGTCTCACTTAATTTGTGGGCACCACAGCTACCACAAACCCACCATTCTGCCACCCACAACTGCCAGACTGAAGCTTTGATGCAGATGAATGAATCGTCGTGTA
>NW_009648242.1:2356152-2363177 GCF_000708025.1 Charadrius vociferus | reverse complement strand
CTGGCTACTGACTCAGTCTCTGGCTTCTAATTCAGTTAAAGCTCAAAGACTCTGGCGGACCTGACTTCTGTGAGCTGTGAAGTCAGCAGTGACGTCAGCAACACGGAACAATAAATTAAGTGGAAGCTGCAGGTGCTGCAAACATCAGGGAGGATGGTGCCAAGATCTGCCCATTAGCGCACACTGAGAGGTTAAGGTGCTGTGTTACGCCGTGATGTGCAGGAATACAATAATGTCCTCAGCTTCCACCAGGAACCAGCCTGTGAACATACAAATATCTAATGAACATAACATCTTGACATAAGTCTTAAAAAGAAACCATTTTGCTGGCATTACTCCACAGCAGAGAGGCACTTTTGATGATCCTCTGCAAATAAACCCATTCTTAATGGATTTGCGTGATTTTCATTGCTCCAGTTTCACAGTGCCACCTTATAGCTATGGTTTTGCTTGCTGTCTCCTTCCTCTCCCCACGCCAGAGAAGCCAGGGAAGATTCAGACCTCTGCTAATAGAGGACCAGCCAAGAAAAGGTCTTTGCCCAGCAAATCCAGCTGGCTCATGGCTGGTGACTGCCGGCAGAAATTTTCAGGTGGCACGGTGGTGGTTTGCTATGTGAGCAGGGAGGCACACTCTAGGAATGACAAACAACTGGCTGGTGAGTGAATGTCATTCTTGGGAGGGGCAGCCAAAGAGGCTGGAAATAGGCACTAGAAATAGGCCTAGAAACAGGCACTCAAGGCAAAACAATGGCATCAAGTAGGAAACGGGTAAACCTCACTATCTGATCTGATTAGGTATTTCAAAGCAAAAGCAAAGGTCCTGCTTTAAACAAAGGAGCCAGCCTGGGTTTGATCAGCAAGTCATTGCAGACAGTCATTAGCGCTATATTGGCTAGATGCTTCAGGTTCCACTGCAAACCTTATGGGCCTGAAACGCAAATATTTGCAGTGCATCTAATGGCACAAAAATGCAAATCAAGTTGTCTCCCCAAAAGAAGGCAAGCTTCAGCAAATGTGATCCATGGTCTTCCTCTTTTCCATGCACCCACTATTAAGGGCAGTAGAAGAGGTCTTAGGAGGATATATGGAGCTCAGAGCAAGGGGGACCAGAGAACATGGGGCAGAGGAGGACAACTGAAAAGACAGAGAAAGCCTTAGGACAAAAGTGGGGAGGAGGCAAGAGAAAGAAAACAAAAGATGGGACAAGGAAAACACAGCACATGAGAGAATGAACTGACAATGTGAAGAGCAGGTGAGCTAAATAGGATAAAAATACTGTTTTGGTAGTTTTCATTTGTTCAGTGTAAGCCTTCCTTTACAGATAACCTGGGGCAAATGGCTGGTTTGCCACAGAACTCATAAAACTGCAATAGTTGTCCCCAGTTTTGTTTTGTTTTGTTTGTTTAGTGAAAGCCTGACAACCGCATTAACATTCTTTTGGTCAAAATATGTTTGTGCTAGTGTCTTAACCATTCATATACAACAGAACAAAGATATGGCCTGAACACCTCTTCTTCGAACTCTTTTACGGAAGCAAGCATGGAGGAAAGTTCATTGCCTTGTGAAGGAATTGGTCTGACCATGGTTTGCAACGTGCAAGCTTCAGATCTTCTGATATTTTTTTTTCTTGCAAATATATCCAGGCCCAAGCATAGCTACCATCAGTAGTGCAGTTGCGGGGAAAAAAAACCCTACAAAGCAGAAAGCATGATCGACAAATCATTTGCGTTGTTCTACAGGCAGGCCTTGAAACTTGCCAAGTTCAGTAAACTTTTGGGTACACATTAATGAACAAGCTCTGCCAGGGGTCAGAAGGTAATTTGCTTCTTGTATCAGGTGGGCCTCATGACATTTTCCTTTCCATAAAATACATAAAAGATCCTGTCACAAGCGCAAACCTCAGTGCTCAGTTCTCAAAGCACGGCTGGGAAGGAAGGAGGCAGTGATCAGCTGGGAAACTTGCACCAGTTTCACAGGGCTTGTGTCACACAGAATCGTGGACCAGCTGAGGCTGGAAGGGACTTCTGGACACCACCGAGTCCAACCCCCCTTTCTCAAAGCACAGTCAACTTGCTCAGGGCTGTGTCCAGTTGGGTGTTGAATATCTCCATGGACGGAGACTTTACAGCCTGACTGAGTGCCTTTTCCAGTGTTTGGCCACATTCACAATGAAAATGATTTTATGTACATTTAAATTAAATTTCCTGTATTTCAATTTGTGCTCATTGCTCCTTGTCCTGTCACTGGGTACCACCGAAAAGACCCTGTCTCCATCTGCTTTACTTTCCCCCATCAGATACTTATACACATCAATAAGATGCCCCTGAGCCTCCTTTCCTCCAGGCTAATCCGTTGCAGCTCTCTCAGCCACTTCTTGTATGAAAGATGCTCCAAGCCCTTAATCATTTTCATAGCCTTTTGCTGGACCTGCTTCGGTATGTCCATGTCTGCCTTGCACCAGTGAGTCCAGAACTGGACCCAGCACTCCAGTTGTGTCTCACCATATAGCAGAGGGGAAGGATCACCTCCCTCGACCTGTGTAATGCAGCTCAAGGTGCCATTTACCTTCTTTGCTGCCAGGGCATGCTGTTGCCTCATGGGCAACTTCTTGTGACACCCCGGGATGCCCAAGGCCTTTTTTGCAAAGCTGCTCTCCAGCCGAACAGTCCCAGGCACCTCTGTAGGACTGTCTTCTCACTGGCTACTGACTCAGTCTCTGGCTTCTAATTCAGTTAAAGCTCAAAGACTCTGGCGGACCTGACTTCTGTGAGCTGTGAAGTCAGCAGTGACGTCAGCAACACGGAACAATAAATTAAGTGGAAGCTGCAGGTGCTGCAAACATCAGGGAGGATGGTGCCAAGATCTGCCCATTAGCGCACACTGAGAGGTTAAGGTGCTGTGTTACGCCGTGATGTGCAGGAATACAATAATGTCCTCAGCTTCCACCAGGAACCAGCCTGTGAACATACAAATATCTAATGAACATAACATCTTGACATAAGTCTTAAAAAGAAACCATTTTGCTGGCATTACTCCACAGCAGAGAGGCACTTTTGATGATCCTCTGCAAATAAACCCATTCTTAATGGATTTGCGTGATTTTCATTGCTCCAGTTTCACAGTGCCACCTTATAGCTATGGTTTTGCTTGCTGTCTCCTTCCTCTCCCCACGCCAGAGAAGCCAGGGAAGATTCAGACCTCTGCTAATAGAGGACCAGCCAAGAAAAGGTCTTTGCCCAGCAAATCCAGCTGGCTCATGGCTGGTGACTGCCGGCAGAAATTTTCAGGTGGCACGGTGGTGGTTTGCTATGTGAGCAGGGAGGCACACTCTAGGAATGACAAACAACTGGCTGGTGAGTGAATGTCATTCTTGGGAGGGGCAGCCAAAGAGGCTGGAAATAGGCACTAGAAATAGGCCTAGAAACAGGCACTCAAGGCAAAACAATGGCATCAAGTAGGAAACGGGTAAACCTCACTATCTGATCTGATTAGGTATTTCAAAGCAAAAGCAAAGGTCCTGCTTTAAACAAAGGAGCCAGCCTGGGTTTGATCAGCAAGTCATTGCAGACAGTCATTAGCGCTATATTGGCTAGATGCTTCAGGTTCCACTGCAAACCTTATGGGCCTGAAACGCAAATATTTGCAGTGCATCTAATGGCACAAAAATGCAAATCAAGTTGTCTCCCCAAAAGAAGGCAAGCTTCAGCAAATGTGATCCATGGTCTTCCTCTTTTCCATGCACCCACTATTAAGGGCAGTAGAAGAGGTCTTAGGAGGATATATGGAGCTCAGAGCAAGGGGGACCAGAGAACATGGGGCAGAGGAGGACAACTGAAAAGACAGAGAAAGCCTTAGGACAAAAGTGGGGAGGAGGCAAGAGAAAGAAAACAAAAGATGGGACAAGGAAAACACAGCACATGAGAGAATGAACTGACAATGTGAAGAGCAGGTGAGCTAAATAGGATAAAAATACTGTTTTGGTAGTTTTCATTTGTTCAGTGTAAGCCTTCCTTTACAGATAACCTGGGGCAAATGGCTGGTTTGCCACAGAACTCATAAAACTGCAATAGTTGTCCCCAGTTTTGTTTTGTTTTGTTTGTTTAGTGAAAGCCTGACAACCGCATTAACATTCTTTTGGTCAAAATATGTTTGTGCTAGTGTCTTAACCATTCATATACAACAGAACAAAGATATGGCCTGAACACCTCTTCTTCGAACTCTTTTACGGAAGCAAGCATGGAGGAAAGTTCATTGCCTTGTGAAGGAATTGGTCTGACCATGGTTTGCAACGTGCAAGCTTCAGATCTTCTGATATTTTTTTTTCTTGCAAATATATCCAGGCCTAAGCATAGCTACCATCAGTAGTGCAGTTGCGGGGAAAAAAAACCCTACAAAGCAGAAAGCATGATCGACAAATCATTTGCGTTGTTCTACAGGCAGGCCTTGAAACTTGCCAAGTTCAGTAAACTTTTGGGTACACATTAATGAACAAGCTCTGCCAGGGGTCAGAAGGTAATTTGCTTCTTGTATCAGGTGGGCCTCATGACATTTTCCTTTCCATAAAATACATAAAAGATCCTGTCACAAGCGCAAACCTCAGTGCTCAGTTCTCAAAGCACGGCTGGGAAGGAAGGAGGCAGTGATCAGCTGGGAAACTTGCACCAGTTTCACAGGGCTTGTGTCACACAGAATCGTGGACCAGATGAGGATGGGAGGGGGTTCACCGAGTCCAACCCCCCTTTCTCAAAGCACAGTCAACTTGCTCAGGGCTGTGTCCAGTTGGGTGTTGAATATCTCCATGGACGGAGACTTTACAGCCTGACTGAGTGCCTTTTCCAGTGTTTGGCCACATTCACAATGAAAATGATTTTATGTACATTTAAATTAAATTTCCTGTATTTCAATTTGTGCTCATTGCTCCTTGTCCTGTCACTGGGTACCACCGAAAAGACCCTGTCTCCATCTGCTTTACTTTCCCCCATCAGATACTTATACACATCAATAAGATGCCCCTGAGCCTCCTTTCCTCCAGGCTAATCCGTTGCAGCTCTCTCAGCCACTTCTTGTATGAAAGATGCTCCAAGCCCTTAATCATTTTCATAGCCTTTTGCTGGACCTGCTTCGGTATGTCCATGTCTGCCTTGCACCAGTGAGTCCAGAACTGGACCCAGCACTCCAGTTGTGTCTCACCATATAGCAGAGGGGAAGGATCACCTCCCTCGACCTGTGTAATGCAGCTCAAGGTGCCATTTACCTTCTTTGCTGCCAGGGCATGCTGTTGCCTCATGGGCAACTTCTTGTTGACACCCCGGGATGCCCAAGGCCTTTTTTGCAAAGCTGCTCTCCAGCCGAACAGTCCCAGGCACCTCTGCAGCCCCAGACTGGGAGAGCTGCACCCTCCCTCAGGAGCTGGGACTGCGTCCAGTGCAGTGCTGGAGTGGCTGCTCCATGCGGTGCTGGGGATGGTGCCCTGTAGCATCTCACCTCCATCGCTCAGCACGTGCACGCTGTGCTCCACAGAGTTTCTGGAGAGTCCAGATGCCTTCCTTTGACATCTGTATTGGCCTTATGTGGTAAGGTTGTGGTGGTGGCAGGGCTGCAGGGCTGGCTTCTGTGGGAAGACACCAGGAGCTGCCCTCACGTTGGGCTGAGCCAGCTCCATCCAGCCTCAAGATGGAACCACCACTGGTCAAAGCGAGCCCATCAGCAATGGTGGTAGTGCCTCTGTGATAACATATTTCAGAAATGGTAAAAACACTGTGCAGCAGCAGCTGAGAGAGGAAAGTGAGAAAATGTGAGAGAAACAGCCCTGCAGACACCCAGTTCAGAGCAGAAGGAGGGGGAGGAGGCGCTCCAAGCACCAGAACAGAGATTCCCCTGCAGCCCCTGAAGACCATGGTGAAGCAGACTGTCGCCCTGCAGCCCATGGAGGACCATGGAGAAGCCAATATCCACTCTGCAGCCCATGGAGGGCCATGGTGGAGCAGATGCCTACACTGCAGCCCCTGGAGGACCTCACACTGTGGCGGTGGACATGCACTGAAGGACGCTGCAGCCCATGAAGAGGAGCCCAGGCAGGATCAGGTTTCCTGGCAGGACTTGTGGCCCCGTGGGAGACCCACGCTGGAGTAGTCTGTCCGGGAAGGATGGCACCCCACAGAAAGGACCCATGCTAGAGCAGTTCATGAAGAACTGCAGCCCATGGGAAGAACTCACGTTGGAGAAGTTCATGCACAACTGTCCCCCATGGGAGGGACCCCACGCTGGAGCAGGGGGAAGAGCTTGAAGAGGAAGGAGCAGGGGAGAAGCTACAAAAGATGATTAGGGGACTGGAGCATCTCTCTTCTGAGGAAAGGCTGAGGGACTTGGGTCTTTTTAGTCTAGAGAAAAGAAGACTAATGGGGGATCTTATCAATGCTTATAAATACTTAAAGGGGGAGTGCCAGGGGGATGGGAACAGTCTTTTTTCAGTGGTGCCCAGTGATAGGACAAGAGGTAATGGGCACAAACTTGAACATAGGAAGTTCCATCTCAACATGAGGAGGGACTTCTTTACTGTGAGGGTGGCAGAGCACTGGCACAGGCTGCCCAGAGAGGTGGTGGAGTCTCCCACTCTGGAGACATTCAAAACCTGCCTGGACACCGCCCTGTGCAACCTGCTGTAGGTGACCCTGCTGCGGCAGAGGGGTTGGACTAGATGACCTCCAGAGGTCCCTTCCAACCCTGAGCATTCTATGTTTCTGTGTTTCTGTGAAGAGGCACGATGGACTGACCACAACCCCCATTCCCCATCCCCCAGGGGAGTCCGAAGTGATGCTGAGCCTGGGCAGAAAGGGAGGAGGTGGTTTGGTTTTGTTTTATTTTCAACTTTCCTACTCTGTTTATTCATGGTCAATAACTTAAATTAATCTCCCCAAGCCGACACCGTTTCGCCCGTGTCGGTAACCGGTGATTGAAGACCTTTACTCCCGCGGAACCGCAGGGGCCGGGATGCGCTGCGGCCCCCGCATCCCACCAGCCCCCCC
>NW_009648242.1:2319539-2355780 GCF_000708025.1 Charadrius vociferus | reverse complement strand
CAGGGCCGGAGGGCCCTCCGAGCGGCCCGGGGCGGCGGGGAGTGACCCCGGCCGGCCCTGCCGAACCCTTGCCGGGTGGAAGCGGCGCTCGGCTGGGCTCTGCAGAGCATCTCCGTCATAAATCTCGGTCATCGGATTTTTTAGTAACGGGAACTTGGAAGCGCTTTTGTTTGCTTTGCCGTCCGGCTTTGTACGTGTGCTTTTACTGACTGCTTTATCTCTCGTTTTACTCCAGGCAGCGTTCCGTCTCTGGCTGCCGGGCTTCTCTTCGGTGGCTTGGCGGGACTGGGCGCGTACCAGCAGTCCAAAGATCCGAAGAACGTGTGGCTTTCCCTCGGTAAGTTCGCTGGGCACCCGAGTGCTGAGCGTTACCGGTAGCAGTGGGAATGGTAACCTTTTTTTTTTTTTCTAGCACGTTTCAGCCGATCTGATCTGTGCCCTTTTATTTGTACAAATGTTGTACGCGGTGGTAGGAGCTCCTGCTCACGGCCAGGAGGTGTTTGTGTAAGAGCACGGTACCTGGTTCTGGAACCTGGGTTGCCCTTGAAGCCAGAGTTGGTGAAGAAACGCTCATCGCCTCTCTGCCAGATGAGATACGATGTTAAACTAATGTAGGCAAAGGAAATGTATGTGAAAAATGGTTGTGAAGCAGTGTGTTTAGCCTGTGGTCATGGAATAAGCATTTTTGCAGTAGTGATAGCACTCTCAATGAGCAGTTTGTGGCTTTATGGAATACTGGTTTGCACAGGCATCTCAGAACAGCAGCGAGTGTTTTAATGGATCATACACTGTGGAAGAAACAGTCTGAAGTAGGTAAAAGAAAGGTGGCAACAATCTATTCTGCTTGCTTGCAGTAGATGGGACTCTAAGAAGTCCTGGGTTGAGCTTGCGGTTAACCCTTCAGGTGAAGGAGAAAGATGAAATGACAGTGGGAAGTATTATGAAGCAGTGGAAGAGATCAGATGAACCTCAGGGACTTCCATCACTGCAGGACTTTAATAACTGGTTAAACCAGTATCTGTCAGGAATTGATCTTGCCTTTGGGCACTAGGTTAGCCTAGATGACCTACTGAGGTTCCTTCTAGTTCTGTAACTATGCCATAGTATTATTAGTGTTATGACACTGTAGCATTACAGTGATTTAAGACTATTTAAAACCAGTAAGACTTGATCACATAATGTGCTGAAAGGCTTTATGAAGCCCCTGGTAGATACTGTGGAGGACCAAACTGCTTTGTCAGTAAGGAATGAAACGTAAACCACAGCGCAATGTGAAGCGAAGTTTCCAGTTGGGAACTGTCTCTTCCACTCTGGCATGTCACAGGAGTGGCTGTGCATCTCTGCCACAAATTTTTAGGCAGTGTTGTGACGGAAAGATGAGCAGCTTCTGGATATCCTGATGCGGTGTATGTAGCACTTTCAGGTGGACCTCTTGAAAGTGGTGTTGTGTTCCAGTCTAGGACAACTCTTCATTCATCCATTCCTCCTCAGTCCTGCTGCGATGTGCAGTTGCGGCTCCCGCTGAGCTTTAGGTTGGTCACAGTACATCATGGGTAGAAATCCCAAAAAAGAACCTTAACAGAATACCTTTAGAATGCCTTTTCCCCTAACTGAAGCAAGCAAGCTTGAAGCTTTGGAGAAAGGTATACAGCACCTCCACCTGCCTTTCTTCTTCAGAGAAACAACGGCCCTGTAACTTTTACGTGAAAATTGATGAGATTTTTTTCCCAGACTTAGAGATTAAATAATCTGGAGTAACATTTAAAATGTCGGTTTGATCCCTTAGGTTGCTTTCTGTTTGCTAATGCGTATCGTCAAGTGAGGTGGTTTTACTTCTATTTGTAGAATTTAGTGCCACCTTCCAGTTCAGAATGTCACAGAGAAATGGGAACTGTAACAATATTTGCCTCTCACACAGTGAACTTTGTCACCGCCCCAGCTTTCTGGCAGTTTTGAGCCTATCTGTAGTCAGCGGAATAATCATTCTTCCGCAAATCAGGAGAAACTGAGAGAGGGAGAGCGGTCTGCCCTGAAGATTGGAAGTGGTGGGCGATTGGACAGTAGTCTCAACCCTGATGAGATCTACTCGCTTCTACTGAGCAGTGGAGCGTGCCCACCAAAGCTGCTGAGAAGCCTGCACCAGCTCTACCGATTAACAAAAAGGAAGTCAAATGTTTGCGTAGGCTTCCTTGCGGAGAGAAGGGAGGCGTTCCTCTCTGTAGACGTAGGCACTGCCAAATGTCCAAGCGTTGCAGCGCTGTGCTGGTGTTTGTGTTTCAAATGGTTCTGACTGGGCTTCTTTTCAACAGTGGCGTCTGGAACCTTGTCTGCTGTTATGGGAATGAGATTTTACAACTCCAGAAAAGCAATGCCTGGGATAATTGCTGGTGCCAGGTAGTCACCTGTCTTTTGTTCTTGTCTGTGTTTTTGAATAAGCATTTTATTTAACTTGTTCATGGATTGTATTGTTTTGAAAATGTTATGCAGTAAGTTGTGTGAAAAATGAAATCTGGTGGAGTTCAGCTAAATGAAATCGTATCAATGTTTTCTTCCTTCTTGTTCTTTATGGGACTTTTGCCTCCACGCGCTTTTTTTTTTTTTTTTATAACAACTATTCTGTTCAACAGTTTACTGATGGTTGGACGGCTTGGACTGCAGATCATGGAAAAGCCTCTTAAGCCATAAGTCTGCGTCAAGTCCCTTGGAGATGCGTGATTGAGAAGCCTGAAAATGCAACTGCCTAAACGTGCTACACAAAAGTGGAAAAGGCACTGCTGTCTGTGCATTGTATTTTTCATATCCTGACGCGTGTGGGTTGTGTTTTTAAAGGACTGACATTGAGAGCCCTTGTTATGTCTTCCAAAATGGTATTTGTCTTAACATTTTCTGCACTGTGAGGCAAGAAAATATGAGTATAGCATTAGTTTGCCTATGGTAAGCTGCAGAACCAGAAGCTAAAGACCTCTTGGCACTTGTGTGCAGACAGTTGCAGGATTAAAGCTTAAATGTACATCTGGACTTGTCATTCTAAAATCATTTATACCGCTAAAACAAGGGGAGAGGAGATTCCAATTTGTCACTAGTAATTAATATAACAAATGCGCTTATTATATTACTTCTCCCTTTCCTTGCCAGTTTATCCGGTCATGACGTTTGTCAGTCGGGGACTTTGTTCTCCCAGCAGTGCGTGTTAGAACCTGGTCCCACAAAACACAATCACGGAGCAGACTGTCGAGGTTCTGCTGTAATGCAGCAAATGCAAACCTGTTATCTGCAATGAATTGTGAGCAAAAGTGCCCAGCTAAACGTCATTCATTTCACTTTTACAGATTGTTATTCATAAATCGAGAATATGCTTATAATAACACTGAATTGTAGGCATAGCTTTCGCATTTCATGAGAATTAAAATGTTACTCTAAATAAACCAGCAAATTATTATTACAAACTTTTGCATTCTATGCAACTATTTTTTTCTTTAATTGTTGATCTGTGTTGATACATTGTTGCCTTTCCCACACAGTCCGATATATATTTGCGAACATGAATTGTATACATAATCTCTATTCCATTCCCTGAATCTAGTGACTTGTGAATACAAAAATCCCAGGAACTGTAGGGACGTGTGGAGAACAAAAGCCGACAGACCACACACTCAGACAAGTGTTCTATTAAAGCTTTTTTTTTTTTCCTGAATCATCTATTTTAGATTTGAAAAATTCTCTACGAGAGTTTATTTAAAGACTGAAGCGCTCAGTTGATCAGTCTTTGTCCTCAGTTGATTCCCTTGATGCCTGAAATAATTCTAAATATAAACCTGCCATACAGAAATAATCCTGGGAGCTACACATGCATGGTAACGTATCCCTTTTCTGGTCTCATTTAACTTGCATCCCTTTCTGCACAGATCCTGAGCTTCGATTTCCTCAACCTTTCTTCTTTGCTGGCTGGTACTGGGAGAGATGGAAGCAGTGGAGTTTCCATTAGATTCGTCTAACTCTGGAGTTGCTGAGATTTCTCTAAATACCAGGCTAGTACCTTGGCAGGAGGGTGACATTTTGTGGTCTTCCTCCCCTCCTTTCTCGTCCCAGCAAAACACGGCAGAGCAGTGACCTCCTACTGCCTGAGCTGGAGGGGCAGAGCTAGTCGGGTGGCAGTGGGCAGGCTCTGCCAGCAATGCAGCGATGAGGCAGGCTTGAGGTCAAGCCAGGATGCCAGGTCAAGCAGGGTCAAGATCAGCAGGGACACGGCCAGGCACGGGCACAGCTGCAGCGCAGCTCCGACAAAGCTCTCGGCAGCCTGGCCCCAGGCCACACCGCTTGGGTCAGAGCGGGCTGGAGCGCAGGCAGTGAGGTCTCTGCGGGGAGCTGTACTCAGGGCACCTTCCTAGAGTCATTATTCATCATCCTACGGAGTTCAGCTTCAGGTGCTCACCCACGTTTACTTTTTTATATAAGTATTTACCTTATTTACATATTTAATGGAATAAAGACAATAGAAAGCGGGGAATTGGATTGCTAAGCTTTTAAACTCTCAGATCAAAGTGTTGAGCCTTGCTGCTGTTTCACGTGCTTCGGGAAAGCGGTAGCTTCCATTGAGAACTGCTGGTAGAACTCGTGACCGCTTTTCACGTTCAGGAGAAACAGTAGTAATCCAGGCGAAGGGAGGAGAGAAAAGCTTGAGCCTTACATACTTTTTACCCCCTTGGAACTTTATCAGCATATACTAAATTTCTTAAGCATTGGATGGCATTTCTGCACTAATGTTCAATGTGTATCAATGCATCTGAGTTACAATGACTGTACAAAGCCTATTAGCCTCTTGTTACTGTTTTTTCTTGCTGTTTGCAAGAATTTTTTCACGCTTGTCATGCTTTGATTATGGACAAGTAAAGGCTGTTAGGGTTATGTCAAAGCAGTTTCAGTCTTCCTTAGCATATGATAAGGACAGCATGTTTCTTCTAGCCCTATTTAGTGCCATAAATAGCACCTATTTATTTTTCTGCCGTAGGTGACTTACGGACACAGACACATTAGTTAATTCCTTGACCAGACTGTGATTTTAACTAAGTCAATGGCATCTTGTACTGGCGATGAGTGATTCATGTATATTGTTTTTTAATTATAAAATCAATGGGCTTATGCCTGTTATAGAAAGTCTGAGGCTGTCCTTCATTGCCAGTTACAGATATAGTTTACAGATAAATTAAGATGCATTTAAATAGCATAGGGCCATCTGGTAGTACTAAGGGAATGACAAATACTTAAGCCTAGACCAAGGGCAATTGAATTAAAGTCTGTAGTGCATTACTAACCAGATATCCCCATCCCCATATAGCTCTTCCGGTATTAAAATGGCATTTTCTTTAGGTGCAATTTTCATAATGAAACACTTGACTTTTTGTACAACTATTGTAGATTCAACTGACTTCCATTAAGTTAATGTAACCCATATATTATGGCACATTAGGTCAACAACAGAATTTAAATTTTTATGTGCAGTTATAAAAGCCATACAAATACATTTCTTTTTTACAATGCTTAAAGTAATCATGAACAGCTTTACATCTCTAAAGAACATATTCATTTTGTACTTTAAAATCGCAGGTTTAATATAACTACTAAGTCTAAAGCATCTATTCCAATGCAGCTGTTAACAGAAGTAGCCTAGATCAACATGCTAAAACCAATTTATTGTACATTGCAAGGTCCTTTGTGGGATTTTACTATAAAAATTGGCATAGAAGCCAGGGAAAGTACTGAATGAGCATATATAGAGTGAGGTATTGCGTTGTTAAAGTTTGTGTTTTCAGGTACCTAAGGTGGCCTTTAAGATATAAATCAGAAAGCAACATCTTTGAAGAACAGCCCAATATCCTCCCTCACATAGCTGATTCAGCTTCTGTAGCTTAGTTTGATCACCTGATAAAGACATGTAAAAACAGGATTTTACTGATAGTTTATGCCTTTTTTGCTAACTCACCTTTAAAATGACTGACAGACTACGGTGGACTGACAGACTACAGTGATCGAGGCTCCTTAAAATATCACTGTGACGCTCCCTGGACAGGACAGATATAAATCTCCACAGATCTTCAACCAAAATTGGTCATAAGTTAATCTAGTAGAACCTAGATTTTAGGTTTCACTACAGTTTGGCGAGGTAAGTCTAGCATTCAGCACTTGTTTAGCTATTTTCCAATATTGCTATATCATTCTATAGCCATATATGGGCCAAGTTTTTAGACCTTCCCTGTGTAATATTTGTGAATGGATTGCTTATGTCCTGCTACAAGGAGGTAAGTTCTCATTGCTGTTACGAATATTTGCACGTTACAGACCCTAAATAACTCAAAGGTACAAGTGAGTTCTGAAGTCTTTGTATGAGAGCATGGTGTTCTTCACCAAGCCTGATCTGTGCTTTCACTCTCACCTTTCTGGTAAGGAACCAGCCTAATAACCTGACAGCGTGGTGCTGCTCTGCTTTAGCCCCAGTTCTAGCTGCCTGCGTACATGAAAGCAAGCGTCTGCTAATAGTGGACACTGCATTGGGCGAACAACCGTAACAGTTGCTTTAGGAGTACAATGAGAGGAGACACATCTAGAGAAAAATGTTGAGTGAAATCTACTTCTCAGTAGTTTTGGCAATATGTGTTATACAATACTTCAACAAATCCTACTTTATAGCCAGTATTTTCCACCGTATTATATATATTCTATTTTTCTTCCACAGATAATAGAACACAAGGTCTTTTTTCCTTCTTTGCTATTGCATAGTCTTAGGAAAAGTTAGAGCAAACAGGCATTTCAGGCTTCCAGTGAAGGAGAACTGAACACAGCTCACATAATATCGATACCGTATGGCATTTTCTATCTGTTTCCTCCATATTTGGCCACCCAGTCTGTTCTTCCATGTACTGGCTGAATTGTTGGTGGACGAGTTAAAACAGTCATTGTTTTTGCAGCAGAATTGAAAGTAGGACCTGGTAACTGAGCACGAGCAGCTTTGGTTTTCCAGGAATAGTCTGAAAGGAACAACAACTCAGAATTAGTTACAACTCAACACTCCTTTACACACAGAAGAATGAGAACTTAAAGATGACTTGTGGTACGCAGGCATACTAACACAGAAGGATGCTTTGGTCTCTGATATGCTGTCTATACTTGTTTTCAGATAAGGTTAATGTTTCCTATAGTTTGTGTATCTTATTAGTAATTCTCATCTACTGAATACTTGTTTTGCATCAATCCCTCTGGAAAACATTGAGACTGAAATTCAATGGGAAAACTGACGTGTATGTCTACAACTCTCTATCTCCTATTACAAAATGGCTACAGAATGGAAGTGTTCTTTCCTCTATGTCAAATATTTGAAAAAGCATATAATTATAACATTGCTAAACTTATTAAAACCCAAACAGCCTAGACTGAAGGACAGCTTCTAGAGACCCTCTTGTTCCTTTTGAGATTTTATTCCTTTATTCCCCTCCTGCTTAGCCGAGAACTCCTGTTGTACCTGATGACAAGTCCTCTTCATCTCCATTTCCTGTTTCTCTATTGATTTCATAGGATCTGTTCCAAGTCCTTGTTTTGTTTTATTTTTATCCCTTATATTGGCATCCACCTGGTCTCAGGCACTGGGAATAGTGCACTACTGTATTTCCGGCCTTCCTACTGAGATTTCCCCTTTCTACAATTCGGATAGTCACTGCTTCCTCAAGCTTCACATAATTAAAGTAACTGCCCTGCTGCAGGGGCTGACAGCTCACGGTTTTCATGTTCATCACCAATCCTGCCATTTTCCCAAGCCTTTAAAGTCAGTCATCTGGGACCTCTTATATATAAAGAAGGAATTCTATTATGATTTGTATGTATAAGAAATATATATACTCCTACTATACCTTATCATTGTTTTCTTAGCATTCCTAAAGTATGTTCTGCCCCTTCCATTTCTACTTTTGTAGCTTAGTCTTCTTTTACTGGGTATTACTGATTTTTTTTTTTTTTAATTTAACATGTTATGGATAAAATACTTTTTTTGTTTTGGTGCCTACATATCATTCTGTTTCTTATGGGAAACCACCTTTTTTTGGTGGTATTTTTCAACAGTGGGTTGAACCCATTCAGGAACAGGTGAGGATCAAGACATTTAAAAAGGAGGAATCTCAAGGAACTGAAACTGGGGGTCAGGTCTCCACCTCTTTGAAAACTAATACTGTTCTTTTTTATTGTAGGCTGGCATTCCCTATCTTTCATCAGCAAGTACGATTCCAGCCTACTCTGTCTTGGAAATGAAGGTCACTTTTCTCTGGTCTTGGCATTGCCTTTTCCTCAGAGAAATTAATCTTTCATACTACATTAAATTATTTAAATTATGGCATTAAAAAACTTTACAGAACAAATGACGAGAGCAGAAACAATTGTGAGCATAACTTATTTCAGTTTGGATAATACAAAGCAAAGGGTCACCAAAATGTTAATGTTTAAATACTGACAGATAGGAGATAAAACCTGCCATTTTCTTCATCCTTATCTCTCTTCCCATGCAAGTCTGCAGAGTTTAGGCTACATATGAGGGGTTTAAGCAATAGGATTCTTGCTCTTCTCCAGGACATGGAACAGTCTCTTAATTGACCTCCATCTGCCAGGCTTTCTGACTTTTACTACACATTTTCCATTTTTAATTACAGATTAACAGTGAATTTATTTCCCTTTGGATCACCATATGTAATTCCTTTTCATTTTCACTATTCACAGCAGTCTAGCGATAGTTGCTGATTTTGTCCTCCTGTTAACTTCTTGATCCACGCACTGTGACAAATCAAAACTCTCACTGTTGTGTTTCAGCAGTGAGTTGATAAGATAATGAAGTGCAGCTCCATCTTTCCCTGGTGGGCTTCTGATCAACTCAGACTCAAAATGTGCATACATCTAAGCGTATTTTATGTGTGCGTGCTATCTCCTTCCTTCCCTCCCTCTCTCCTCTGAAGTCACCTGCAAGTTCCTAAGGGGAACAGGTAGCTCAAAGGAGCAAGTCAGCAAAAAGACAACATTGTTAAGCAGGACCATATCAGATTGGTCTGCCATAGGCCCATTAGTTAAATTCATTATTAGTTTAGGGCCTTGCTATTTCTTCTGAAGTAACTAGAGAAGTGTACTGTTGGGTTTGGACAACGGCTCTAAATCTTCACTCACAAACCCGTTTCTCCTGCATCCTGAGGACTTCTGTTCATCTTCTCTGAATCAGAAACATACCAACAAAGCAGTGGCTCAGAATGTCATCCATATCGTAGAGGATACAAGGTAACAGTTACATTCAGAACAGATTTCACATTGATTTTAACTGATGAATGGAACAGTCTTTTAATGTGTTTGTTAACGTAATGTACAGCCACACCATTACTGTATCGTAACAATTAAGAACTCATCATTTGCATTTGGCTTTTACCTTCTATGATGTAGCAACATTGAAAGTTTCACTTCACAAAGCACTCATGGTATTTCATGGGTACAAGAGTACTGTCATTTCAGTATCCACAGACTTACATAGCCAACACAGTGAGATGAAGACACAGTGAAAAACTGCCTTACATGACCACCACAGAAACCACAGGCCAACTAGATAGGGCCAGTAAATAAGAGAGAAAAGTAATTTACTGCTTATGCCATATCTGTAACATTATTTGTGAATTTACTAAGTCACTTGATGAAGGTCTTTGCCATTTAAAATTGGTGAGGCCACTGTAAGCATGGATCATCATCATTCTGTTGCATTAAGTGACATTAAACTGATTAAAGACCCACACAAGACAGCCCCAAGCTACATGAAAGTCACTGTCAAGAATATTCCTCATAAACCACTCAAATATAAGGCTGTTTTAAAAACTTGAATTTGCCTACTTTGCATACTTAATAGTTGGTGACTGTATCAATTCCTACTAGCTACATAAATCATGGATATTTATTTGCGTCCAATCTACATGACCATTTACTATAGACTTGAGGAGTTACATATTTTTACAATTCTGCTTAGCCCTTCAGCCCTAATGAACAGTAGTTTAGCAAATGGTCCAAACCTTCTAGAATTACAAAAGGTTTGCACCCTTATTTTCTCTTTTACCTATCAAACAATAGTAGCAATAGTTTCTCTAGCTATCAGGACTGCCTCTAGACACCTACATTCAATTCACTTGTGTTAAAAACAATTTATACCCAATAGCTCTATTTATAAAACTTGAGGAAAACCTTACCAAGGGGCTAATAAATCTTTTCGGAAGCATGGGAAATGAATGTTTCTCTTTGTCTCAGATATGTATGGTAAAAGGATGTTTCTTACCTGACACAGGTGCACCAAGAGGGGCTAGCTGTATCCGTTGTCCAGCTGATCCAACTTCTTTTTTATGAAAGGAAGGGATATATACTCCTGATGGGTTGTAAGCAGCACCACTTACAAAGCCAGGATTTCCTGTTGAAGTTACAGAGTTTTAGTATTTTCAGTTGCATTCAGAAAACCTTGCCCACCTTTTATAGACACTTTAAAATATATTTGCAGTACCGCAAGACTACTAAGTGTGAGTGTTCTTTCAAAGCTCCCTAGTGCTTGTCTGTTGAAAAAAAAGTATATATTCATTCTTTGCTTTGTATATTAGTTGGACCCTTTACAGCACTTTAACAGACTCGCTAAGTTGCAGATCCAGTACATCTGACCTGCAATTCATCAGGAATAAAGACAACAGAGCAGGATGAACATTTCAGTGGTACTTTCATTAAACTTAGACCACAGAGAAATATTTACACTGAGGTTTAGAGAAGGGTAGGATCTTACCTTTACGTACAACTATTTACTTTATTGGAAGCCGGTTTAAGCACTTCAGTATTTGAAAACTAGTGCTCAACAGTACTTTTGTGCTCAACGTGTTTGGTCTAAATCTATCTAAAATAATGGAACCAAACTTCTCTCGTGGAAAGTGGTGCACCACTGGAAGTTGACTTTGCTGGTTCCACAGTTAAAGGCCTGCTATAAAAGTCAGACCCAATTACCCTCTTTCTTTAACCCCAGTTATAATTCTATTGTGCCTAGTTTTGGTCCAGATCTTTCTTTAAAGCAGTGCTACCTTGGGAAGGTTGACATAACCATCCTCATTTGGAAGCTGAGAAACATTGTGTATTTACACAGAAAATTAGTAGTGAAATTATTGCTAATGGCAGAAGGCTCTGTTAGAATACTTGGACTCCCTGGTCCAAGAAAATTTCTTACTTTCTCCATGTCTGTCATCACCTTGGACAGTGTTAAGACTGCACTGGCACAATGTCCAAAGAGAAATGCTTTTCTCTAGTGGTGTGGTACTGTATTCAGTAGTATTAAATTTATGAACTACCAGGCCACACACAGTAGTTTTAATTTGGCCTTTGTCAAGTGTGAGCATTTTTATCATATTAATATTCAGCATGGTTTCAATGATAGTTGCAGTAAAACACACGATATCTGATTTGATGGGTTTTCTGTCTCCTAAACCTCTGGTTTCAGTGCAATCCCAAAATCTTCCTCTTCACACAAACAGGCCCAGTCGTCTGTGATAATTTCAGAGCTCAGAGCAGTGGATCTATAAGCTGCAAAATTTGTTGTCTACAAACCAAAAAGTTATCCACAGCTAATTACAGCTGTATTGGGTCATTGCAAACCTCCCTGTTGAAGAGCACTAACAAAAAAGCATTCAGCTAACTCAGTTTTGCCAGTCTCCCCAAACTGTCACTTCTATCAGTTCCACAAACAGTTGGGTCTCCATGTGGCTTCCCTGTGTCCAGTTGATGCCAGTCTCCAGCACAGTAAAGAATGACACAAAAAGTCTGGTGAAAAATACAACTTTAATAACGTATTCTAATATAATTTAACTTTCTTGTAGTCTTTAAGTTGTTCTTCCTTTTCAGGAATTTGCCTGAAAAACAAAACAACGCAGTTTTAGTGGTTTGTTCATCTGCCTGTGCACATTACACACATCCTCTTATTCCCCCAGTTCCTAATTATTTCACTGGGAGTGGTTCAGAGCTCTGACAGCTCAGTAGCACTCCTTAAAATTCTGAGGTCTGGAAATAAGAACATAATAGGCCTCAATTAATATAACCCCAAGAAGAATACTTCTGTCTGCTTCTTATCTATAGCTCAGCAAAGCTGCCTATCTGTCAAAAATTGCTCAACCACTTTTTGGTTCTCCTTACCTCTCAATGTCCAATGGCCTTTATGAACCCTTCTGCAGGAAATAGAAGAGTGCAGCCAGGAGGAAAGTCTGGGTGAAACAGAGAGGTCTGGAGGCGTGATCTTTTGTTGGATGAGAACAAGGGAAGGAGGAAAAAAAAAAGTTCAATATAAAATAACAGAATAACTACAAATAAAAAAAAATCCTATTGAAAGGCACAGTTCCTTACCTCTAACGACTGCTGTACAAAAGAAGGGGTTCTTGCTATAGAAGTCTTCATCCATCAGGCATCAGGAGGTCTGGCAGCAAGTGTATATGCAAGCTGTCATGGCCATGATGTCAGCAAGTGTAAGCGTGGCCTAGGCCGTACACCCTACCTCAAACAACATATCCCTGATTCTTCATAAAGGATAAAGTCATTGAATCGTTTGAGCTGGGCAGTGAGGTTAAAAATCCCTATGAATTGTTGCAATGGGACATATCACACAAGCAGCACGCACCAGAGAGGCCAGAAACTGGAGGAAAGGTGAAACACTCCAGCAGGTTTACAGTGCTTGCAGCGAACTGTGTTTAGACACAAACTATGCTGCCTGGAAACCTGAGTTTCCACCCTCTTACACGAAGGTAACTCCACCAAAATCTCTGCAATCACAGCACTGTAAAATCAGTGTAACAGAGAATCAGAATGCAGTCAGTGGCGCAAGTCCCAAGTACTGTTATGAACATGCAGTCCTTCAAGAGAGATGCATATGCTGGTTATTTTGGATCGCTTCTTCACCATTATCCAGCAATAGTGCAGTGACATGCTGTGGATTATAATTAGAGTAATAAAATATTCTCTGCCTTTTAAAGCACAATAAGTGCCAAGTGTCAAGAAGTCAAAATGAAGAGAGCAAGGTTTGACAAAACAGATTACAACTGAAAATGAAGTATACGATCATCTGGAATCTGCATTGTAAGTGCAATTTTTACAAGAATGTAAAACATAAATAGGAATTGTACAACGAACCAAGCTATAATTGCTATAAATTACCTTTTGGATCCTCTAATTTTTCATTCAACCTTTCTTTGCATGATAGCTTTTCAATAGGTATAATTAAGTTCTCATCTGTAGACAAGGAAAATGAAAGGAAGAAGAAGACAGAAAGAACTTCAGAAAAAGTGTATGGAGAACCTGGCTAGGTGATGTAAAAGAAATAAGGGAAAACAAAGCAAGAAAGAATAAATATCTGACATTTTTGTAACTATAATGTCATAATTCCTATGTTTTCTCAGTTCCTCTAACAAGTTACTTTTCAAGGTCCTTCCTAATAATGGAATAAAAATGTGATTTACCAATGATGTAATAATGTTCCAGTCACACAAATACATAAATCACAAGTTTAAGCACTCAGGTGTATCTGCAAATTTGACTGATCATAACGTTACGATTCTTCACAAAGAAAGCATTTGTAACTATTTGCTCTTATCTTATTTCACCTTAGGGCAATGTTGTGGATGAGGAATAAAAATAAGCACTTAAATAAACTAAACATAGTTATTTAAACAGTAAACAGCACAGTGTCAACTTTCAATTCTGTCAACATGAAAAAAGAAAACATGCATAATTTACATGTATTGTATTTCCGTGATTGGTGCTGCAGCTATCCTAGTTTCACGTGTATCTGTCTTAAATGTTTCTGCCTCCCCAGTATATGAAACATCACATGGAATTTAAGATGCTGATGGGAATAATACCAAGTATTTTCCAACATACGAAATAATCAGTTTTAGATTTTATTTTCTTTAAACTTTTGGTAGATACCCGAAGTAAGCCCGTAAGACAAAAGCAGGGTTTTTTACATTAGCATTCATCTTAATTTTATTTTCAGTGCAATTCAATAGGTAGATATCTAGCTTATAGATGCATACTTTTGGAAACAACCCTTTGCCCTTTTGTGCCTAATTCCCTTGCAAGACTATTTTATGAATATATGAATTAATTCCCCTGCACCCAGATACTATATTTCAGAAACTAAAAACGTACATATGATGATTGCTTAAAAAAGCCTCTTCTATTCCACCAAAATTCCAGTAGGCGCTGTTATTTTTCCACTTTGTAAAGTCTTTCACATAATTTCAGATGAACAACTTGCAGCTCACCTGACTTGCAGAGGGAAAATCAGGTTTGTTGACACTGCAGAATGGCTACTAAAGTTCTATTAAAAAGGGGTGCAGCACCTGCATGTAAACAAACCTTCTAAAGTTCTTTCTGTACAAGCATATAAGGCTAGGTGGTTTATGGGCATTAAGTATTTAGGAGTGACTCATGCTAGCTGGACAATGGCTGCAAGGTTGTTAACAAGGTAACCTCCTATAACAGGGTGATGGACTCTGTACTTAAAGTATAGGGCTTGGTGGTCAGAAGATAGATTTTAGTCTTGAGTCTGATGCTTTCCTCAGTGAAACCTTAGATAAGCTGTTTAACTAGTCTTAGTCTTCACTCTATAAATAAATGCTGATAATAGTGTTCTTCACAAAATGTAGTACCAAAAGGCACCTCACTGCAAGTTCCTTGCTGAAAATAGGGGGAATTTTCATGGAGCATTTAGGACAAGGCGAGTCGATTGTTAAAAGACATGTTTAGAATATTAAGCCGTACTTTTATTACATGAGTGCACCACCCACCATCTTGTTTTCGTAAGTGAGACTGCTGTTTGATAGTGTTCCACGGCACACTGACCAGGCAGTAATAAGGTCAAACTATTTGCTTAAATTAACACGGTGAAATAATGGTCTAAATAATGGTCTAATTTATGGACAAAATTTATCTGACAGAACTTTATAACAGGGGCTGGTCTATACTTCCTGTATGCTTTGAAAGCAAAACATATAGTATACATATGAAGAAGTTGTTATTTTAAGACTCGGTCGTTAAAACAAGAAAAAAAATGTTAGCTAGAAGCTAAGCTTGACAACAGAAGTTAAACCAGATGGTCTTAACTAAATTAATTAAAGAAAATATGATGAGATATAATGTGACCATTTTTAATTACACTTTTACCTGTAGTATTTCTGTTGAAAGTCACTCCTCCTCCAGTATGTGCCAGCTGTTTAGAAAACAACTGGTTGTTCCAGGTTCCGTGTGATCCTTCTTTACTGACTGCTACTAAAGAGACACTCTTAGGGTTTACACCTTTGAAAACAAATTATGGAAAATGTTATAAATATCAATTTTGAAACATAATTCAACCAATGACAAATGGACATTTGTAGAACAGGAAAACAGCACTGAATTATTTGTGGCATAATGTAAACACCATTAATATAAAAGAACAATATCCATTGATTAGGTTCGATTTTTCAGCCAAACCATGAAAATTAGAGACACTAACTTAAGAACAATTCTCTTCACGCTTTCAAGAGAACTTTTAAAAGCCTTTTTAGTACAGTTACTTAGTTTCTATAAAACCATAATATCATTATTGATATTTTTGACTCTCAAACAATTAACACAAATTAAAAATACCTATCAAAACCTAGGGTTTTCAAGGCTGAAAAGAAACTACTTCTTCAAGGGATAAATGAAAAAGTAGGACAAAGAAGTTCTTGTTACTTCAGCATGTTATGAGCATTATAAGAGTTAATGGGATTACACAGCATGAAAGCGGCTCCCAGATCTAGTGGTAACAGAACTAAACTAATATGAATAAATAACAAATATGCTCCTTGGAGCTATTATTCTCCTAAGTACTGAAATTAATTAATTATTTTTTAGATCTATGCCTTTCTCATTGAAAACTCTACTAAAACCAGAGAGACATTAGAAGCATGCTTAAAAAAAGATAAGAGATGAACTTTCCATTTGTGTTACCTTTAGATAGGGAAGCCCCCCCCCTTTTTTTTCCCCCCTTTTTTTTCTTTTGGACTAAAACTGTTGAGTCTCTTGGCATCCTATTTAACATTCAAGAAGTGATTTCATATTCAGAAGTCATCACTGGCCTACTGGCCTAATGAAGTCCTGAGAAATTAGTGATACTTTGTAACAAATCAACTTGCCTGACAATCAGGAATTTCTCTGTGAGCCACTTAAATTCTCATATGTGAATTACAGTAAAGTCATGATACCCTACAGTAATAGTGCAAATTATCATGGTAATAAAGAAAAGCTACTGAGTCACCAAGGAAATAATTTGATTATAGAATATTTTCAGAATACTAACTGAAGGAAACATTCCCTTTTCTTTCTCCCCCTTCCCATTCTTATTCTTAGAAATTACATCATATCATGTTATTTTCCTGATAAAATCACCCTTGGGAATGGAAGTGAGTGTGTGAATTCCTACCAGTGCGAGTGGCTGGCATTTCTAAACACTTCCTACCGGGAAGGATAACAGTGCTTGTCAGAACTTTAAGTCCAAAAAACCCCAAACCTCCTGACACTGCAAACCTGAGAACTATGCAGTATATTGGATTCATATTACTGAGGGTTTTATATGTTACTGGTCATAAAGGGGCCTGTGAACTTTTATGGTGTACAACCAGTGTGGAGCTCCATTCCATATTTACATAGCCAGGAACTTCTGCATCAATTGGGATGAGATACATTCTGGTAAAGGCATTTAGTCCCAAACTTGAAAATTTAGCCTGGTTCTGAAAAGCAAAATTATCAAGTGTGAAATGCAAAGTTTAAATGTACTATATGCAGATTGTTCACAGCTTGTATTTTCCTTATGTATTGACTTTTACCCTTACCAGGTAGATATCTTGATTGTCTTAGATAGTACTGTTTTGCTGATGTATTTGATCTTCCAGAATCATTCGTCATCAGAATCTTATTTTCCCCTCCTGGCTGGATACTGCATGAAGCTTTTGGTTCTGGCATACTGAAAAATCAAAATGTTCAAACAATGTGACCAACAACTCCAGCTCAGAATACCAAAAGATGACCCTAGCCTGAAGAGCATAGTACTCTTTTCTTCTCCTACTTTCATCAGTAGAATTTATTCTCACAAAGTAACAGCCAAATCTCACACCTCATGAGAGTTTGACCTGTGACTTTGAAGTAAAAAGTGTACCCAATGCTATAGCATAAAAGCAAATGTGGATAACTGTGGCAGAACTTAGTATCAAACTTAACCAACAAAGGAAATTAAGTTAGTATCTCTGATTTTAGTAAAACACAGTTTCTTAATAACAGGACAAACAGTTAAACCATACAGTGCCTGAAAACAAATTTGATTCCGTTTGGATATTACTGGCGCTATCAACACCACACCCAAAGCTGGTCTGCTTATACAGCTCTTTGAATTCTAGCAGATTTGTCTTAATCTATAAAGCTACTGGATGTTTTACTAAAAAAAAAAAATAAATGTGATTTTATAATTATAGTACTTACCTAAAAAGACACTCCTTGTTTTTCTTTTCCTTTAACAGTGCAATGCTAGGCTTCTTTGAACATGACATTCCAAATTCTGTGTCATCCAAGTCATCCCAGCTATCCACAGCCTTTACCAAAGTCTGACCCCATCGTCTTCTGCAGCTTTTAGGACCTACTGCACCATTCTGAGGGCCACTTGCGGCTTGTTTCTATTTTAAATAGGGGGGAAAAAAAAAAGAAGCTTCAATTCAATTCTAAAATTTTACATTTTGTATCTAGTTCACTTCCTGACTACCACTTAAGAACTTCGAGGGAATTTTTCCCATTGTGTTGTGCTTATTTTAGTCATAGTCTCAGACTCATTGTAAGCACAAAACAACAATAATGCCAGCAGGTATTTTGAGTGTAGCTCTTTTGGACCATCATCCTTAAATTGCTCAGATCTACCTGAAGCAGTGAAGTTAACATTCTATTTGCAGACCCAGTTCAGTGCTCAGCCTCTACTACTGTTATCTCACTGAACTCACGCTCTCAACAGTGGCAGATGAACTGTCAGTAAGTAGGGCACAGTGGTGTAAAACATTTGCAGCAACCACACTTTAGTTTAGGAGTTTAGGAGTGCTAGTTGCTGTGGCCCCCAAGTAAATACAACAAATAAAAAAAGTTAGTTAGGCCTTTCCTTAACAATCCTTTGGAAAGAAATTACTAGATTTTAAAACTGTCCTTTCATCTGACTATCATTTGCTTTCCAGTATTTTCCGTACACCTATTATTTTTTAACGTATTTTATATTATAGTTCAGTGAGCATAAGTGGAAAGCAAAATGAAGATTACAAACCAAAGTTTAATACACATCTTGCTAAAATCTTACTCGTTAAATTCTTACAAGCTTAGGAATTGGATGAACTTTCTCAGGTATTTTCCTGCTTGAGGCAAGTAAAGTTCTCCCTTTCCACTTCTGTATTGTATGCTAACAATATTCTTGTGAATTGTGTCTCAAATAAATGATAGCTGCTGTAACTACGTTACTGCATAAGCATGTCAGTAAAGGTTACTATAAATGAACATACATTGTTGTTACAAGCAATCTATTCTTCTGATTTGCTGTAAAATTTCAGTAAGTGGCCAGTTATATCCTTAATTAGTCCCTATCTATCTATATGTATTTCCTAACAAAAGAAAATTATGACAATTTTCAAGGAATAGCCTAGTTGAATATAGTAAGATCTTTTAATAAAACCACCTAAGAATTTATTGAAGATAACTTACTGGCGATGAGTTTTTATTGATAGTTGGAAAAAACAGTTGTGCCTGTGGCTGCTGCTGTTTTGGTACTTGCTGGTTAGCTGTATTCTGAGGCAACTGAATTTGCTGGAGAGGCTGGTGGTTAACCTTTGACAGGGGCTGTGGCTCTGTTTTGTCAGGTACATCAGGTGAAGACAGAGGTTCTGGCTTGGATATAGCTTCCAGTTTAGGTAAAGCTGGCTTTGGCTCTGTTGGCTGAACTGGTTTAATAGGAGTCTGCTTCTCCAGATACTGTGGAGGAGGTCCTAAAACTTGGCCAACTTGAAAGTAAGAGTACTTCAAAGCCTGGAGAAGAAGGTATAACATACTAAATTTATTTCAAAAACTTGACTTTGGTAACCTCATCAAGGATCTAAGCAGGTTTCTGACGCATTTGAACAACGTCTACAGCACAGATGCAAGATGGATGCATAATGAGGTCATCTGTAAACAGTGCGTATTGATAACGATCAGTTCTGTATTTTAAACTCTTCCCATCATATAATTTAGTAAGATGGATGCACTTGTACATGTTACAGCAGTCATGTCCTTTCTTCCCCTCCTTTACTTCTAGGCTTTGTGGAGTCTGTGTTTTGAGGTGCATTTTACATTCAATACCATTCTATATTCATGCAGTAACAAATTTCAATCTTAAAACAGGTAGTCTCCACTACCTTTGCCACATGCCTTATTACATGTTTCTACAGCTAACTATGTTTTGGCAGCTTGATGAACAGCTTTTTTTTTATTATTAAAAAAACCCCCAAAAATCCAGAAGTGTGATGATTGCCATTTAATACTAACGTATGGGGTTTACAATTAAAGGATGTTAACAAGCAAAGTTTCTCCTAATTCTTCTTAATCACCAGCGCTCCCTGGTTTTGTTCTGCTTTAAAATATATTTACTCTGCTTCTCCGCTTGCTGTGCCTTCATAGTGTTTATCAGGAAACTACAGTGTCTGTCTTCAGGCAGACACGTATTTCATTTTCTCTGACCTTTTCATGTCCCCTGCTTAGATGCACATCATGGACACACCTTACTAACACAGCTCCTCCTACGACAAAACAACACACTCCGCTACTCCTGGGTAGGATCCTACTCTTTGTTAGTTCTCAAAGAGATGTTTTGCCTCAGCTACACTTGAGAATTGCTGCCTTTGTTCAGATTTCCATGTATACACATTAAACTCTCCCTTTTGGCTGTGGATTACACAACTGCTGCAGCTGCTTCCTTGAGAACTTACTTGGGTAAAAGCTGGTTATTTGCTTTCATAAATCACCATGCAGTATTCTGTGTAGAGATATATAGCACCGGACTACAGTTAGATCTCAGTGACTGTAACAATAGATATGCTTTATAAAGTGGAAAGAAATGGTTGCTCTACTTGGTACCATCTGCTTAACCACTTCTGAATCACTTAAATTACATCCACCTAGGGTAACTTGCAATATGTCCTTTTTCTTTCTCAATTGTATTACCCTCTTATACCTTCTAAATAGAATTGCATTAGGTATGAATACTAAAAAAAACCCACCAAAAATTAAAAAAAAAATCAGTAGAACATAACCATCATTGGTTCTCGAAATGTTTTTTGAGAAAAACTGTGACCTTTGTGACCTATTGGTATGTTCTTCACAAAGTTCTTTCCTTATTACTTAGCACAGTTCACACACCATCTCCATGTAAAAATAATCCTTAGCTCTTCCATACTGCATTCCAGCTACAGCTCCACAAAAAACCAAAGCTTAATTTTCAATATCCCCCTTTGTATGGATGGGGGAGGAAAAAGAACGTGGCAGAAGTAACTCATAGTTACAATTCAGGAAATTTGCAGCTCAGATTTTTCTCTACCCCGTACAGAGAAAGTTTTAGAATATGCCAATACAGAAGACAACATCACAGAAGTAACTAAAGAGTTTATGTCTGCTGAGCCAGGTTTAGAACTTTCTCTCCTCACTACTAAGTCTCGTTCCCACCAGTGTTTAAAATGAGGAGATGTTTCTCTGGCCATGAGTATTATGACAATCAATTGCCTTCTGTATCTACAATTTTTTTTAACAATGCAAGAAAATTCAGTCTTATACTTAATCATGCAGGTGCTCAGACCTGACTTGCTGTAGGTCTCTTCTTTGGATTCCAGTTGAGCATATCACTCATAAGCTGTATCGCTTCACTGCTTGCATTTGGGATGAGAGTTTTTAGGCTTATAGGGACACATTGTGGGAAACGGAAATTCATGGCAGAAGCAAGGTGGTATCCTTCTGGCCACTCACTCTGTTACAAAGAAAAGAAAAATGAACACCAAAGAACAAAGACACTACATCTTTGAGGTATTAGATCAAATTTAATTTTATGCAGCTTGAGTCACACTTGGTCTGCGTAGCTCCTTCCTATATGGTGGAAAATAGGCATTCCTATTTTCCATTACAATTTTTACACCACCAGTGAACGCAGCGTCAGTCTCAATGGCAGTCCTTCTCAAGTTCTCCTGTAGGTAAAGGTGGAACCATCATTGTGGATACCATACTTGGATGTATTCTATCTGAAGGAGAAGAGAATGCAGCAGTACCAGGAGCAGTACCGAACACCCCATCTACCACAGCCATGAGCTCAGTTGACTTCAACATACCTTCTTTTATGGGAATAGTAGAGGTGAGGCCCTTCCATGCAGCATACCATGGTTGTGTAACCATGATGCAGCCTATACAATATACCACCGATTCCACCATTAAGCGAGTCCATGATTAAATTACAACTAGACACTACTGCAACAGGAAAAAGCCATGACTACCCAATGAAAGCCTTTTATTTTTGTTTCACTTTCCAAAAGTAAACCCTGAAGTCCTTTGTTGCTTGATTGTTTGCATACACAACCATAGGATTATCAAAGACCTCAAGAGATCATCTAGTCCATGCCCTTGTCCCGTTGTGACAGGTGTTACTTTCAAAAAGCTTCCAGTTTTGGCACTCCACAAGTGCTTTAAACAGTCTATTCCAGAACACAATTCTCCTCAAGATAAGAAAAATGTAGATTTCTCTTATGACAATAAAAGACCATTGCTGAGTGTGCTATTATCCAGGGATACCAACAAGGACTATTTCTTTCTTCTCTCTAGAACAGCCTTTTTATATGTTAGAAGGTGTATTTCTTCTCCTTGCTTCCAGTCTTCCTTTGTATAGGCTAAAGAAACCCAAACAATTTAATTTCTGGGTCTAGGCTTTTTATGTTTTTCTTCTTCTCTGGACTCTGATTTTTCTTTCTTGAAAGGCAAAGCTTTAAACTGGATAAAATGTAGCAAGTGGAACAGAAAGATTAGTTCATACCTCAGTGGGCAATACTCCTTTCTCTACACACTGGTATGGTATTTGTCTTTGTTGCAACAAAACACTGTTGATGTACAGTGCACTATATAGGTCCTACATCATCTTCTACAGATGTGTTAACTGGATAGTTATCCCTAGATATTTACATATCTGATTATTCCTACCTAAGTACAGCACTCTACATACTACTGAAGAAAATTTTTTAAAGCTACATCTCTAATTTTACAAAGACACTCTGAATTCTAATCTTGTCTTCTAACATACTCAGTCCTTCCCAGCCTGCTATCTACCAACTTAAGTAGTAAAATCGATTCCATCAGAAGGCCTTTAATACAATTCTAAAATTTCATCAGATGCAGAATCGCTCAAGAGTCCTACTCAATCTTTAATTTTGAACGGGAACCAGTAAAGTTACTGTCTGAATAAGGCTTTCATAATAGGTATGCACTGAGCATGCAGTTTGTTTATATAAATATTCTGATAAGAACGTCATGAGGGATGGCATCAGAGACCTTAGTGAAGACGACGTATGATATTAGCGCTTCTTCTCTATCCACAAAGCTTGTTACACTGCTACAGGAGTAAGTTGGATTTATTTGATAGAATTTGGTCTTAAGATACAATGTTAGCTATTATTCGTCATTTTATGTACAACAGTTTTAGCTCTGTTAACACAGTCTATGGTAATCAAAGAACTCAAATATAATTATAAACCAAGTCCAGTTAAAATAAGTCTCAGGAATTCAAGTGACTTCCTGTTTCACCTCAGAGAATTATTTGTTCATTTTAATTAATGGAGATAGACTCTTTCCTCCTCTGCTCCATCTCCGTCCTTTATTGGAGTTGGTGACATTCTGTCTGCCAGAGGTAGTGATAAAGGAAGGATTTAGAACAAAGCAGCAAAGGCTGTGTGCGGAACTGGTGAAGTGCAGGGATATGGTGAAAATAGTAAAAATGCAAAAATGAAAAATACATTCCGATTTATAAAAAAAAAAAGGAATGATTTACAGTGCCATTGCTAACCTTCAACTAATGAAAATGCATTTCATTACTGTCTCCTTTTCATATTGTCATCAGCTTTTTCATTAAATTGTCACACTACAAGCATACCATCACTGCCAGTCCTCGAATGGTGCAACTTACTGCTTTGTTTATAAAATAAATAAAGCAACATTTTGTAAATAAAGCAACTTCACTTATAAAATAAAGCAAAATGTTGCCTGTCACTATTTAAAAAATCCAAACTCACAGAAGTAATCGGTATGGTATTATAGACTTAAACATAGGAAGGCAAATTGGAATGATGATAGCTTCTGGGCATAAATTCCCGTCATTCCTTATTACAGGATAATGGAATAAATGAGAATGTATGTCTGAAAAAAATACTATTTGCAAAACTAACTGCAAAACCAGACTATTAAAATAACTGCTTACGTTTTTTAGAATGCAGAACAGTACTTCACTTGTAACAAAGGCATCATTTGTTGTGATAATTCCTATAATAATATTTAAGTACTCTTCTTACACAGTTATCTCCCTGAAGAATGCCTTAGCATTGTCATAAGGAGATAAAATTCCCAAGTCTCCCAAGCAGATAACAGGGGCACAAAGGAACTAATTACTGCTTCCTGATCCTAAAGGGCTAGCTTTACAGTGTCTCTAACCCTTAGGGTCTTTAGAAGAGGCTACAGTCTGTTCTGAAACACTCAGCTGGTAATGCTCCCTGCATTCCCAAGCTTGCTAGTCAGAGAACATCAGAGTGTAACCAGTCACGATTTTTTTCTGTTCAACTACTTATAAGGCTAGAGAAAAACCACAGCAGTTAGCTCGGCGCTGCTGTGCTACTACACACAGTGAAAATCTCTCTGATCTCCCTGCACTTCCAAAACTTGTTTATGCTATACATTGAAAATGTTCCAGAAGCTAGTATGTTGCTTTTTCACAGATATGCTGAACATACATCAAAATGTTCTTCTTACTATCCTAGACTTGTGAGCTGCTTAAGAAACTTAACATCTGTGTTTGAAAACTCACGTCTTAAAATACTGCTCATATTACATATACACTATTTCTGATGCACAATTGTCATAGCAGGTACTGGTTTACACATCATAACAATTTTCACTTAGTCCTCTAGACTCAATTTTCACTTCCTCAACATATCATCTATAACTCTCCACCTCTGACCTTTTATCTCTGCTCTGTCATGACCTTGCACCTGTTTCTCAGTATGTTCTCTTGGATGTTTTCCCATGTTCCTAGCTAAGCTTAATTTATTTCTGTTTTAAGTTTCCTGTTCCTCATTTCTCTATTGAGAACAGCTTATTTCCTGGACAAGAATTATGCTATATCTTATATCAATAGAACACTAACAAAATTGATGTTTTTCTCTCCCACCTGTAGATTTTCCAGATTTAGAAACTGTGTTCAGTCAGTTATTTCACCAAGTACTGTTTGCTCCCATGAAGTACTGATATGCACCTGCCATCTCTTACCTTATTCTCAAAAAATTATTTATATTACATGGTCTTTTTTTAGTTTATTCAAGATTTTGAAGGTAAGCTTATTATTTTCTTGCATGTTCATATATCCATTTGCTAAAAAAACTTAACTGAAGAAAATACAATTGCATACATTTTTACATGCACTATCCAAATCATCTTTGTAATTTTTAGTAGTACTTAGCCCGACCAGAAAATAATGGAAAATAATTGCTTCCTCTCCAAAATACTGCATATTTTTCCTCCATTGCTGTTTACTGCTAATAATATTTTCGAGATCTGTGTTCAAGATCCAACATTTCCTTTATGCTTTAAAAATAAGAAAAGCCTAATGTGTCTTATTTATGATATCTTCTACAAGCTCCAAGTTCTGAGTGCCAGCCTAGAAGAATTACACTTTCAGGAAAGGAGAGCAAATCGGCTGTGGCAAAATGAAATCCTAGGAGACTTCTGATTTTCTTTCCAATATGCACAGCTTTAAATAACTAAATTCAACAAGTTTATCTGGCTTTCATCAGATGAGAGCAAGGTTACACATAATGGTATTATATACAACAGATGCTAATATACAACAAAAGAATAGCATTACATGTCTTAATAGAAACTTAAAATAAATACAGTTGACAAAACCGTACGTCTGCAAGAAACTTACTAAAACAATAATTTATATGTATGTTCTGAAAGCGATAACATTCAATGTTTTATAATAATTTTACTTTTTTTTAAAAAATACAATTGTGTGAGTTTTTCCAAATCTTACCTTCTTTGGAGTCCCTAATACTTGGCAAATTTTGAAGATTTCATCTACTTCACTTGTGCCTGGGAAAAGAGGTCTTAGTGTGTATAATTCAGCCATTATGCTGCCAACTGCCCACATATCAATAGGTGAGCTATAAATAGATGATCTTAGCAAAACTTCAGGAGCACGGTACCTATGAGGATGGAAAAAAATAATAGCTAAATTAAAAAGGTAAGAGAAAGGTAAGTAGTTAAGACAACGTATTAGCTTCTTAATATACTTACCACCTGGTAGAAACATAATCTGTATAAGGTGGCTGAGATCTTAGTTCTCGAGCCAAACCAAAATCTGCTATTTTAACAAGCTCTGGTCCAATACAGAGAAGATTTTCAGGCTTCATATCTCTATGAAAAAATCCTATAGAAGACCAGACAGAAAAGAATAGTGAATTATTTTGTCATCACTTGTTAAACAGCAACCTCTAATAGAGTAATCCAAAATTTACTTTGGGATGTTTTGGAAGAATATAGCTTTTTTTTTTTATTGTCCTTTTTTGTGTGTAATTGAACATAAGAGAATGACAACCCTCCCCCAACAAGCACACACATTTTCCCTTCAGTGATTAATACACCAAGGGTTCTTAAATTAACAAATGTTATTAACACTATAAGGAAAATGAATTGGCTATTGCAGCAACATCAAACAACAAACCAATTTCAGAATGAAATGTTTTGCAAAAACTACAACCGCTTTGTCAGTTTTGGTTAATGGAAAATTGAGCATCTGACACACTTACTTGATTTATAAAATTCCTTGAACGATTTTTAACTAGTTTAATTTTTCATTGTGACAACAATTTGCAGGCATAGACATATAAGAGATATAAAATTTCTACTCAGGAATGCTAATATTAGTAATGCAGGCACATGAAGTTTCTTTAATGCTTGCTATTGGCTTGAGCACCTCTGTACCTGGAAAGCAGTTAAATCGCTAAACAAATAAATTTTGCTGTTTAATTAGTACACACAATTTGTTATGACATAAATCAATTTGATTGAAATTCACTTGCTACGATAAAACATTTGATGCCTGCATGCAGACTGACAACTACTGTAAGAAACAGGCTGAAATGATTACAGTGAAATGTAAGTGTTCAAATTTATCATACCTGTCCTTCCCAAACACTTATGGTCGAAACAAAATATTAATATCGTAACTTGGAAACAGCAGGTTTTCTTAAATTCTAATTTTTTCATTTATTTCATGTAGAAGTGAGGAAGGAAAAGAGGATGCTAATAATCAGAGAACATACATGATCTTGATCAGAAAGACACAGAAACGGCAATTTCTGGGTATTTGATAATACTGAACAGAACTAATTATTTATTTGAATTCATCAACAGGCCTTGACAGGGTACAGGAAAGCCAGTCAGAGATCTCTGGGAACATTGTTTCTAATTTCATTCTCAGCGAATATTTTAATGTCTTTGGAAAGTTTTAAGGAAACCAATGTGATGTGAAGGACAAGTATAAAATAAAAGTTGAGCAAGAGAGTAAATTACTACTTTTTTAAATGCAAAGGAGCTTAATACCAGTCTTTCAGAATGCAGTTTGCAGACAGATACTAAACATGAGCATTAAAAGTTTTGTAAATGCTGTGAAACGTTTTGTTGTGTAGTGAGTACACAGCACCTCTTATTTAGACTGTACTTGTAATTCCTAGAAAAGTCCCATCTCTTAAAATATTTAAATCCAGGTTGTATTTAATAAGGAGACTGTTTGAATGTCTTAGTGAACAAGTTATTTTAATTTTTTTTTTTAGATGTAGAGTATTATATTAGTTATAGTATCTCAAGACAGGAGAAACTGCCATCTGTAAAGTATCAATGCTCCTTAAATAGATCTTTTTGAGGAAGTGAAATGCATGGTATAGCACAGCATACAAGTTGCTTCAGTTTGTTTATTCATCTGGAAAAAAGTACGAACAATATCCAATGCTTTCAAAAAGAAAGAGAAAAATCTGATTATAGGGAAACAGTGTATAACTTCAGGTATGGTTTGAAAATGCACCATACTTGAAAAAGATAAGAGTAATTTTTATTAGAGATAATTAATAGCCTTTGCTAGATATTTTAGTCATCTTATTACTGTGCATTATCTTATTTTCTAAAAAAGTAGTACACAGTTAAACTGTAGTATGAAACCTACCGTGTTTATGGATAAAAGCTAGTCCTTGTAATATCTGATACATCATGTTTCTGATGACTGACTCGGGGAACAACTTGTTTCTGTGAAGAAACAGATTAATAACTTCACATAATTATAGAAATAATGTATTTTCAGAACATATGTGTTTCTTCATTTTGCATGACACATCATGAACAGACAAAACCAGACCCATCAAGTCTTGCACACAAAGACAGATGCAACTAGTTCTCATCTCAAAATTTGCTTGCTGCCAGGCTGTAATTTCACTCATTTTAAGTGCTGCAGAGAGGTTCATGATCCTATCTCTTCTGTAGAAGCTGGTTGGCCAGTAGCGTGCTCAGTACCGTAGCAAGGAAGAGTGCACAGCGCAGCACTCTGGTAGGTGTGCTACCCAGTGGTACCCTTAAAGGAACCCCGATTGAGACCAATGCTTCTCAACTGTAGGGTAGCATTGTGCTAATATCACTAGCCACTATCTCAGGATGCAAACCTATGAGCTTTGCACATTAGGAGATGAATGACAATGTCTGAAGGAAACACGCATTTAAGGCAAAAGTATTCAGCAAAGAAAAATGTTACTGAAAAGGCAGGTCCTATTCCAAAGTCTACCTTGCAAGCCTTGCTATGCACTCTTTGTCCAAGATTGCAACATCACACAGTCAGTCCACATATAGGTCTTTCTTATGAGCATGCATGTACATGCAGATGACCATCCCCACCTTAAGCCAAATCCATGAGCAAAAGCAGAATGAACAGTGTTTATCCAATCCATCATACACTAAAGTGAAGGCTAATAAAGGAAAAAAAAAAAAAGTAGTATTTGGAATTTCTGTCATGGCTCTACACACCAAAGACATGCAAACTATCATGTTAACAACTGAAAGAAACAGTTATTTCCCAAAGCAGTACAATATAGAATATTGTAATGCAGAGCAAAGCAGAATTCTACCCTCAGATAACCAGGTGCTGCAACTCCTGTTCACAGCAGTGGGGCTGCAAGAAGATCCAAACCCAGAAATTCCAATGTGTTCTTCAAGATAGCATAGAAATCATTAAATAAAGCATGGTCGCACCCTATTTGTTCTGTGAAAAAGACATACCTGTCCTTCATTAACTGATAGAGGTTTTCCTTCATGTATTCAAATACAAAGTAAAGGTGGTCATTTTCTCGTATGACTTCTTTCAATTTGATTACATTGGCATGATTTAACTTCTTCAGAGACTGTAACAGAGCAAAATATAGCTTCAGAGAATTCAGTGACTTTAATTCCATATCAGAACTAAATTTTTAACATGTAAAAATTTTTAGCACAGAATTTACATAACATGTCCATCTGACAATCTGTACTTATCTTCCATGTGTTTCAAAGAACTAAAAAATAGCATTTTAAATTAATTTCAAAATAAAAGCAGCAATGATATTAATAGTAGTTTAAAATTTCTATTTTTAGGGATTACATGATGGCTGTGGTGAAGATTAACACAAAAACCTAATTCCCTACAGTGAAAGAGAGTTCTGAAACTGTAACAGCTCTTGCTTACAGAATTATATGAGAAAACCAGCAACTTTTTTGGTTTGAAACTTTCATGAACAAGGACTCTTACATGCATTCTTTTTGGAGATACTGATTACACGCAATCTCCAGTAAGTTAAACCTAAATTATGGATACCCAACTCCTTTGTTAGGGAGTTTTGTATATACAGAAAATCAGATGTCCAAAACATGGGTTGACTTGGAATTTAAACCCAGGATTTCAAGTGTTATTCTACCATTAGGCTTGCCAAAACTCCCAGTGCTTTCTACAAATGCCCTGAATACAAGATGTAAGGACTGGATATACACCTAGAAATCTGCCAGTAAAATGAAAGACCAGGATGGTAACACACACACAATCGATTTCTTTATCTTCTCTCAAAGACAAGAAGCTTGGCTATGAGACATGGCCACTGTTTGATAATAGTGGGATATTCCACAAAGCAGCAGGAGCTCTAGGAGTGCCAGCAGTCCATGCATTTGCAGAATCTGTCACCCCCATTTGAAGAGTTCACAGAGTTCGGCCATATGCTTGGACATTGTAGGTGCCCTTTTCCTTCATGCAAGCCTAACCAGACACTTATTTTTAAATGTGTTTTAATTTTAAACATTCACCACTTTACCTTGACTTCTCTCAAATTCATACATTCGTCCCATGAATAGAACTTTCTTTTCATTCTGAAATGCAAGTTCAAGTATTTTCAGTGAACAGTAAAAAATGCTCTTAGAACAAAAGTCTAAACATGCTATTTTCCAAGTGTAGCATAAGCTGCACTTTGAACTCAATTTAAAACATTCTAGAATACCCATCAGCAAGATAATTAAAACCAAACTCAACTCTTAAAATTGCTAGAAATTTAAGTGTTTGATGATTAATAACTGCAAATGTATTTTACAGGAGTAGTTAGTCAGAGAGACCATGATACTCCAAGGTATTTATAAAAACATCAGGGACACAAAATCTCTTTGTATCATTTGAATTGTGCTCTTAATAACAAGGAAAGCAACAGTGACAGTGCATATAAAACACGGATATTTCAAACTAGAAAAATAAGCTCCTTGTGCCTAAGTTGCACATTCTAGGAAAACAAGAAAATTATATTTTTGAAATCTGAAAAGTATTGTGACTGCTTAACATTATAATTAAGCATCTGACTTGTAAACCTAACAACATTTTTAGAACGAAGCATGTTTGAACTGAACAAAAACAGTATGCAATTTTAAAAGCCACGATAAATCAGTAACTTATACTGACGTATCTCACTATTGATCTGTTAGCTGCAATCTGATCCACAATCACCTTGTTAATAGTATTAATTAAAAGTTAATTTGTTAATTTTGTTAATTTCCTTAGAAAAAACGTCCCTTTTCTTTTTATTCTACACAGATGGCAGACAACAATAAAGCTAAAAGTTAAAATCTTTAGGCTTTTGTAAGTACCTTTACTGAATTTAGATGTTACGTACCTTTTGATAGCCACAAGTTCTCCTGACTCGTTGCTCTTCCCCATCAACACACTGCCGTAGGTGCCATCACCTAGTTGTTTCATGATTGTGTAACGGTTCATGTTTAAGACCCAGATAGCCAATAGCTTATGAAATTCTAAATGTCTTCTGTTCTATTAAAAGATTCTATGCTCTTTGATTTTCTTCGAGAAATCTACTTCCAGACTGTTCTATGTTGGTGAATGTCTTTTCATAATGGAGCAAGATATTCACTAGTCTCCGCAAAATTACAGGTACTTTGAGATCCAGATATAAAGTTTAGGAGATAGAACAACACGGTCATTCTCACATAGATCCTTAAAAAAAAAAAGGGGGGGGGGGGGGGCAAATATGTAATTTTACAGTATTTTAGGAAAGAGTCTCTCTACTATTTGTACCTAACAATAATAACCTCCAGATCTGTAAGTGTTCTTTAAATGGAACACTTCAATATAACTAGTTCCTTTTAATCCTTCAAACCACAGAAGGTGCCTAGTCTAGGATTAGGGTTAGAGTAAGCAGGGGCCAGAGAGTCAAGATCACTGTCATAATTCCCTAGAACCAAAGAAGCGTGTTTAAGGCTGGTGTCCTCTGATGGAACTCCTTATTCTTAATTTACAGACAGCAGCAGGTTCCTAATCTGTAATGAAGGCAGGGCTGAAGTTTGGGAAAACAAAGGAACCCAAATTTTGCAAATGGTGCTATGGTAAACCTGGAGTCTGAATGCTGTGTTTTGGATTGATAACTTCAAGCATAGCGAGCCTGCTTGTGCTAAGTGAGCAAGGGAGGTGAAGAAGCGAAATAAATGCTGCATTCTTCACCAAGGTAAATTGAGCTGTTATAAATGTACTCTGTTATATTGCTCTGAAGTTCACAGAATTCTTACTCTATAGCCACAGTTAGGATTAGGCATAGTAATGGCTGAAGAGTTAAGCTTATTGTTCAGTTTTATGAGGCCTGCAGAGAGAAGTATAGAGCTCACACGCATCAGTATGGCAGACTAGATCTGAATTGTCATTTGGAAAAGAATTCACATTAAACAATGTTGAATCTTCATTTCTAAGTATATGTAAACCTTAATGTGAATCCAGATCCAAACTTGAATCTGAACCCTAGCTTTCATTATACACAATACTATCTGTCACCAACACTTCAGATGAAGGCTGGTTCCCATAGCTCCTATGCACAAATCCTAATTCTAACCTTAGCAGCGGCTGCCTACTAGACTGATGCTAAGGCACTTACGCAAACTCACAATAGTCATGCATTTATTTATGCAGGCCTAGGAAAAACTAACAACCAATCACTGTACCGTTTTCTTACCGTAACTCAAATGCTTAAACACAAACAAACCATTGAGCGCTAACTGAATTCCAACATTATCTCTGCTTTTTGCCTCTGCTGTCTGAAAATGCAAAATAAAGCTCAAATCAGCTGTCAGCCTACCTCTATAGGAGATGCAGGATTCAGCACACAACTCTGTAGGCCTTATGCCAGAATTAGCTACAGGCTGGTAAGGCTGTCCAAACAGATTAATGAACTGAAATTCAGCTGGTAGCAAGGCTCAGGCCTGACATTTACAGGCCAGGCAAAATTCAACAATAAAATCAGCCTCTTAAAGAGCACAGCATTCTTGAGTAGACTAGCCTGCTGGGTAAAGGAAACATCTGGCTGGACAATACACCGATGTTTCTAAGCTGGTATTACTTGAACGGCTGCTTCCTTGGAGAAGGCATAGCATGCACCTTGTTACTCCCTGTTGCTTCTGTTACCAGGGAAGAATCTTACATCAGCTGTCAAAATGCCAGTAACAACTGACCTAGTGGACATCTCAATTTATAATCTTTGCACCAGTTTGGCAGTGAAGAATATAAAGAATCTTTTATCCGCCCCCCAAAAGCCATAGCTGCAGTAAAATAAGATTGCTGGTTAATAATGTATTCTATAACAAAACTAAAGAACAGATGTAACAAAAAGTAACAATAATAGACAATTCAAATTATGTTTGGGTTTTAAGTTGGACTTTCATATATTTAAGCCTATGATTTTTCTCAGAATTCAGCTTTGTATCTTATCCCCCAAAGTACCTGCACGCACTCTGGTCTTTAGTACCTTGAATAATGCCATTTTTTCACCAAGACTATTTAGTGACTCTAGCAGTAAGTAGATGATCAAGTGTTTATGCCAAGCTAAGATACATACCCCATACATATCTTGCAAGTTATCGTTAGTTTTATATATATATATATTAGAAAACAAACCAAAAACTTTCTGAAAGTATTCTAACACACATTTTAAAACACAGCATCTGCACCTAAAGCATCAGCAATGATAAACTGTGTGCATTTTGTGTATAGGTATATAACGTGAAGTTAACTGTAACAGGATTTCAGTGCCTGTGTTTCTCTTTTTCAACAAGTACCATTGTACATTGTTTAAGACATGGTTTTCGGAGGGGATTCAGCAATATCTGCCAAAGACAGCCCTAGTCTGAGCTCCTAGAGTTATATGCATTAAAAATTTGAAGAACTCGCATGTGTTTCATGCCCAACCTTATGCTAATGAAGTAAACCAAAATACCAAAATGAAAACCTCTGTATTTGCAATAAACAGATCCAGATCTAGACACAAATCTCAAGTTTTGACCTTTAAGTCCTCTAATTTTGATGCCTAAATTCTATCAGCTTTTCAGGTCATTTTTTGAGTATAAATTAATCACATGCCTTTACAATTAGTTCTTGTGTCGAATTCTGTTTTGGCATGCGCACTTGAAAGAGCATCACATAAAGTGTTTCTTTCCTGCAGAAGTCCTATGTAATGTAACACATCAGACACGATTGTGCATTTTGTCTGTTCTGTAATTTATTTTATTGCATTATTCCTTTTCTGTTGTACACTATAATTTTTTAGGATATGAAAACACTTAATCAAGTACACTACAGAAATGTCAGCACATTCCTTCAGTAGTCAAATGGAAGCGTCCAAATTACCCTATGGAAATGCACAAAACCAGGTGTGAAAAGTACATACCCTGATGACAGTATCTATGTACCATTGTACATACCACATACATTGACCACCACACTGATGCACACTAGGCCATTCCACTCATGACTCTTGTGAAAGAGTTGTCTTGGTCACTTACAGTTAATAAAAAAAAGGCAAATGAGGGAACTCTTCTAGTTAGACATCATCAACTGAAAACTAACCAAATGCAGTGGAAAAAAAGGACTGCAGGTATCATACTTGACTCTGTTCTTCTCCAACTTTTTAAAGAATTCATCCTTCATACAGAAGTATCTAAGGAAATTGATAGAGTTCTGTGGACAACTAAACAGTCAATTTTACAGCAATGCTACAGCATGCAGTAGCCCATAAGAAATGCTGGAGGGTGGCAGAGGTTTGCTGACCAACAAGTTGAGTGCTCGATCCTGCAAGATTCTAACTGCCACCCTCCATTAATATTAGAATAAATGAGGCTGCCAAGTATTTGCGTTTATGAGGCTGGTGTGACATCAGGGTCAGGGGCTTCTTTCGTTCTTACTGGAATTACAGATCATGATTGAGTTAGAACATAAATGCTCTAGAATTTCATATTTTACTACAACAGACTTTGGCACACTTTGTACTTTGCGCCACAGGTACCCAGCTCAGGTGAGCAACTTTTTCTCAGTGGTCTCTATTTTTTTCAAGTTTGCAGATCAGTTTTCTCTTTTGTACCAACCTGGGGAAGAGCAAGGGCTCAATCTAGCTTTTCTGGTTAATGCAAGCCTCTGAAGCGGGCTTTTCATCATAAAGCTTATATGATAATATTTCCTCAATTATATGAAGCTCTAAAATGTAAAATTGTTGTAATAGTCAGCTACCAAACTGAAAAGAGAAATCCTACTATAAACAACAGCTTGTTTTATACTCTTAATGACATACTGCCCATAATCTCTTCACACAGGATTAAGGAAGGATTAAAGCAGGGGACAAATAGAGGACAAAATACAATAGCTTGAAAGAATCTAGTAATTCATGTAAATTTGGAGAATCTGAACAAGTACTAAATAATTTAAGCAAATTTTCACTTTTACTATATTATCAGTGTTTTATTTTAAGCACTAGCAACAACTTTAAATTTTGTCTGAATTACATTTCAAAATATAATGAACAACAGCAAATCATCTGCATTTCTGCTGTACAAGTATTATGCACTACCAAAAGTTATACATCTGCATGCTAAACAGCCTACTCCCAAATTAAAATACAAACGAGAATGTATGACCCAATGAAGACGTCCCACACAGATAAGCAAAATACATACAACCCAATTTCACCAACCTGTTTATAGTAACCGTTGAAATCCCCCAAACCATTCAGAGCATGGTATCACTCTCAGTGATCAAAACTGGCAGTATTGCATAGTACAGAATGTATGCCAATGTAAATTTTAAAAATAAAAAAAAAAAGCCAAACAACCACACACCAACAAATTATTGCTACAAGAACCTTCTTTGCAGTGACTGTGTATTACTGAAGCTGACAGTAATCAGATCCCATGACAGGTGGATCCAGTTCTTGGGATTAACTACAAATCCATTACTCTAATCAAAGACCAGTGGTTATTTAGAAGCACGACTGCTCAGCTGCAAGCAAGAAGTTAATAACATCGACAACAAATAGTTCTACTTAAAAAAAAAATAATAAAATTAAGGCAGTATATTTGAAAGTATCTTCAAAAGTCTAATATGTTGTTTCACTTTTTTGTATTGGGCATATAAAAAAAGCAGGAAATCCAGTTTGCTGGAAATATTTTCCCTCGTTTTGTTGCAAAGTAGCTTTGGTTTCAAACCAAAATGATCCACATTGACTTTTTCAGGATGTTTCAACAGTGACCTGCCTGGATGCTCCTGCCCTGTGCTAACAAGGTTACCTCTTCCCACCCCCGTGAAACCTCTTCCCGCAATGCAATGAGCAGTAGGTACAGTGAGTTTCAGGCCAGTAATGGTTTCAGTGAGACCTGCTGCCGGACTTGCAAGTCTCCAGCTTTAGGCAGTGTCCAGAAGGAACAGAAACTACTCATCTTTCAACATCTTCACACCGCTACAAGTTTCAATAAATACCCATTTCCCTGCCAGTTTTAGTTTCACCTGGTGACCGTTATCTCCCAAGAGTGTACAGTCACCTTCCTTAATATATGCTCACAGTCCTAAGGCTAGCACAATTCTCCTCTCACTTACTCAGGCCGTGAAACTCAAGACTGCCTAGCCTGGAAGTCTCACCCTGGTTCTCATCAATAAAAATTCACCCCTTCTCATTAACCCTGAACACGTTAGGCTGTCAAGGCCCATACCTGCCTCACTGGAGCAGGAGCAGGCAGGATCCCCATCTCCACACCCGAACAGAGCCCAGCCCTGCCGAGCAGGCGGCTCCTCATACACGCGAGGAAAAGCCACCAGTGACCCAGTCCACCTCAAATCAGCCTACAAGCTGGGAAAAGCCATCCCTTTCAGGGACGGAAGACAGACCCCACCCTGTCTACCCCTAAACCGGCGACTCCTTCATCCTGGTGGGACCCTGGAGCCACCCCCACCCCAAACGGCCCAGCCCCGGACAGGCGGGGACAGACT
>NW_009648242.1:2265478-2319427 GCF_000708025.1 Charadrius vociferus | reverse complement strand
GGGCGCGCGGGCGGAGCGCTGCGGGAAGGGGAGGCTGAGGAGAAAATGGCGGGCGGGGGCTGAGGAGAGGACCGGGGCGGGGGGGGAAGAGGCCAAAAGTCAAAGTCAGGTGGCGAGCGGTGCGGGGTAGGGTCTGTGTCCGGCGACCAGAGCCGTGTCACCTGTTTCCGGAAGGTGGCAGCGCAGCGCACGAGATGGCTTTGAGGGTGTCCCTGCTGTTGTGAACGGTTAATGATAATGGTGTGTTAAAGGCGGCAGCGGGGCCGCTGCCCGCTTGGGGTTCGCGGCTGTGAGATTCATCGCTGCAGTGAAGTCTGTTAGCGTTTTTCTTTTACTGTTTATTGCCAGCGATTTATTAAAATGCACGGTGCTAATAGTGATGCGGAGGGAGGGAACTTTGAATGCTATATGTGTTCTAAAATTCCTGTCTATTAAATAAATGAAGTTTCTTCTCGGACCTTTGTAACCCGCATTTTTCCAGTGTGAACAGAAGGCATGGTGTAATAAAAATTGCATATTTAGTGTCGGTGTCAATTTTGACAGTGAAGTCCCATTTTAAGCTTTAATTCTCAATGTTAGTTTGAACGTAATATTTTTTAATGTTTGTGAGAGTGAGGGGCAAGAAAAGGAGATCTTTTTGACACAGTCGCTACCATTGGCACCATGCAGGGAAAGGCTGAGAATTGTTTTAGAAATTCAGATTTGTATCTGCTTCACCAAGCTGGCAGCTCAGGCTTGTTGAGCAAAAGCTGAAAGCTGTCTTAATTATACCTTTCTTTTCCTCCTCTTTGTTCCTTATTAACTGGTGTGGTAACTTTGTGGTGGTTTAAGCGCCGCTGACAGATTAATTGCTTCTATCTCAAGTCAACTGTGTGGAACGGGGGGCTATGGGAATCAGTTTTCTGGAATCCAAAGGATTCGACTGCTCACGCATAGTTTGCTGAAAGGAAAACAACATTATATTTTCTGAAACAGAATATGCCCGTTTCCTTTATTGAAATAAAAACAGCAGAGGTGCCTCCCAGGTAAAATGAAGTTCAGGGGTGAGGCTTGGACCTGAGAAGGGAGAAGGTACAATCACCCACGTGGGCAGAATTCGGGCAGAGGTTCGACAGTTGATCAACACTCTCTCTCTTCAGTTTAGCCTTGTCCCACGGTGGCCCTTCCTTCCCCATGGTGGGCTCCCTCCTCCTCTGGTGTTGTCACCCAATTTCCACGGACGTGCCTCCAGCTACCTTCCCCTGCAGGGGGTGGTGGGGCTAATGTGAGGCTTCCTGGGACCTTGCTAGGTTTGTGTGCTTACGTGGCCTGTCAGACTGGTCTGTGAAACCGTAATCCCTTCTCCAAGGAGATTAGACCCTGGAAAGGAAGGAAGTTAGAGCTGCTTTAGTGCTCTTATCTGGGAAGTCCCCTAGAACCATGTTCTTGGTTCCTTCTGGGGCATTTCTAATTACAGTAGCTTACCAAGAGATCTGGTGCTGACAAGGGGTCTGATATTTAAATAATTTCAATATCAGTTTTGCAGAGGTGCAGCACTTAAGTCTAAATCCTGTTACCGGGTGACCTAGTGTCTGTCAATTGTACCTGCCGTAACACTCCTGGACATCTAATACATGTGAAGGCAGAAAGGCTGTAGGCAGAACTTGCCGGTGTTTAAGTCGAACTGCAGCATGGTGTGGAGTGGCAGGACCAGCACTGCCACCCAGTCACTTCACACTTCATTTTGTCGTAAAGACCAGAGAGAGGTGCTGCCCTGTGCTATGATCTGGGAAAACCAAAGGAAAGGAAACAGGCTGGAACAGAGAGGCCCAGGAGCTGCCGGGATGTTTTGTGAGCCTTGTTGAAAGGACCTCCAGGAACATCTTCACGCACCTGCTTCGCTACTCGTTTTACACAACACCACGAGCAGACCCGCTGCTGATTTTCTGTTGAAAGAGCCCTCTTTGGTTGTGGTCCTTAAAGGTGTCGGTGCTTTGCTCAAATGCCAGCCCAAGTACCTGAAACCAGCTTCTCCCAAACATCATCACGAGTGCCAGCATGCGTGTTGAAGATAATGGGGGATTGTGTAAAATTCGTTTGGTTTCTGTTTATTTGAATGACTTCGAGCCAAATGAGCGATGCTTCTGTGTGATTACTTATTTGCACCTGCACCATCCCACTGATCTTATTGTTGCATACGGACTCTTGCGAGCCCACGGAGGTGTCGTGTTGAAATGCACTCCCCACTTTGCACAACCCCAACTGCAGCGCTACATAAGCAGTCACAGGTTCACCCTCCCTTTGCTTGTGAGTGACAGGCAGATATTTACTTTACACAGCTAGAATGCCGAAGGTGGTTCTCCAGACATGGGACACCACCGTACACCGGTGTCATTACTTCTCAGGCAGAGGGGTTTTAACCTGCCCAGACTAACTTTTCACTCTGTGTGTTGGGATTAACTGCTCCAACATTAAATGTCCCAGTTCTCCCCTTTTTATCTGTCTGTGGCTGCTATTGATAACAGTGGGAATGCCAGGAACTTTCCTCAACTCATCTCTAGAACTGCATCGTGCATCCTGCTCAATGATGTCTCTCAAGAAACTTGATCAGCTTTTGGGAATGGGCGTAGCTTGGTTGTGTTAGGTAGCTTCCCCCAAAAAGACACAACAAAAAACCCTAGAAATCCAGAAAAAATCCCAGGAAACCCCCAGGGGAAAAAAACCCCAACCCAATAAAAAAACAGTGTCAGAAATAATATTCTGCTCTATTGCATTGTCAGAGTCTATAGAGTAGCTCTGGTTTCCACCTGTAGAGCTCGGAGGAAAGCTTGCCTCTGCCTTTAAGGTTGATATTCTGTACCCCAAAATGAGGAGATCACCTACTTCAAGCTCAGTCAGCCCCAAACAGCCAAGTTTCTGCACACCTTGTTTCTAGCATTTAGTGTATTTGAAAAGCCCAGAGGTAACCCGCTTTTGGAAGGAGAGCAAAGGCTAAGCCAATTGCTGCCTCTCAGCAGAGGTCTTTGGCAGGACTGGGTGGATACATGTGGCCATGGAGCGGGATAGCATGCCCAGTTCTGTCCTCCCAGCAGGAGGAGATGGGACCACGAAAAGATGCCCCACACGTAGTTGCACCCATCAGATGTGTGACATATGGCTGCGTTCGGTGGGTATGCGGTTGAAAAACATTGTCAAGCAGCCTCTTGTCTCTGGAAGACATCCATTCAACACTTGGGCTTTTAAACTTTGCCATTAAAAGGCTGCATTTTTGGTACAAAGGGCAGCCTCAGCGTGGGGGACAGATGGCACTTTACCTCAGTAGGGCCCTTGTAGTCCATATGAAGCCGGAGCCACAGGTGGCTGAGGTTTGAAAGCGCCTTCCCCCCCCACCCCCGGTGGCTTTGCCATAACAACTGGAATTTGTTAGATGAAGACATCTGCTGCAGTACAGGATGCGGGCTTGGCGAGGGGCTCCTCTCATGTGCTCGAGGCAGGACCAAGAGGCCGCGCTTGAAGGGGATGATTAATGGAGGAGAAGCTGCTTACTCAGGGACCGAGGGGAGCACATCTTTCTTCAAGATCGCTGCTTGGCTTGAGAAACACGCTTTTAAAGTCAATTCTGCAGCTATATAAACCAACAAGGAGGCATTCAATTTCAGCTTTTTTTTTTTGTTGTTACAGAAGCTCGCGTTGCCTTTACATTTATATATTTTGGAGAGAAAACTATGCACAGCACTAGACTTTATCCATTTGATCTTTTATCTGAAAAAGGTAACGTATGGCTATCTTGTCCCCGACACTTGTGCATGAAAGGCAGCAAAGTGAAGAAAGACTGCAATAACCTTTAGAGTGGTTTTATTTGTTCTAGTGCAGATGATGCAGCGAGGTAATCGCTACCGTAGCTTTTTACTGTGCTTAAACAGCTGTCGTGTTTATCAGAAATAGGTCCACACCCAAAAAGTAGCATTTTAACACAATTAGCTGCATTTTCTTAACTGATGTACAAAGTTCTGCTTAAAAAGCTGTGTTTAAGAGCATAGCATAATGATTTAAGCATACAGCTACAATGACAAGTTTTATACCAGTAATATCAACAGCACAAAACCCACACAGCTTGTCTTAATGTTTTGGTACACTTGAAGCTTGTGTTGTGGTTGTCTAACTCCTCTAAAATCAATATAAAATGGAGCAACTTACAGCTTTAAGATTTTCTTTGACTTTCGCACATGCTGTGAACCTTTCCAGATTTTTTTGGTCATTTTGTTTGGCCTTATTCCTCTCCAATACATTTTGTTTAAACTTAGAAAGCTGTAGATCTTAATTTTTGTTCTGCATACCAAATGCCTCAATATGATTTGGAGTACAGACGAGAAATCCTAGTTTTGTAAATGGGCATAGTGTTATATATTCCCAAACTCTAGAACTTTGCATTAGTCTCTCTGGGTGGTAACTTGGGGGTGTGTGTTTGTTTGTTTTTAAAGGTTAGTATACGGGCTAATTATCAAACTGATGTTGCTCACCTGAATCTGTTCTTGTCAGTAATTTAAAACACCTGATAGAAGAATCACCATGAGAGTTTAGCATGACCCAAGTGAGGTGTACAGCAAATACCCTAAAAGGCAAGGTAAGCTTGCTGCAGATGAATTAATTTAGTCTTTTTGTAAATTCCAGCTTCACGTGGCTTGAATTTTTAAAATGCTGGACAATCCACTACTGAAACAGGATGCTCTTAGCTAAATTCTGTGGGGCCCAATTTCACTTATCAGACTGTGCACATTGTTGTTACAAAAATACAAAAAGAAAGAAATAATGATTTCTAAAAATTGAGTATTTGTACACCATGCTTTGCAAGTAAAATTTGTTTAGTGGTTTGATGACAGCATCACAAGGTTCTGTGTATTGAAGTCAACTAGCCAGCTGCTCATGTTAGTTTACATGGTGCTTTGTTTTTAACCGTGATTTCATGTTTATGGAAAGGGTACACTAGCATGCTGTTACTCAAAACATAGCAAAAAATATACATAAACCAGATTTTTCAAAAATATTTGAGTGCCCAAGTTAAGGATCCTTGATAATTTGATAATAATAATGATGATAATAAATTCTGTCACCCTGACCAATCCCCTGTGTGTACAGAGCTCCCTTGCTTGGCACACACGGTTTGCGTACGGGTTCTATTCTCCACTACAAGGCACCTTTCAAAACACTTAAGTTTTAAACCAGCAGTACTCATCCATTTCTTCTTCTTTCTGGCCTACTGGAGAATTCAATTAGCTAAGAATCTGGGGATGGAAGTCCTTACGTTTTCATTATTTAGCTCAGAGTGCCTACAAATTTTGTTTTCTGACCTCTCTGTTGGTTGCTTCATTTCCAGAACAGTGCTGTCATGGGGAGTTATGATTGCGGAGAGAAAAATGGCTAGGAGAAGTCCCTTGGAGGAAGGAGAAAGATCTAATGGAGATGCAGTGCAGAAAAGTAAGCTGGGAAGGTGTGTTCAACGCTGACCCATACTGCTAAGCAGCTAGCACGTTGCGTTTTTAGACAGGATGGAGTTGTATTCGTGGATAAAGAGAATTTCTGCAGCAACACCTGCGCAGTGTTGGTCTGACCAGCTCGCCAGACCCCTTTAGACAAAAAGCAATTTCACCGCGAATGGTTTTCATGACGATATATATGTAACCCTGACACCCATGCGATGCCGGGCATGCTTGGTGGGGGTCACCTGAGCCTTCTTGCCTCCAAAGCTGAGCGTTGCAGGGGGTCGGTTCCCAGTGGCCGTGGGGCTATGCCCGGGCTTTCCTTTTTGCACAGAAAGGCCGGGCAGTCAGCGCTCTTCCTGAGCCTTCTTGCCTCCAAAGCTGAGTGTTGCAGGGGGTCGGTTCCCAGTGGCAGTGGGGCTATGCCCGGGCTTTAGTTTTTGCACAGAAAGGCTGGGCAGTCAGCGCTCTCGATGCAGGGGATCAAAAAGCAACATGAAGTCAGCGCATAGGTTTTTCATTTCTCATTTCAGAGAAACCTAGCTGGTCTTTCCATTCATCAAATGGATCACGGCAGGTGAATGGACCATTCAGGCGAATTATTCAGCAAATTGTCTTGTTTTCCTTTCTTTAATTTTCTGTCATACCTTTCAGTTGACTATAATCTATAGCCACCGTCCGTCATATTTTTTTCCCATTACTTGGTAAGCATTTTATTTTTTTTGAGATGAAGCATTTTCTCTCAAAGCTGGAGGCCTCTGGCAGGAGTTGTAGCTACAAGCGGATTGCATTCCCTATCAGAGGCAGCTGTTGACTTCCAGAGGTGCCATGTCAACATGCTGCCTTCCCCCAGGCATATTTGGGGCTTCAGGTCCTCGTGCCATTTTAGAGAGTAGGTGGGGCTGGTTTGAAATTTTGTGCAAAATGCACTTCACTCAGCACAGCTCCAGAAAGGCACTTTTGGGGGATAAGCTGTTGTGGTGTACTGCTACCTCACCTCTCCTCAAATCCCAAACCACTGGGCTTAGCACACACGTGGTCAACACAAGGATGTATTTTGCCATGTGCATGTATTTGCCATTTCGGCAATGTTTAGTCAATATTCAGCACTCTCAAACCTTAAGGTCTCGCCTTCATGATCGGCATAGCTGTTCCCCAGTAGTGGCCCATACCGATAGGTCTCCATGCTCTCGGCTGGTTCGGGCTTTGTGGGGACCGAGTCATGCTGGTAGAGCAATGCTGACTTTATCATCCCAAAGTCCTCCTGAATCTTCATCCCTGAATAGATAGTGCCTGAGACGTTTTCTGCCACGTGGGTATAGCTCTGAAGATTTTTCATATCGCAGAGGTTGTCGCTGTATTTCAGCGTGGACGGCTTGTAGGCCTGGTAGGACACCTTGGTGGTGGTTGTGATGACAGTTTGCAACGGCGGGGCTATGGGAGAGGGGCTGGGACCATACCTGCAGGTGTAGTCCCCACCATAGTAAGGGTGGTTAGCGCTCGTTTGCATCTGTCCATAGTCACTCCGGTCTCCGCTGCCAGTTTTCCCCCAAGCTGGTTTCAGTCCGTAATGTCTGCCAGGGTTATCAAAGCTCTTCTCATGGGTGGTCACAGCATTGTAGTGAGATCCATTCAAACCGAGGGGGTCAGCATCGATGGCAGGACTTGTCAGATCTTTGTAAAACGTTGGGTAAGGGCTGGAGCTTATAAAGGTAGGAACTCCAAACTCATAGCTGCATGGCCTGGGAACGTAGATCCTTGGATTGGGGCACTTTGGGTAAGGCAAGAGCTGGTCCTCTTGGAAGCTGGCTGAGTCATAAGATGCTTTGTAGAGGTCAGCATTTTGCAGCGAAGGGTAAGACTGGGCTGGAATCGAAAAATTGGTGTCTGTGATGATACCGACCCTTTCTGGGCCATCCATGCAGGGCAGACTCTGTGGGTTATTGGCATAACTGCCGCTGTCGTGATACCTTCCTGCCTGACAAGGACAAGTAGATCTTTGAGATTCAGGAATCGAAACTGCTCGCACATCCGTATGTGTCTCAACACTTGCGCTATTGTTCGTTTTGGCCTCAAATAAACACATGTAGTGTGATGTAAAGCTTTGTTTTGCCCCGAGATCCCCAGTACATGCTTATGACACCTTTTTAATTGACTAATGACTTTGACTTACCTCTGAGTTTAGAAGTCTCTTTTTCTGGGAATGGTGAGAAGAGGACATTTGCTTCTTAATTGCACTTCGTCTTGCCTCTGCCTCCAGTTTACTCTCTGGCCTGGGGTGGTCATGGACTCCTTTAGCCTAAATTAGAATTAGCAAGAAATTACATGTGAACTGGAAGCGGGTAAAAGAATAGAAAATGCAGTAAGTACTATGAGAGGTAGCCATGGCACAGTCTGTGGTTTGGCACAAGAGAACGGGGAGGAGAAACTAAATAATAATGGGGGATTAAATGTAAAACTAAATAAAATAAATCATGATTTGCAGGTAGATAGAAGGAAAAAAGTGAGGGAAAAGTCAGTGAGGACTGCAGAGCTGATGCAGGAGCAAAGGTGTTACCTATGTTTGTGACATTCAGGAGTAGCTGATTAGAACCAAGGGGAAAAAAAGATTATAAATTTAGTTTGGTTGGTTTTCTGCAGTCCAGGATCTCGGTTCTTCTTTAAAACAGCCACCGCTAAAACAGTATAAATAAGCTTTAAAGAAGTTTTACGCTACCAGATGACAAATATTCTGTACTCTAAAAACAGTAAACACCTTACTGAAAAGGACTGAAACGCGTACCCTGGAAAGCCATCCAAAGATGCTCTGTTATGGAAACATCTGTGGATATGAAGATCTATTTATCCAAAGCTATATTGATATGCAATGAAACAATGTATTCTACATTCTATCCTTACCCATTACATTCCCCTAAATGGACCTGCATGTAGTCCCTAATACAAAGTAGAAAACTTTAAAATTGCTTTTAAAATGCAGCTGTTTCTCAAATAGAAATTAACTTTAAGCGGGGATTTATCGACTATTTTGATGGTAAAGATTGTCAGTTTTTGCATGTCTGTAACAGAATATCTGAATAGTAATAATAATAATAATACAGGTGAGAATTTGGGTACGTGGCCAGTTTGCTTCCATTTACTGACTGGAGAACAGAACTCACTGTAGTGTGGTTCAGGGAAAAAAAAAAAAAAAATCATCCAGCAGAGAATGTAATCTCTTAGAACAGAAGCTTTTTTTGCGAAGTTTTGTCCTAATGTTGCTAAAAAAGAACAAATCAACCTGAAATTTAAAATTTTAGCTTTCTAACTTTTCTTTTTTTCTGGCAAGTTTTTAAATCCTCTTAAAATTCAAAGGTTATTTTCACATGAAGTAGAATTTTCTGATTTCAACTTGTGCAATTTAAGTAAGGCTTTTTTCCCCCCCATTTATTTATTTTAATAGGAAATAACTATTAGGTCCTTGGTGAGATTCAGTTGTCAGATGCGCCAGGGTGCAGGACAACCTTTTTGTTCATATTTGTACTGTAAACAGGAGAACTTTAGACATCTATAACGATGTTATGGTTAAAATTGAATATGTAGTTAACCCTCAAGTGCTACTTTTAAGACAGCCAACTGTTATTGTAGGACAAACATGGCAAGAACAAATAAAACAAAATAATTCAGTCATGGACCAGGAGTCCACCATGCTTAGTATTACAAAAAAAAAAAAAAAGAAGAAAAAAGGCAGGGAGGGAGAAATCTCTCTCTGGATATAATTTATATATGAATATGATTTATATATGTACATGCACATATGCATGCATGCTTTTTACCTGGAAAAATATTGCTTTGCCATCAAGCCTCCAGAAGTTAGTGACTGGATAGCCACTGTGTCCTCGGCAAGGAATCAGCTCAAGGGCCGAGTTACAGTTTGGGCAGGCTTTCTCTGCGAATGGAGATAAAGAAACTACTGAGGACACTGGTTAAAGGCAAGTATGCTGTCTGAGAGTAAACATGGCTCAAGAGCAGTATGATCAGCCTTCACTGAAATTCAGATTAAAATGTGATGTTCAAGGAAACGCAACGTAGGCTACCAAGCATCACTGAAAGGTATGGACTAGAGGTGCATACTTGATATAAAAGCTAATGAGTTAAAGAATTTTAGATCCATTTCAGTATTTACAGACAGACATCGATGAAATTTGGAAAGAAATGTATTCGTCACAACATTTGCAATTATGCCTCAGTCTGCATGCAAGTAAGGGCGATCCCACTTTAGAAATCAATCCCAGGTGAAAGAAAGGGGGGTTCCCTTGGGCATCCCAGCTCTCCTTGGGCACCACTCACTTTGCTGCTTCTGCCGAGCCTTGTCGCATATGGCGGGGCGAAGCTGCAGCCGGCCTCCACCGGGCAGAGCGCAGCTCCTGGCGCACACCACCACCCCCAGGCAGGACTTCTTGAGGATCTGGCAGTTGTGGTTGTTGGTGTTGCGCATGGCCCAGCCGCTGAGGTGTCTCTGCGCGTTCTTCTCCTCGCTGGAGTAGATGAACCGCACGTAGCCGTCGGGCCATTCCTGGAAGGTGTCGAAGTGCTTGGGCTCCTGTGGCAGAGCAAGTGGGGGTGGAGGAGCAAGGAGGAGGGCAAGAGAATATTAGCAGGATATTGCGACCTGATGGGTTTGCCCTGTTACAAAATAATGGGAAAAAGGGGATTTTTCTATCACCACCCAAGCAACAGAAAAAAAGAATATTGAAAGAGTAGCTTATTCAGAAATGCTCTATAAAAGGGGAAAGGCGGTCTGAGCTTCCAGGTCTCAAAAGAAAGTCAGGATCTTTTCCTCTTTTACATCATGATCTGTAATAACGCTGTCTGTTGTCACAGTTGCCTCTTTGTAACAAGGTTACCCAGCTGTAAGAGATCAGTCTTGTTACTGGAATTTACTGACTGGTGTACCACCAGTGTGCCCAGACAGGACAGAAGCTGTCCTGCTCATAGTTGCTATTAATCCTCATTGTGGGATCGTGCACCTGCAGAGTAGAAACTAGAAGTTTTAGCTAAGGCATGGTTTCTTAAAGTGCATCTAATATAAGTTGAATAAGGCTTCTGCCAAAAAATCAAGGTTAAAAAAATTGTCATTGTAAATGTACTTCCCATATATGTATAGTAGTTTGGAGAAAGAAAATTTCAGTTTGGGATGTCACTGGCTTTCTAGAGTTCCTTACCAAAATGTTCCTTACCAGGACAATGAAAGAATAACTAAGATTTTTAAACTCAAAATATTTACAGTATAAAAAAAGTGTTCCTGCAACGCTCATTTAACATACATATGCACCACATGTGACCAATCCCAATGAATGCAGGTGAACTACCAGTTTTTACAGCGTTAAGCCATTCTGTAATTGCATGGGCTCTGTAAAATTAAACAAACTCCAAGATGAAAAAAGTTGCGAATCAACAACGCATTTGAAACCCACAACTAGAGCAAAGTGGAGTGCTCGTTGACAATAAAATGTTACATCAACAAACCAATAAAATATTTAGATAGCTTGAATTATAGTAGCAGAAAATAGTCAATCTGAGCTTCTTTTCAACATTTCTTTAAATGGGGAAGGAAGGAAAAGGAAACTGACCAAACAGCGGAGCTGAAGATTATTTTAGGAGTTCATACACAGCTGGCCGAAGCTGTATATCAAATCCATATTTTTATTTCAAGTTATTTCGTATTGCCTACTGCCGCCCATCAAGACCCATATAATTCTATTTGAAAAGGTGTGGGAGAATTAAACCAGCTATAAAATGAAGCTTTGCTCGGGGAGGAGGAAGCTTTTTTTTTCTTGTGGCCTCTCAGCCTCCTGGCCCCGCGGTATAACCGGCCGGCGATTTTCTACCGCCACCTCCCCACCCCCCGGTACCTGCGGCAGTTTGGGGTCGTTGATGTCCCAGGTGAGCTTCATGCCGGGGGGCGGCGGCGGGCGGCGACTCCCGCTTTTTTATGCGGTCGGGGCGTCCCCGGGGGAAGGGGGGGAGCTCCCAGCCGGCCCCGCAGGCGGGGAAGTCCCCGCAGCCCTTGAGTGGGCTCTGAGATTTGGGGGGGGCAGCCTGGGGGGGGTCTTGCTTAAATCCACCCCCCCGGCACCGGGGGCCGCCACTTCTGCAAATTTGAGCAGGGTCTGGAATTTTTTGAGGGGGGTGCGTGTCCCTAATGTTTGATTTCGAGGGGGGGCTCGGAGCTGCCGGCGGCTTGAGAAGCCCCCGGAGGGAGTCAAAGGGACTGTAGAAATAACCTGCTCTTCCTTAAATACACGTGTACAAGCTCTCTTCGCCGTTAGATGTAAACGAATTAAGCGTTATTAAGCATGTTTCTCCCTTTACGCTGTGCTCTATGACATGAGGTTTAAACCACAAAAGCAGAGTCAGTGCCGCCTTATTGATCGGCGTATTTTAACTTATTGGAAAGTTACAGGTAACACATTTTGTTACCTTTTTGGTTTAGGAAGAAATAGCCGATGGGGCTTTTTGGGAAACAAAAGTTTGGTTTTAGCTCTCAAAAACAGAAAGAAAAAAAAAACATTAAGTATAGATAATATTATAGAGACGGAATTGTTGAATAGCTGGCACTGCTATAATCCTTTAAACGATCCCACCTGTTCTGAAGGATTTTCTCATTTGCTTCCATCCGGTCCACTCTAAAAAATTACCGAACTTTACCTTTAATCGTTTACAAATTAAAAACGAGCCTGTAACAGAAAACACTAGCTGTCACCCCCCAACAAAAAGCAGCCCTCCCCGGGCTCCTCTTTTGCACCCCTCTGCTCGCCATCACCGGGGTGCGGGAGTGTGTGCGTGTCCCTTTGCCGCAGCACAGGTGCGGCTTTTTAGTGCGGGTGCGAAAATCGGCTTTTTTTCTCTTCCCCCCCCAGCGCTGGGGGTTAGACTCAGGTTTGCCGAGGGACGGAGAGCGCTGGGAGCTGTGGGAAACGCTGGCGAGTGTCTCCCCTCTGTCCCAAACGCGGGTGTATCCAGCGGTTGGCCACGGTCGTGCGAGGGTCGTGGGGAGGGGGTGAAGCTGCCCCGGCACCTTCTCCCCCCTCCCCCGAGCCGCAGCCCGGAGTGCGCCCCCCGGCATGGCCCAGGTAAGTCCCGCTCCCTGCGGCGGGGAACCGGCGACCGGACCGGGGGAGGGACAGACAGACAGGCAGACAGACAGACAGAAAGAAAGAAGAGGATACGCGGCGTGATCCTGCCGTGGGGCAGCCCCGGTGCCCGGTTCCCGCTTCTCATAGTCACGGCTATGGTAAACCTCTGGTTTGTAGGTGTTGGGGGAGTGGTGGTGTTTGAAGTGATTTTCTCTCCTTTTTCTTTTTAAAGGAAGGAAAAAATGAGGACCGTAATAAAGAGATGAATGTCAATGTGGTAGCCATAGCGGAAGACTATGTAAGTATCTTTTAAATGCATCCTTATCTTACAAATAGCTATATATCCATTTATAGGTGCATTCTTAAATGGATAGGGGATGACCTAGAGTTTTTAGTAATTTAATATAATCTTGCAAATGCAGCAGACCCCTTAATCTTGTCCTTAGTAAGGGGGAAGAAATGATTTTAATAGTTGCAGGACATGATAAGAATTGCAAACTGAGTATGCTAAAGGAGTTGCTTATTTCCTTGTTCAGCATCCTTTAACGTTGCTTAGTTTCAAATGTCATGGGTTTTTTTTGAGATTAGGACTGATGTTTCACCTTCATACCTAACAGTAAAATGAAAATAGAGAAACAAAGTAAAAACAAATGAACAAAAAAACCTACAACTTTTAAAATAGTGTTATGGGTATTTTCTCCTCATCGGTGCTGCAACAATTCAGATCCTGGCTTACTTTACTTGCCAGTTGTTTGCTTCCGTTCTTTCTGCAGCTCGAATCGCTTCTGACTGATGCTTTTAAGGGGAAGGGATATCAGAAAATAAGCGAACTGCTTCAAGAAAGAGAAATAGAGCCTCTCCAGAAATACAGCAAATCTCTCTTCAGTCAGCTAGACAAAGCACTGAGAAAGGTGAGTACCATAAATAATCCTAACTATCTTAACGCTCAGCTCTATGGGTATCAGACTAATGAAGCACAGCACTCTGTGTTTCTGTAGGAGCTGGACAAGAATGAATTCGAGAATGTTTCGCTGCTGCTGAAATGTATTCAGCTCTACTTTAAAAGTGATCTTCAAGAAGGGACGAGTTTGTTTATTGAGCAAGGACTGGTAGAAAAGATGAGTATAATACTGTATATGAGTTACTAATGTGATTTAAGGTTGTTTGCATCAGAAAAAGAACTCCAGGGAAGTGAGAACCAGAGGATAGCTTGTTGGCCATGCAGAAAAGAAATATTTTTTAAATATATTGCATGAGCTGAGTGGGGAAAAAATGCTTAGTTTCATTGCATTACTTTCAGTATAGCAACATCATGGCTTCAATTATTACGTGGCTGAATGGGTTTATGGCTTTTTTTTTTTTAAGCTGACAATGGAAGGAGAGGATGAGTTTTGATGAAGTCCCATTTGTGAAATGATACAGAATTTCTAAATGCATTTTAAGTGCTTCAGCAAAATACAGTTTTACTGGTAGAATGGATGAGCAATTTGTGCCTTTGTAATTTCAAAAACTGCCATGCTCTTTATGAAGGTCCCTTTTTAGATACATGGTAAACCAGATGCATTTAATCTGCAATTGTGTTTTATCTTCTGGTATGATACTGATTTCAGCTGCTAATACTTGTAATAGCAGAAGTGCACTTGTGCTGAAGGTAAGCAACAGCTGGATCTAGCATAGCTAGGAGGGAACAGTTAATGCTTGCTCTCTGTTGGCAGAGTTGTACCAAGGAGTCCTCAGTTCAAAATGTTGTAATCCTGCCTTGTAATTATGCTTCTTAGGGATACAGTTGCCCAAAATTCATGTATCGAGAGTTCATTAATGAAGTTTACCAAACTGAGCTCTCTATCTCCAGTGAAGCATAGATTTCTATTTAGCCATAAGCGTGTTATGCTATGCAATAAGTTTAATAACATAAAGTATTAAAATAATGACTTTGGAAAAGTTTCATGAATTTTTAAAACGTTATTTCACTGTGAATTGATGTCCTCTGGAAATTTCCATAGGAGTTATGATGCCACTAGCACCGTGCATTTTATCAAGGAGGTCCTGAGCACCAAGAGTGGGTGCCTTGAGATGAGAAAGGAAGACAAAAGGAGGGGGGATAAGTCCTACTGAGGGGGTGCGAGGCTGGCACATAGCAAAATTCCTAGCAAAATTCGAGCTCCTTAACGCTGTGTAGCTTTTGACACAGTATGTGACTCTGAAGTTCAAGGACTAAAAAAAACCCTGTCTAGGTATGGAAGGTTTCCTACAGATGTATCTAGTTTAAGGATTATTAACCCTTCCTCCCAGGTTTAAACTGATTCTTTTAACTTTTACCTGGTATCTTGGTTTGAAAGAGCAAGAGCATTTGTGACCCTCATCGATGCAAAGGAGAATACATTTTTGATGTTACTGCTTGAAGACTTCTTTGACTCCGCATTGGTATGTATGTGCATTAAGGGGGCAGAAGGGTTGCCTTTATTGGATAAAGAAAGCCATCATTCACAAACAAACAGTTTTCTGTTAAAAAATAAGCCTGGGTCGCAGCTCAGGTGGTGGGGATGGGCAGTGCCCCCCAGGTGTGTGCTCTGGGCTGGTGTCAGGCTGAGGTTTGACACACCTGGGAGAAGCTGCTGTGGGGTTGCTCAGAGCTGCAGTGTTTTCTCATTTTTCTGACATGAAGCCAAGTGCTTGTGGTTTTTTGCAGGAAAATGGGCAAGTTGTTCTGATGCATTTTGTAAAGAAAAGCTGTTGTGCTGCAGCGGTCCTTTAAAAAAACAAGTTACTGACTCTGAGCTGCACCTTATGTGCAAACGTGTTTGCCCAAGGTGGTCCTGGTGGTTTGTTCCTATGGTGTTTGAAACAGGTGATTTTTAAAGAGTAATCTGAGCTGCTCACAAATCTCATTTAGGTCTCTATTTTAAATATTCATAACTTTAAAGTTATTGGAGGCCTAGTGATGTAAATTTTCAGTGGGAAGAATGCTTTTAGATTCTTTCCCCAAGCTGTTCACCCAATCTTGTCTGTAGCTTACTGGAATTGTGTCATTTTGTGCATCAGAATTTATTTGAATACTTATGACTCTTTTCAGGAGACTTGATAAAAGATATTTGAGCACAATCAAATTTTCTTCTTTATCTACTAACCACATTGAATTATATGAAATACTCTATAAATTATTTGTTTGTCAAAATTTGATTTGTTTTCCAGTACATTTTTTTTCCCCATATGCTTTCACTGTGGAGGATGAAGTGTTGTTTTGTGTTCTGGTTTTTCATTATTATTTTTAATCTTCCTCAATGGACTTTAACGCTATTCAGATATATCTAGCATTGTAGTGCATAAATATAAAGTGGGTTTTTGCATAGGCCCATGTGTGCAATAACAGTAACGAAGCGATGCCACGATGTGGGTTTTCCAGAGAAGCTGAGGGCACTGCACTCTCGAGTGCTGCTGAAATTCCTGGGGGAAGCGGGTGCTTCGTTCCCTTTACCCTTCCTGCATAATGCCAACCTGTATGGTCAGGGTGAGCGTATGTGACATACCTATATTGGGTGGCACTGCTTTTCCAGATGTGGGTACGTGAATGTTTTATGTTATTTAGCCCTGGAAAGGTGTGGTGGTGGGGGCATAAATACCTCAGCGCTTTGTGTATAGCTGTTCTTGGGTTGTGGCATGTTAATGATGGCTTTCTTGGCTTCTTCCATCAGGTGATTTGCAGATGCAGTATTGAAGGTCAGTTTTTTTTTTTTTTTTTTCCCCTTCCATTCCTCAATATCCTGAATCTCTATCTTGGGAACACATTTCTTCTTGAACTGACTCCCCTTTCTCTTCTCCCCTCTACTCCCTTCCTCCTCCTCTCTGCAATGTTTTCTTTCTATCCTCCTGCTGATTTCTTTACAGTTAATTTTAACTGTTGCATCAGAGCGCAAAGCCTTTCACTGTTTCATTTTGCTTGTTTTGAATATGCTAAAAAAAATAATGATCTAGCTGTGGTAGTATCTTGTTTAAATGGTCGGCGTGAAGTATTTCACTTAGAGCAAGTGATGCTTCTGAAAGGGGTTCAGGCTAGACAGTCTGCTCTTGCACATCTATTTGTTTTTGCTTCAGATGTTATTCCCTTGCTAAAGGCAACCACCTCTGCAGAATAACATGGTAACTTCTTCAGCCATCCTAACTTGGCAGAGGGATCTCTGTCTGCCTCATTTGTTTCAGTGGCAAGATTTTGCCTGTGGCTGCAACTGGATTTCCTTTTTTTTTGGGTGCTTTCAGAAAGAGCAAGTATCTGTGTGCCCAGACATCCAGGCTCAATTTGGGGCAGGTAACTTGAACTTACTCATCCTTGTACCTTATTGTAGTGGGAGCAGAGCTGGCACGACTGTCTTCGGGTTAATACTGTAGCAGTTTGCTCTGTCAACTTTGACAAAAGCTGTATATTACGGATTTATCTCTTGTGGTTAGTAAGGAGCTTCTCCTTTCTGTGCCTATTTAAATAGTTACCCAGGTCAGCAGTTAAAGTATCTACAGCTTTTGTTACAGAGAAGTTATGAGTTCACTTTTCTATTCAGGATTAGATGGTTGGAAGCTTTGTTTTAAAATGAATTTCCAGCTGGGATATTTTAACTCCTTCAACACAATAAACTGTAGTTGCTTTAACTGTCTTTTGTGTGAAGACCAGCTAATTTCTAGCTGTAACCTTTCAAATGATTTTTTTCTAGGGAAGAAAGAGCTGGTGAATTTATTTTTGCCTGAACTAGGGCATCTAGTGACAGAAGCAAGTATTTCCTGCAATCTGCGGCAGGAGGTAAGACTCCTACTAGGAGATACATGCGCACACAAGTGTGTGTAATTAGATACAATATGTGAAAAATGTTACTGAATTATTTCCTTTCCTTTTCTGCCCCTTCTTCTGTGGGGTGAAAGGCTTTGAGGACCCTCAACTCTATACTCGACAGTGTCCCACGGGAGGAGAGAAAGAAATTCCATCTGTCTGAGGAGATGTGCTCGCTCACGTGAGTGGCTTTCCCTCCAGCTCCTGTAGCAGTCTTCTCTGCAACAAGAGATAAAGTTATTTCCACTTTAACTCATTGCATTATGTTGTTTCAGGAAAGACCTTGCAAAAACTATGCTGGAGGTTGGTGGTAAGAAGTATTTAGTGGTTATTCTTATGAAGCTGGGGTCCTCCGGCTTTCCTTCATCTGCTTAGTTCATCTACAATAAATATAACTTAAATTATTTCCTTGTCAAGAGTTGATTTTTGAGAAGGAAAATCACACGGTACTTTAAGAAAATATTTATCAAAAATTGTTAGATGCAACAATACATTAGTGATTTCTGGTTAGTATTAGTAATTTGTATTAACTAATAAGAAAAGGTAAAGAGGTGTGTAGAAAAGTAATCAGATCAGCTTTATGTATGTGTTTACAAAGTATGCTTCCTGTTAGTCTTTAAAAAATAAATTTTGACTACTTTGCCACAATGTGGACAAATTTCAGTTAACAAAGTTTTATAGCCTCTTGAGTGAAATCTTTTTTGTTTTCTCCTAGTGATAACACTTTCCAGGGTGTTACTGTGGTGTGTCAAATGTAACATAATCCTAGTGAGTTAGTGATGAGGCTTCACTCTTGTCCCCTCCCTGATCCCCAAGAACATCAGGCCCGTGTGTGTTGTGGTTCGCTGTGCTCTGCACCTCGACCTTGCTGAGCCAGGGGGAGCTGAGGATGGCTGGAGCTAGCGCTTGGCTGTTACCCTCCACAGTCTTCCTTGGTGAAACTGAAGCTGTTGAATACGACTGTGTAGTATACAAGTGCAAGAATAGCAATGCTATAACCCTCTGTTATGCTGGGGGGTGATATTTATCCTGTGCTTATGTTTACCATGTAGATTATGACCTTCAGGTTGCCCTTTCAGAAGCACTTTGTAGGCTAATGACAAAAAAATGGAGGGATGACCTTGTTCACCACTGGTTTGAAGATAACTATCTTGCTGAAGCTTTCAAAGAGATCAAGGATAGAGAATTTGAGACGGTGAGGGTCCTTATTTTGAAAACAACATACTTGACAAGTCTGTATAGGGGCTAGTTTTGGTTGAGTTCAGTCAGGATGTCTTTGTAAGAAGTTCCTACAGAACTGATTTTATAAATACGCAAAGTTATTTAGTTATTTGTGGACGGTGGTTTGTTTTTTTTTATTTTTTTAATATGGCAAATAGAAATTGGTGTATTGTTAAAATAACTCTTATTTCTAAGTTATTTTACTTCTAAAGTATAAATAATTTAATTTTTGTAGTTTGTTTGGAGGCTTGCTGGTCATAAGTTGGGTCCAACCATTTGCAGCAACTTGAGTGTTTCTTCCCCAGTGGGCTTTGGCGTGACACTGAGTAGTTAAAAGCTTATAACTGGAGTAGAGGTTACACAGCCTGATAGAATGACTCTTTGCAAAGGGAACGTAGCCTGATATTTTTTTTTTTTTAATAAGATGTCATTTGTCTTGAAGGACTGCAGAAAATTTCTTAACCAGCTAAATGAAAGGCTTGGGGATGAAAGAAGGTAAGCTGTGAAGCAACAGACTAAATTGGTGCTGTCGTTACTGCAGAGGGGGAAATCTAGGATTGTAAACTGACTTGGGTTACAGTCCAAAGAAAAGGATTTTCATCATACACATGAATAATTAAGTTCTTAAGAAAGAGATTTTATTCATTTTAATGGTGGTTCTTTTGAAAGTAAAACCAAAGAAGATAATGCATCACTACTGAAATACTCTATTCTTTAAGCTTCTCCAAGCTTAGTTTAATTCCAGGAATTTATTAATTCCTTTTTGAACAATAAGATTAATAAGCGATCTTAAATGATTTTTGTCTTACATTCAACATCAGAGTCTGACTTTATGAATCATGTGAAGTCTGCTTTTCTTCCAGAGTCTATTCATTTCCGTGCATATCCGCTTTTGCTGACATGAATGAGGTAATAGTCCCTAACACTGTGACACCTTCCCTACAGTGTTAGCACTGTTAAAATGTTACTTTCTGTTTTTTTTTTTTTTTCCTCCCTGTTTTTCATTAAAGAGCTTAATTTTCTGGAGTATAAAGTGTAACCTTCTATTTTAGTTGGAAAGTTTGCTTGTTTGTCACTTAGCTCCCAACTTACTGCTGCTGACTTTGCTTTTGTATCAGCAAAATGATAGAGGCAGCGCTCCTCTTCATGGTGGTGACAGAAGAGAGATCTCTAAAAGGAAACATGAGGACAGGACAACTCTGATTCCTCTGGCAGAACTGCTTCCAGGCTGCCAGAAAACAAGATGAGCCTGATGCCCCTGTAGGGAGAGGTCGTAGTCAGTTATAGATCCTGCAGATTGCTTCACTTGTCTTTAAGTAAATGTATTTGTGGCACCATTCCTGACAGTTGTATCAAATCAAAACCAAGTCAACGCAAGCCAGTTCCACTGCTTGTGCTCGGAAACACAGAAAAACTTTCATAGACTCTTTCGTCCCACAAATGTGAGCATTTGTGTGAAGTATTGCCTTTCCCTTGGCTGATGTAGAGCAACATCTGACTTTGTGGGTGTGGTTGGGTGAGCGGTAGGCTGGCAACTTACAGGCTGCTCCTGACTCTTATTTCTGTAAGGTATTGCATATATGTACACACATATGTAGGGCAACTTTCCCCATATTGTCTTGTATAAAAAAAAAACTGAGAATGAATCAGCAGTTGTGGGGTTTTCTGGGAAAGGCAGCACTGCTGTTGTGCTTCCCCAGGTGAAGAAGCCATCAGACGAGAAGCTGGAGGAGTTCTGGATTGACTTCAACACTGGCAGCCAGAGTGTGACTTTCTATGTGGACAGTAATGAGGTAATAGCAAAGCCCAGGTGGCCTCAGGGTAGTTGGCTAATGCAGTGGGAGCTTGCTCGGCTCTTCTGATGTGGTGGTTTTGGTTTTCAAAGGGCGCTCTTTGGGACTCTGTGAGGCTGTCGAAAGAAGCAGTCAGCAGTTACAGCCTGAAGGGTAAGGTTTTCCAACCAGTGTTACCCTCCGTTTGGCTTTGGGTTCACAAGGCACAGGGAGCCAACCTAAAAATCTCACCGTCACCAAAGAGTTCCTGTTTCCCCCCCCCTCTCCCTGTTGTGCACTTTAATGGTCACCTTGCACCAGCTCTGCTTGTTGGGCTGTCTGTGGGCACAATAACCTGCCCACTCAACCCAAGCATGACGTGTTCAGGGGTCAGTTTATAGATCTGCTAGGGAATAACATAACCATCTAGATCCAACGAGAAAGAAATGAGTGAACAGAGTAATTGGAAATGTGTGGGCAAGATGTAAAAGAGACTTAAAAAACCAACCAACAAATAAACATTCAAATGTTTTTGGGGTGATAGTCTGAATGTCTTGCTCTAAAACAGTTTTAATCGCTTTTTTTTTATGCAGAGGAGGATGGAGAAAATATTGTTAAAATTTACATGAAGATTCCTGCTACTCTTAACAAAACAGAAGCAACAAAAATCAAAATATCTTTCAGTGCTGAGTTTGAAATCTTAAGTGTACTTAGAAAAGTGTTGGGAGACGAAAAAATGATGGTAAGCTCTTAGTTTAGAAAAGAAAAACTCATACTGTATTACTTGATATACGTTGGGCAAAAACATTCAGTGTTGGTTTTGGGTGGTTTTTTTTTTCATGTCTGTTTATTATATATCTGTCATCCCCTTGAGGATTTGTAGCTCTCCATATTGTTGTTCTTAGCTTTGGCCTGGAAGAGAGACTAGAGGCTTTAGAAAAGAAGTTTCAGGGAACTCAAATTTATGGTCTAGAAGCTGGAAGGTTAAACTGGTTTGTTAATCAATTCAGTGTGATACGATTATTTTTGCTGAGTTTCTGAAGTAGGAAAATGAAGTCTGTGGCATTTAGTTTCATAACTTGAAGTATAAACATTCTCTTACATTAGCTCAAAGTGTTACATTGCACAGGATGAGCAAATTGTGACATGAGAACCTGGAGAAAAGGGATGCTGCAAGGCACAAATCTTAGATTGACTTTGTATATGGTGCTTCTAAATGAAAAGTAGGTACTTTTAAAACCTCAAGTTTTTAATAAGCTAATGTAAAAACACAGGGGATGTGTGTGATAACATTTACAAAAAATAATTAATATGGTTAACTTCTTATGCTTGTGATCCATTCACACACCGTGCATGGGGTAAATAGCCATATTACAGTGGCTGTCATATATCCTTGCAGGAACTGAGGCATTTCCGAATGGTCAACTCAGCTAGCATCTAATGACTTGCCAATGATTTGTTGCTGGTGATTAACAACAATTGTTTTTTTTTTTAAGTAGCTGATTTTACCAGATAAAGACTCTACTTTTTTTAAGAACACTTTCACATGGGATTAATTCACACCAACAGATAAATGTGGCTGAAGAGGAGTCTATCCATGCTGGGAAGCAAGCCAGGCAGAATGAAGCAGGTGATTTTTTTTTTTTTTAAATTATGATTTTATTTTACAAAATTTAACTTGCTCAGTTTTAAAGTGAGCATCTTCACTTGCAGTTAACCACATTTTAAAAAAGAAAAAAAAAAAGCAACCTCCAAGCTCAATTTTCTACTGTTTATATCTTGTGAGCTTGGTAACTGGTGTTTGTGGTGGATGCTGAGTCCCTCTAACCCAGGGAGTGAGGATGAGGCACCATGGCCATGTGCTGCTGGGATTGCATGGGCAGGGGAACAGCTTGTGGAAGCTGGATCCGTGCGCTGACAGGTGGCCTGACACGGCACATCTCAGCTGCTGGCAGACCTCTGACATGCAGAGTGTGCGGTAGTTTTTTCTTCACCTGCAGCTGCAGTGCAATGGGATGCAGACATCTATCCTCCCTTGCTTGCCCCATGCGTGGTTCCTGTTTTGGCTGCACTGCGCCTGTGGGAGAGTCCCCTTAGGAGGGGACAGTGGCATCTGTGTGCCCATGGAAGCACAGGTCTTCTGATGGACCAGCACTTGCACCTTGGAACTTAACGTGCTCTCTCTGTGCAGTGGCTGCGTGTGGTGGGGTAGCCTCTACCAAGGCTTCCTGCAGGGAGGCCGCTTCTGCTTCTTTCCAACAAGATGATGTGATAGAGAACGGTGCACTCCAGTCCCATTAACCAACACAGAGCAGATGATGTCCTGGAGATGCTGGGGGCTGTTGTGGAAGTGCAGCTCAGGGAGCAGAAACGCTCACCCGCAGTCCCTATTTGTAGAGAGACAAGCAGGAGCTCAGCTCCTCTCTGCAGGAGGTGACCCACTACTGTATGCAGGGACATTGTGAGTGCTGCTATAAATACCCTGTGTTGCAGGGCTGTCTCTATGTGGGCCCCAACTACAGATGTAAGCTGTGTGCCTTATGGTAGGAGAGGCTCTTAGCTGGACCTGTAATATTCATTACTTCTTTCTTCTCACCAGCCTACAGCCAACGCTTTGTTTTTTGTTGAGTTGGGCATGCTGAATTTTCTGTGATCAAATGGTGGCATTTCCCCTGCTGCCAGTCAACATCTCCTGCAAGATGTTTCCTTGCAGGATCACTGGGCTGAGTTTAATTTTGTTCCAAATATGATAGATGTTGAGCGAACGCAGAGCCTGAAATGTAGGTGTGACACTTGCGTGCCTGACCAAAAGGAAGGTTCAAGTCCAGCATTGGTCTAAAAGGAAGAGAAAGTAGCTCCTTCCTTTCCCTTTACCCTGCTCTGAAGTTCTTCTGTAAATCCCCAAGGCTGTGACCCATAGTTTGAGGAAAAGCTGCTTTTGGTGCAAAAGCAAGAGGCGTGCATGATCAAAATTGGTCTTAAACAGGAAATGTTTCCTCAGCTCAATTTCAGTATCAACTTGGGATGTGGCTTGTTTTCTGTTTAGTGGTCTTTTATCTCTGAAGACTGAGATATGTCCTTGCCTGTACTTCAGTTTTTAAAATGATTATTTTTTGAGTGGATTATTCCTTGGTGTAACTTGCTTAACAGATCTTTCCAGGTCTTCTCAGACAATGAACTCACAGCTCACTCTCTACTGCTACCACCCACCATCTCGGAAATCACAAGTTTGAAGAGCCCTTAGGTAGTATTCTTTCTGTGCTCATGTTAAAGCAAATTTTACTTTCCTCGTAGTTACTGTGCATTTCAGATTCTTCCAGGTGAATACCCGAGAGAGCTACTTCCATCTCTAGACGTCTGAGTCATAACTTGTTCAGTAGTTCTTCCCATTTTTCTCCAGTTACAACCCAAAATGAGCTAGAATGGAATTCCTCCAGATTCTGGAGGTGCAGGTGAGGGAGAAGCTCCTTCATCAGTGTCCACCATGAAGCACACAGAGGTAGAAGGTGGGCACTAGTACTTGAAGCAATCAAGGAGTAGAATGGGCAGAAGGTAGTTCATCTGTAGTGAAACAACTTTTGCAGTTGCCTGTTGGAGATTCAGTGGAGGGAAACAGAGATGGTGGAAGATCTTGCTGGTCTGTTGCTTTAGCCAGACACAAAGGGTTGTTCTGTGCCTTCCAGAGCTAAAAGTCAAGGTAGCAATAAGATGATAAACTTACACATAGTACAAGGGGCTTAAAAGGGGTAGGCTCGAGGTGCTATTTATTTGGTATTGCAATTCTGCACTAGGTAATTTGGAGATGTTTGACGTTTTTGTTCTATGAAACAAGATCTTGGGATGTTTGCGCCTAATAAGTTGTACAGTTATGCTTTTATGCACATGTATAAGAATGAAAAGGAAATGTGTGTGTGTTCAGTTACGGCAACAAAGTTCTCACCTGTTGCTGTTCTGCAGTGGTACCTGAGTCCACTAATCCAGAGGGCAGGAAAGATCCTTCAAACATGGACACTGTATCAGACAACTTAGCCTCTCAGCACAGCCAACAGATAACAGGCACCGTACCAGTAAGTGTTTGGTGTATGGTGAAACAGTCCTTTTGCCCCTTTCCCCCCTCCTCCAGTCTGCTTTTTTTTTATAGGTGTAGTTGAAACCTTCTTTCAAAGAAAACTAGTTTGTACCCAGATATGACAATGGTTTCAAACTCCACCTTATATCGGTGAGCAGTCAGCCCAAATACTTGCCTCCAGAGCTGCAATTTTGGCAAAACTGCTTTGAAAAGAAAATAAACTTTACTCCCTCTTATAAAGGGAATGGTGCGATGTTCTAGGAGAGAAGCTCATAGTATCACTTATATGCAACCTAAAATGTTTTTATGTGTGGCTGATGATGAACCTGTCATCCAGCTGTTGCCACAGGCTAGCACTGGAAATCTCTGTTCCCCAAAAGAACCCCTGCTTCTTTATTGGTCGTATGCACGCTCTGTTCATGGTTTCATGTCTCCGAGCAGAAAATGGTTAACTCTGGTGTCACCATGATTACAGTGAGCCAGCAGACTGATGCGGAAGATGCTAACCGAGGCTCAGGTCAGGCATGGCTCCCTTCAGTTCCTTAAGTCTGACCCAGTTACGTGTCACCCAGGTGACATGGTGAAGGCCCTGCTTTTGTGGGCCTTGCAGCAAAAGCAGATAAGTGTTTAATAGTAGCTCCAGAGGGTGAAGCTGTAGTTTCCTTGCCTCCTTCAGCAAAAAAGTCCAAATCTCCATCTCCAGGAATGAAAGCTAAGCCTAGGTGAGTGTCTCAGAGAAAAGAGAGTTGCAACTTGTGGTTTGGTTGTGGGTTTTTTTTATGATTTTTGTTTTCCCTCCCCTAGGGTTTTAATGCACGTGATTTTGAGGTTTATTCCATCGATTATTAAATGGAAAAAAAAAATAATCTGTTTTGCCACCCTGGCTAGTGAGGCTGCTTGGAGTTGCAGAACGGTGGTGTTTGGTTACTGGTTTGGCTGTTACTTTGGTGTGACTTTCTTCTCTCTCATAATTGATTTAATCCAAATACAAGATAAGCATATATTAGAGTTTAACTTCAGCTGTGTAACTAGAGCTCACCAGATATGTAGCTTTTCATAACAAGGATGATGACTTTTGTGAAAGATCATGTGAATTTGAGTCTACCTTGGCATTATTAATACCTGGATAGTTTTTTTTTTCTTCAGAGCTTTGCAGGACAGCATTTTATAGAGTTAATGGGTTGGACTTCTGTAGAGCTACTGATTTAGCTTTCTTCCCTATACATCTTTTAAACCACTGCTTTGATGCTAGTTTGTGCAAGTTGTTTTTCCTCTTAGTACTTCACAAGCTGACTCTTTGGGCTTTAAATGAAAAGCCCCTCAGCACTGCATTCCTCTCATGTGTCCTCTTGTCCCTAGTGAGAAGCCCCTAGAAGAAGAACCCATGGAGGAGTCGACACCAAAGGTATGTTTGCCTTGGGGCCCACCTGAGTGAAGAGACATGGGGCAAGGAAAAGATGCTGTGGTGGAGTTGCAGAAGAAAACTAGGGTGGCTTGACCTGCTTCTGCCCTTGAGTGGTGTCCTACACTTACGTAGTGTCATTTGTACCTGATGTAACATGATATTTAGCTCCAGGAGCAAGCTGTAGAGGCATTGGCTCCTGACCTTAGCTTAGTGTGGTCTAGAGTAATTCAAACTCAGCTGAGTTCATTCAGTATATACCCACTGGCAGTGGTGTGCTGTGTTTGTGTCCAGGAGCACAGTGTGTGGGCAACCAGCCTGGCCCTATGTGGGACGAATTCACGTGTCTCAGCTGCAAGAGCAAAGGTTTGCTTCCTGAAGGGAAGCAAGTCTTGGAAGTCTAGAGACATATTTATTCAGTTTTGTATTTGAGGTCTAATGATCCTTCCACACTAAGTCTGTCCCTGTACTCCCGGCATAGGAGCTTGCAACCAGGGTAAATGAAGAAGTAACTGACAGCCATCTGTAGTTGCGTGTCTTTAGACAGCTTGAGCACTTGGAAATTTCTATGAATGTGTCCAGTTATAAAAAAATAATCTATGTATTACATGAGAGAAATTTAAATTCCTAAAGCAATAATTTTAATTTGGAGTAAGAATCACATTTTAGACTTGGTCATGGGTTTACATTAGATTATTTTTAAATTACTGTCAGTTCAAAGGTTTTGTAATAGCTGCCTGCTGCACAGTGAATTCAAAGCTTTTGAACTATTTTTTTCTGTATCCTCATGCCCTTGGCCCCCCAATTTTTAGTTTCAGGACTCTCATACTTTCTGGTAGGGAAGGAACTGCAGGAAACTGAGATGGATGGCTGTTGCAATGGGAGTGAACGATGTTTCCTGGCACTCCTTATCTCTGCTTTTAGCAGGCTCTAGGATAAGTGCATGACTTTGCATATTGTAGTTTTAGATCCTGCAACTCTTCTTTTCAGAAGGCTGTTACCTGGCAAAAGAGAAACAGAAGAAGAAGTTTGGCCAAGAAGAGGACTGAAGGCAGGTATGACACACGAGCCCTGTGCCCACATAGGGTCTCTTCCTGTCTGTACCAGGGGGTTTTTAGACCATTTCTAGCACTCTTGGGGGGAGGGAGTGCCCACGGGCTGGGCTGTCTGAACAGAACTGAGACCAAACAAGCAGGAGGCTATAAAGGATTATAATGTCTCAGTGGGAATGTTCAGGTTCCCAAAACAATAAAGTCTTCGGAAGCTAACTCTAGGCTGCCAAAAAATGCCCCTGCCTCAGTGATACTATGTCAGGTTGGCTTTTCCATTTTTTTCCTCACCCAGCTGTAATCCTCCCATCCTCCAGTGAGCTGTGCTATGAGTGGCAGCTTCTTTCACAAATACCTAAGCTTTTTCAGATATTGTCTCAGTTCTTTTGGCATCATGTCTCCTAGAGTTTTAGGATGGTCTCTTTCTCAGTTTGTCACCTTCCCTCATGCCCGTACGTTGGTCTGCTCATGTTCAAAGCTAGTTGCACCGCCAGCAGAAGCACTCAAGGCTTTGAGGACCGTATGCGGACTGCGGCACTGGAAACTTGTCTTATTTGCGCCCTCCTCCCACGCTGTCTGCCAACCAAGTGTTGCGTGCAGGTTAATGCCTGCTGCTGGACAGGAGAGTAAATGAACCATATGTGAGGATCCCTGCTGCTGTTCTAGGGCTTCCTTGGGTGTCCTCCTTCAGTCTACTGGCTCTTAGCTTAAAAAACAAGTGTTTAGGTGGTGTGATGCGTGTGGTTTTTTGTTTGGGTTTTTTTATTGCTTGGAGATAAGAATGGGAAAACGTGATGCAGGACTTCATCATTACTACAAGTTTTGTGTTTTAAGCCCAAATAGTTTGATGCACCAAATACTGGCTGTAAAACAGGGGCAGCAGCGTAGAAGTTGGAGATGGAGAAGACGTCTTAGTTCTGTCATTCTGCTCCCTCTAGTGTTTTGTCTGAGAACGAGCATTTCTTTCCCTCAAGGAAGCTTTAACGAGAAGAGCTTAGTTCTTTAGTCTTCCTATCCTTTCGCTAGTAAGAAGGGAAGGGTGTACTGTATATTGAGAGGTAATTGTAGGATTTTTTTTAAATAGCTGCGATCTGGAGAAAGAAATAAAGGTATTCTTCATCCTGATTGTTGAAAGGCATGGAAAAAAATCTGGATGCATACAGAGAAGTAATTAGAGAACAAACATTAAGTACTAGAATTATCAAAAGGGAATTAAATGGATTTTTTTTTCTTTTTAAATACTTCTGAAATTTTATCTTTAAATCCATTCATGACTTCTTCCTGCTTTGTACTATTAGTGACGTGTGGAAACAAGATGTCTACTCTATAAACATGGATAGGCTAACCTGTTTGTATCTTCTGAATATTTCTCTTAAAATTAAAAATATATAATTGAAAGAAAGTGTGAAAATGAAATAAGACAACAAAATTAAAAATATATAATTGAAAGAAATAAAGTGTGAAAATGAAATAAGACAATAATAGGGACTAAGAAGGAAAGGAACAAGTATTTCTTAGAAGATGCAGCAATAGCATTTTTAAGCATATACAGTATTAGAGTGTTTACTGTGTAACAGAGTTCATGAAGGAGGGGGGACTTATCCTTCCTCCCCATATTGTCAATGAAGTTCTATAGGGTGACTGTTCATGATTGTATGTCACTGCCATGTATACATTGTCTTGCAGGAAGGACCTCTATGACTTTGAAAACTCGGACTCTGCAAGTCATGAAAAGGTAAAGTTGTGACAGAAGCTGTTAGGAGGTGCGCTAAGGTCCCAGCTCAGCAGCTGACAGAGTAGTAACTTGAAGCAGAGGAGATCTCCACAGTAAGGATGGACGTGCTGTTATAGCAAAACAGGCAACTGGGAATCTGAGGTTCTTGGTTTTTTTCTGTATGGGTGCTATATGTGGAAATATTTTTTTTTTTTTTTTTAGGGTGGTGAGAATGCTCATCACTACTTGAATTTTGTAGTTAGTAATGTATGATATAACCAACTGCAATAGAAATTTGAGCTTTGCTTGAGGGAGGCTGTGGGATATCTTTGTGATCAAAGGCCAACCTCTGTTTGCGTTTTACTGATTATTGAAAGCAGATTGCTGAGCGTCCTTTGCTTTGCGCTCTTAGGCTAAACCAGGAGAGACTGAAATCCGTTTCAAGCCACACTTAGCATGTTGGGAATCCCCGGTTAAAGCCAGTCCCCACAAAACTTATGTTGGAAATTCTGCTTGACTTATATTTGCAGACTGTTAGAAAAATCATATAAGAATGAGTTGCTCAGCCTGCTTTGAAACTTTGATCAGTGCGGGTTTTCCCAGGAAGCTGAAAACTTGCTCCTGATGGATCAAGGATCAAGGTGGCTTCACCGTACAAACCCTTTGGCTTTTTGGCCTCTTCCCTCGAGCGGATGCTGTCACTGCTGCCTGTTAATTTGGAGGCAATGGGTGCCCGATGGGACACCCCAGGTTTCTGTTATAAACGGGACACCGTCCAATCTTCGCTACTGCCACTGGGTGTCAGCATAAAACCCTGCTTCGTGGTACCCTTCCCCGTGTCCCAGCAGCCCTGTCCAAAAGCTGTCCAGATAAGGCACGCTGCGCTTGCAGCGTGCTACTACTAGCTCTGTTATTGTTTAAAATTATGCTTCTTATGACGTTATTGCTTAAAACGATCTTATTCATAAAGCAAGGAAAAGAGAAAGTAATTCTGATTAAGATAACAAATGTTTGTCTGTTATAATTTATGACACTTTCAATCAACAAATCCCATTCCGTTAAAAAAGTTGAATTTCCATGCTGGACTTGTAATCCATTCCTCCGCTAGATCTTCTGAGTTTTGATAGATATTAATTTTTTAGATAATTTAATGGGATAATTAGACTTTAAGACAAATACTTTCTTCTCTTTTAGGTTGCTGAAGCCAAAGGAAAGGTTCTTGGCCAGAAAGTTTCTTCACAAAATCAGAGGTACAGGATCATACGTGCACTCTTTATGAACCTTTTGCTCTGTGAAAGAGGAGTTTGTTGCCTTAGTTAAGCTGTTTTAAGTTGGGATCAAAATGACTGTGTGATGTTTCTAATAAAATAGTTCCTTGCTTAGTTGCCACAGTACCTGTGTATCGATACTATTATTTAAATAGCACCTGAGAATATAAAAGTTATGAGAGAGAATAATGAGTCCTGTCTGCTTTGACAGTAGTAAGACTATAGCTCTTAAACATCCCCCTTCCCTGATCATATACCTAAATCCCTGATTAAATTTCTGAAAAATGCTTAAACCCTCTGCCTTGCTTTGGCTGCCTCTGGTTATAGTAAACTCCCAGGGGCTTACCACCTCTAAGTATGCAGCCTATTTTTTCTTTTAAAAGGTCCTAATTTGTAGGTATCCCTGGATCGTTACTTTCAGAAACCAACCAAAGAATCAAAACTTGGCTAATGACTGCGCGTTAACAGTTTGGTTCTCCAGCTGCTCTCCAAAGGAGCACCCTGCCGTTGCTATTTGGCTGTGCCCCTTCTGCGCCGCTGTGATGCGTTAACTCAGGTCTTTATGGGTTACTTGGCAGGAGTTATGAAACAGGAAACAAGACCGAGGAATCAAACAAGCTGGAGAGAAGGCTGGTATGTTGAGTGTGCTTTGTGTGCTGTCTGCATCCAGCTGTACGAATCGGCTGAAGTTTAAGGCTTACCCAGCGCAGAGGTGGAGGAATGTGAGCCTGGTAGCCTCAAAACGGCCCGCTTGTTGCTACTGAGAGGAGTGCTCAGGGTGCACCAGGACTGCCAGACCAGCGAGTGAATGTCTGTGTTCATTTTTTCTCACTGTGCTCTTGGCTGCAGCTCAGGCATGCCATGGCTTTCCTCCTTGTGAGAGCTCTTTTATCTGGGTGCGGGGAGGGGGGGGGTGAGATGAGAATGGAGGATGCTGTAAACCCTGTGTTGACAAAGTGCAAGCATGTGCCTCTTAGTGTTTTTATACTGCTGGTTTGACAGTTAATTGTTGCTCTTTTGGCAGATTTCACAGCTTAAAATACTTTAGGTATTGCACTGTGTGTGGGGGGAAGAAATGGAATAATTTGGTGGTAAATGAAGGGGAATGGCTGCGGGGCTTCTGGGTAGACAGAGGGAGCTGACTGAGCAGGACTCACTCTTAATAGTGTCTTTAGTCCAATTACAGGAAACATCTTTTCTCTGAAAGCAACAATGAAAATACAAGCACTGGTCAGAGTGAAAAAAGCTGGATCCTTGACTCTCAGAAACAGTCGTTGCCAAAATCTCTTGACTATACCCGAAAAAGACCCAGGGTGAGAAGTAAATTAAAAGGTGAGGTTGGTCCCCTGTTGACACTTACCTATGCGCAATTTACTGTTCTGCAGATAAGGAAGTGGCTGATGATGGTGAGAAGGAGGATTCAGCCTAGTCCTGATCCAAGCAGGAAAGAGCAGGCTTGAGGCTGGCAGTGAGGGGTGCCCCGTGGAGGAGGTGCATTGTGCACCCTCGTGCTTGAAGAACCAGGCTCCCTTCCCTCTAGTGAATGTACTGGAGTTCAAATGTCCAGGTGGAAATTTGGCACCTAAATGTCTGTGTGGGTGCAGTCTTCTGTGTAAAGGGGCTGAAGAACCCACGGGTGCTGAGCTGATGGCTGCATTCATTCTCTTGAACGCAAGGGAAAGAAGATCTCTCTGGAGTGGCCATACCTCCTCCCTACAACTTTCCTCTCCTCATTTCTCCAGAAATACAATTGACACAGTGAATAAACCTGGAAAAAACACGCAGTTCGCAGACCATGGCACCCTGCTCCCCTGTTTATACACCGACAGGCCGATTGTCCTCAGAGTGATTTGCAAAATCAGATGTAATAATCTCTGATAGCATCCTCTGCTCAGGCCTGACCAACAGCAAGCCTCCCCTGCGGTCATGCTCCACGGCTGTGTTGGCTGCTGGGACTTCCAAATTCAAACTAAATTGCCTAGAAAGAGTTGAAATCTCTCTGTCCTTCTTGGGGAGAATGAACCTTGCTCAGGTAGCTGTTGGTTTCTGTAGGGATGAAAAAGTAAAATAAAGCTGAGGGAGAAATTATGCTTTATGCTGTGTTTCCAAAGAAGGAGCTGTTCTCACTCCAGTGCCAGCACGCGCACCCTAGCTGGGGCTTGGGGGCCACTGGACAAACTGCTGAGCTTGCCTCCTTTTTTTTGGCAACTGCTCTGGATGCAGTGAGTTGCGTACATTTGCATCATCGTTTAGAAGCTTTGTTAGAAAGGGGCTTTGAAGCTTAATGCAAACGTTGTGAAGTTTTCTCTTGTAAATGCCTTGAAAACCAAACTCAATTGAGTTAGCTGTGATTCAAACCTTAACTTGGTAAGGCACGCAGTCGCGTTGTCAGTAACCAGGTAAACTTTTCTCCTTGCAGTGCTTCCAGTGTCTTCTGCAAGTAGTGGCAGTGACTACGAGACAAAGAAGGTGAGGAGCTGTCATGCTTAGGTGCCTCATATTTAAAAACATTATGTATGCAAAATGTGTACAAATGAGTAGGAATTAACTAAACTGATGTTATCTTTCTTCTCGAATGTTGTGATGCACAAATTTGCCTACTAAGTGCTGGTGACCTAGAGGCTGGGGAAACAAAGAGGTCTTAGGAAAACACATGAAACTTCATAGAAACAACTGTGCATGAGCCCTAAGCAAGTTGTTCTAAAACTGTAATATCTACCTGTGATAGATGGAAAATTGGGCAGGAATTGGCATGTTCAGTGTGACGCCTGCCTTGGCTGATGCAGGTGTGACTTCAACAGGAATGAGTTCAGCTCTAGGGTCATGCCAAGAGCTAGAGCTGCTTATCCAAATACCTGGAGAAATCCTGGTTGGGTCCTACCAGGCTTAGTCTCTGTGCTGTTCCTCTGTCCTGTCCTGCAAGCTGGTGCCTTAGGAAAGCTCATGTTCTCCTCTGTGTTTTGCTGGCAATTTTCAGGGCTTTTATTCCAAGTCCTATGCTCGCTCTGAGTCATGGTTCGTGCACTGTCCTTCTCGGCTTTCAGCTATAGCTCTGGGAAAACTGACCATGGGTTATACTGATGTGAGAATTAGTGGACCAGGCATACATCAAGCAAAATAAAATACAGTTTAGCAATGACATACTTTTCCAGTGCCCAGCTGTTGTACTTTATATTAAATGTTTTGGAAAGGGCCCCACATAAATACAGAAAGTTTGGGGAAAATGTCTCCAGAACTGGTAGTTGCATTAAAAGCTTTTATTTTCCCCTGGAAACATTTTCTCTTCTCTCTTGACTAAAATACTTTGTTTCTGCATATGAAAAACTTTGACTACGCAACTCTCATGGCTAAAGAGAGAACGTATACATGCATTGAACTTCAGAGCACAGATCTCCTTCAGTGTTGGAGAGAGCTGTCAGTAAGTTAGGCATATTTCAGGTGTATCTCTGGTCATAGTATGTTTAAAAAACAAAACAACCAAACAAAACCCTCCCCCCCAAAAAACCCAACCAAACCCCTACTTCTTTAGTAATGTTTAAATAAAATATATGCTTAGACTTGATATTGTTTCAGCAGGGAGCATCAAGGCGAAGAGCTGAAAAGGAGATGCTAAAGAAAAAAAGCACCGCCAGCTCCAAGGAAGACAATTTACCTACAGTGGATCTTGCTGGTATTTCTTTTTTAATCTTCTTCAATGCATTAAAAGTGCTGGTTTGATATGTGTGGGTGTGTGCTTTTTGGGTGGTGGTTTTGGTGGTGTTTTTTTTTTTTTAATTTTGCCTTTTTTCTTAACATTTTTTTCACAAGTATTCTGCCTGTTGATATTTCTTGCAATGGCTATGAGGGTTGGATATTGTTTGTAGATAGTCTCTTGAGCAGGCAGAACATTAGCTGGGGCTAATGAGAGGTGAAGGAATGAGCTTAATTGATAGCCAGAAATGAAACAGCCTTTGGACTGAGTTTGAGCCACTGTCTGTTTGTCTCTTCCCTGTGTGAAGAGATAGAGGAGAGGGTGGTAGTTTCTTCCCCCCACCATGTATGTCATTAAATTGAGGTTTCTAGTCAATACAGGATTCAACCTCTATTACCTGTGTTTTTTGGTTGATCTCTCATGCAGATGAAGTGCTCTCAGAGGAGCTCAAAGGGGGTCCGCTGTCACTTGATGCGTCTGCCAAGGGCCTTTCCAGTGATGAGGAGAAGGCCACACAGGTGCAGTATGCAACACTTTAGACTCCTGATCCGCTGTCAGGCTACTTCTCATCTAAAACCAGTGCATCGTCTTGCTTTGGTTCCTATAAGAAGGCAAAGCCCTGACAGCTTTTCTGCAGTGCAGCATGGGTACCTTCTTACTGTGTTTTCCTTCTCTCCTTAGAAGTATCATGATACATCTGGCACATTGTCAAGAGAAGAAGAAAGTTTGAAGCGGAAGGACTCAGGTTTGTTAGTCTTGATAACGTGGAAGAGCTGCTTAAAAAGTAGAAAGGAGCATTGACAGAGTTGTAACTTTTCTTTCAAAGACAAGTAGGCACTGAGATTTTTGGTTGAAGGAAGATATTTCTTATGCAAAAAGTATCCCTTTCTCTGGTTTGTATACCATGACAGGCTATGGCAAGATGCTTTTTATGTACATTCCTGAGTTCATCAGTAACTCTTAAATCCTGTCCTTGATCACAGAGGAGCTACTAGTATAGCTACTAAGAGCTGGGGATTTACAACCCCAGTGACCCAAGACAAAATAGGTGAAATAAGTAATAGAAGCTCAAAAACTAATTTTTAATGATGTGAAAGTGCAGTGCAACTTCATTAAAAAAATAAGCATCTCTGAAAGTCGTTGACTTTCTTTATACCTAAGAATATAGACACAGACCATGATTATAAGCATTTGGTAAATGACGGCTTGTGTTACTGCTGTAGCTTTTTTAAGGTAAGTGTTATTTTGGACCTTTTTTAATGGAACAGAACTTGCACAAACTAATTCAAAACTGCAGCACAGTCTCTATGGTGATTGGAAACAACCCCATTTCAAGAAAGTTGAGCAGCAATGGGCTGTCTTCATTGTAATAATCTCGATGCTGATGTAGTTCTGCAAGGCTGTCTTAAAGTTGTTGTTGTGACTATGGACTGAGTCCCTGAAGCTTTGGTCTGGGACAAAAGCATCCCCTTTCTTGTGAGCCAACTATGTTTGTGTCTGCAATATGTCTCTTACCTGTCCAGCTTTTGCAGAATATACCTCCACTGCACCAACGATTTTGAGGGAAGATAAGTGCTGGGGACTTAATTTTTATCTCTGTTTACTGTACAGTCTTAGAGTTGAAGAGGAGTTGATACCATGTGAAGGCACAACTTGGGTTGTGTTCAAAAATTCCAGGTGTGGTTTGTGACTGCATTTGAACTCTTGCTCTGTGAACCCTAAATCTACTTTGGTGTGCTCCTCATGGTCTGACTGTCCCCATTGTCCTGGGCTCCACCACCTCCCTGCTTTCTGCCCTGTGGAGGTGCCAGAGAGGTGGTTAGTCAAACAGGCACTTCACTGAGCTCAGAAATGTGGACAGTGAGACAAATGGATGATTTTTTTTTTTTTGCACGTTTTCCCTAAAATACAGGCTGCAGCCTCCCTCACCCCGTTCTTAAGGGTTTTCTTGGGTTAAAAGCAATTGTATGGCAACTCTAGTAAAGCTGCAGAAAAGGCGCCTGTTATGGGTGTGAATAGTTTTTCTCCTTCTTCTGTATTTGTGCATTTTATTTTTGAAGAAGCAGCTGAAATTAGCTTAGGAACAAATGAGCATAAAGAGATTGTGAGCTTGGGTTGGAAAAGAGAATGGGAAGAAGCTGGACAGGAGAGGGTTTTTTGTGGTTAGGGAAGTGGGCCAAGAAATGAAATTGTCTTTAAGATGGAGATATGGTAATTTTCCAGTTACGTGCATAGCACTAGGCAGTCTAGTTGCCTGCTTTTGTGAGTGAAGAGACTTGCTGGTGAAGTTTTATCCTGTTCTGTAAGAGTGATGCCAGACCCTAAAATGAAGTTGCTTGCTTTTCTGCAGTATTGGTAATTCCAGTGGCGGTTTCCGAGTAGCTGGTAGGTACTGCCACGTACCTTATGCAAAAGAACAGGTTTTTTTCTGAAACATCTTCTGTTCTCTTTCTAGGTATATTAAGTGGCACTGTCATTAAAAAGCCTAAATTTTCCAGTTGGGAAACAAGTCATTTATCCTCTGACACTTCCTATGTGCAAAGGCAATTTTTTGATTCAGTAGAGAAGGAAGCAGAGATCCAAACAGGTAAAGTCAGGTTGGCAATTAAGGTGAAGTGTTTAAATGCTTTCAACTTTTCTTTTTTGATGGTAGAAATCATAGTCACGTAGAAGCTTGAAGAGAGGCATCTATAGGGAGCATATCTTCTCCAAAAGTGAAAATGTAGCAGAAGGCACGTATTGCGGTGCTGCCATTGGATACCATGTATGCAGAGGTGTGAATAAGGAAATTTGGGTTCCCTAACCACATTCCACTCAGGAAGCCACTCAATGATGTCCACACTTTCTCATCTTTCTGTATAGTGATTTTCCAGAGCTATTTAAAAAAAAAAAAAAAACAAAAACAAAAAAAACAAACAAAAAACCCTGAGAAAAGCATGCCGTTAATGGACAAAGTAACTGCAAAACACTGCTAGCTCTAAACAGACGGGCGTGAGGCTTTCCTTGCAATGAACAAGTAGAAGACAGGAAAACAGCGGCCTGACTCTTTTTTCCCTTGTGCTATGCTTTTGCCTCATTATCTGTAAATATGTTGCTCTTTGTGTGCTTGTGCCTCTTCTTCCATGCTGCTTTCTAACAAGTCTTTCTCAGTGAGCTCTGGAAGAGCAAGACTTGGATTCCAGCTCTATAACAAATGTTGTTCACATGAACAATGAACCCTTCGGTAGCGGGAGGGTTTGTATTCCAGTACTAACTGGGCATACGCTTTCTCCTAGGTCAGGAAATGGATGACAGTGTGGATGATGCATTTTTTTCCAAGATGCTGCATGAAGACTTCAGCGATTCAGGGGTGATTGCTGCATTTGAAAGCTTTACCGGCCAACTAAAGAAATTGTTCTGGGTAACGTGCGCTCTCTTAACGTGTGTACCATGTGTGGCATTTGCTCATAGTACGTGAAAGAATCTTTTTATCACCAGGGGAGTAGGTGCAAATATCCCATCAATATTTTGTGCCCAAGAGCAGAGTTTTGGCTGCAGTGTCTGTTAGTGTGGAGCTGTTGGAAGTATTCTGCACAACCTGTATACTCTGAGAAGTGTTACAGGAAAGGAGTAAAGGAATCTTTAATTAGGTTTTTCCTTTTTTCTTTTTCTTGTTTATATGTTGGAACATCAGATTTGGTTAGGCATTTCAAATACTTTCCTCAGAGGGAAGGGATCAAAGCCTTCTGAAAGGTAAACCAGCATAGTGACAGTGTACCTACATTGGAGCTGTGGGTTGTTGTCCTCATGGGCATGTATCAAAAAATACGGAAGCTCGCTTTTGGCGCACAGAGCAGTTTCATTGCCATATAAGACTATGCAACTTATTCGTAATAAGAAACAGAAAGCAATACAAGCTACACCCATTGACTAGAACATGTGTAGATCCATAAGGATGCTCTTGTATCTTTGAGATAATTGGTACGTGGAGGTGTTAGTTGTGCAATTGGTAGTATATAAGCTGTGTATTCCTGGTTCACTCAACTGTGTAGACATACATGAGATGCAGTGCAAGAAACCAACTGCTACTGTTGATTTAACTATAACAGGTAGTGTGGGCATTAAACCACATTTAATATGAAAGGACAGGATCTGACCCATCACAAAACCTTTTTATGTTTAAAAGCTTTAAACAAACCAGACGGGGGCAGAGCAGACTTATACTGGATCAGCACTGTGTATCATGCAACCATGACTTTTTTTTGGATCTGGTGCCAGGTGTTTGCCCTAAACTTTTGGTGCTAAGTCCTTGAACCGAGGCTGGAAGTGGTTGCATTTACAAATCGGTTATGATTAAAATCTGCACAGTTTGCATTAATGCTGATCTGAAGTAGTGCTAACAAAGAGCTGGTTTTGTGCAGTTGTTAAGTGTGTTGGAGTATGGGTGATGCTCGCTTCTTTGGCTGGGTAACATGACCCTGACCTGAAGTCTCATGGGTTACATAGAGGTTTGTTGGTGTAACTAGTGTGGCTGAATGAAATCTGTTCATCTTTGCAGTATCCTGCCTATGTGTTGTCTCACTTCAGTTTAATTTTGATTTAAGATGGTTTCTACTAAGCTGAATGGCGGAAGGTGGAGGATTTGTGTTCCAGGGAAGGGTTTTGCAAACTAGACTGCTAGGTTTTGGCTTGGGCCGTTGCTCATCCCTAACGCTGCATCCTGTGGCTAGTCGCGGTACAAAAGGATGGAGACCAGTGCACAGAACACCCTGAGGACCTCAGAGAAGAACGTGTCCACCCCGCTGAACCAGATACATGAGTGCAGGTAAGTTGTCTGCTGCTGGCTGAAAACGCATCAGCTTTGTGTAAATTTTGATTGATGTGAAAAGGAATCCCTCTTTGTAAGCGAACCTGACAGTAAGCTGCGGCACTTATTATTATGGCTTGTAGGGCAAAATAGCTTGTGCGTTTCTCTTGCTTTTCTGTAAGAAGAGCTTCAGAAGCATAGCTCCTGTGATTTGTCCTCGCTTGCCTGTTAAGAGGAGAGTGGATGGATTAATGCAAAGCAAGATTGAGTTAGGAGCAGTTGATGAAGCAGTCCTTAGACTGTCTTCTGTTTGTCATCAATATTTGCAAATCTGTTTAGAAACCCTCTTGTCACACTTAGTAACTTCCGTTTCGATGTGTTTTAAGAAGCCAAACTCTGATTTACTTAATGAAGTGGGGGAGGAAAAAAGTAAGGGGTCTGTTATAGACCCATTTCTGTAGACTGTTTCTGTGTGCACAAAGTAAGTGCCAGTTAGTGGACTTTACAAGCATTACCACATGGGGCTCTAAGGTCCTTTTGCTTTACAGGTTGTCCAGTTTCTCAGATAGGAGCTAGATTAAAAAATCAATTATAATAGTTATGGATTTGTTATAAGCAAAATACAAGCACAGCCTAAGATATGAGTAAGTCTATCGGGCCTCTGTACCTACTACACATTCAGTTTGCAGGATTTAGATCAAACATAGTATGAAATAATAGCCTTTAAAGTGCAGAATCTTTGCTATCAATAGGATATCTACGAGCAGAATCTGCTTGTTGTTTAGGGTACTTAGAGAAGTTTGTGTTCCAAAAACAAAACCAGGGAATGTTTTGGGGTGAAAGATAAGAATTGATGGTGGTGAGCTGCTGCCATGCTTTGATGTTATTAACAAAATAACCTGGAGCCAATGAGAGCTTCAGAATAGTGGGGACAGAGCTGTGCCAAATCTCTTCTACCCCAGAAGGATAGTTTCTAAAGCCACCAGCAGATGATGGCTGGCATCTCACTGCCAGGGGAAAGGTGGCAAACTGAAGCAAATAAGGGTGTAACTGGTTATGGTTTACAAATTTCTGGTATCCTGTGACAACACTATATGTGTATATCGTACACACGGTAGGAAAACCTATCGGAGGTTATTTGTGCCAAGATGCTGTCTTCAGCTTGAGAAATCTCTGCTGAAATCCCTGGAGCCTGGGAGAATATGGAGCGCAAGTATTGCACTGGGAGCCCTGTTGTAAACTCTGTCCCAGCCCTCTGTTACTGGCTGGTATTTAAGACAGGCTGTCTAATTAAACTCCTCTTCAATTTGACCTGGCACAGCTAGTCACGTGCTCTATGACATACCCGAGAACAAAACTGCCCAATGTAGTTCAGCAAAGACGTTTGCTTCTGCCTAAAGACAGGTTTGGTGCTGAAGGGATTGTCATCTGCCTTATGCCTACTCCACATTACAGTGTCAAACTTGTTTCTGTTCTCCGTCACTAGGCTGAGTAAGCTGGAGACCTTTCAGAAGATTGTTGTTGAAGAGCTTGCCAGTCTTGAGAAGGAAACTCAAATCTTGGCCAGCATGGAGAAAGATGCAGTGGTGTGTACGACCTCTCCCGCGCTAGCCGGCAGAGGTACCCCTTCCCAAGTAATGGGGGTTTTCTTTGGGGCTCTTTTTAGGACTTCTGGAATGGGCAGTTGCTCAAACTGAATTCTTTCTGCAACCAGCAAAAGCAAAGGTACGTTTCTACCAGCTGTCCTGCATGCTCACAATTCCTCTGATGGTCGAAGAAGGCACGAGTTAGGCTGGTAGTAGCCTCACTTGTGTACAGGGAAGTATTCTGAAGTCAGTATGGCATGTCCACTCGGTGTCCATTGGTGGAGCCCTTGCAGCCTCATGAGGGTTCTGAATTGGGACTAGAGTGCAATGAGGGAGACTCTGCATGGGAAGTTGTGCAGAACAGGCACAAGAGAGCTGTACCAGGGTCTGGAACAAGATATACCCTCTGGTCACATCTGTATCTACAGGTCAGAGGTGGTGGAAGGAGGCGATCATTTCCTATATAAAAGATACTGTTGGTACAAATGCTGGTCAAAAAGCTGCAAAAGGGGGAATCACGAGGTTCATTTTTATTGGTAAACATCTCTGAAGTTTTGTCAGTAAGTACTAACGCTTCACAGACAAACTAGACGAGCTCACTTTTCTTCCAGGATTCAGTCTGTTGACTCGGCCCTGGGTGAAACAGCCAAGAGTTTTGCTGACACTGTCCAGAATACAACGGTATGTGCAGTACACGGGCAGCTCTGTGTGAGCGGTGGACTTTGAGCTGTGGCCTGACTGATAAGTGGTGGAAGGGAAAAGATGAAACTGAAGTCCTGGGAGGGGAAACCTTTGGTTAGTTCATCTGTGGGGCTGATTCCTCATGGGACCCACAGTCCTGATGCCTGGAAAGCATTGAGAAAGCAGTGTTTGCCCTGCTAGGGACTTGGGAAAGTGGTGAAAAAGCACTTGCCTAAGGGAGAAGGTAAGGACAAGGGCTATCAGGTGGTGATGCTTCTCCTGGGTTCATATCTTGGTGATTCCCTCATCCAGATGCTGGTTTCTGTGTAGTTAGTGACCTTTAATGCAGTTCTTTTCTGTTACGTTGTCCCACTTGCCCTTGGAGTTGTGTGTCCATGGCATCCTGTGGCTAGGACCTCTGCAGCCTAACACCACCTTGTATGCTTTCTCTCATCTGCTTTTTGGGTCTGACAACATCTAGCCTTGATGCCTCAGAGTTTGACTTTTAAAACCCAAATTTATTAATTTGCCTTGGATCCCAGTTAAATATTCTGTTTAAATTCTTAAAGTCTTCAGAGTCTAATCACTAACTTAAGTCCTCCTTTTAATTTGTAAGTTAAGCTGAATACTCTGTTAACTTTGATACAATGCTTGGCTTCCATCTTGTCCACCCCATCACATACGCATGTACGTTTGCTGCTGTTGCAGCTTTTATGCGCTGACCTGATGGCTTTCTGGGGGGTTACTGTGATGAGTGCGATGCTGTACATCTGCACTGCACAGAGCTGAAGAAAGCTCCCTGTGTTGAAGGGACAGCTGTATCGGTGGTCACTACAGTAGACTGGGCCTGGGATTTTAGAAAAGATGCTGAAAACTGAGGACTTGTTTCCCGTAGTTGTTAAAGCTGATATTCTGAGCCTTTTCAGAAGGAAAAGTTTCCATTACGAGCACTGAGTTGCTCCACGACATGTGCCTTTCCCTTACTGGAGGTGCTCCTGATGAAGGATACCCTTTAAAGAGGGGCAGGGCTGAAGAAGCAGCAATGGTATCATGGGAGCTGCTCATCCTGCAGCACCTTGTTCCAGGCTGGGTGCCTGAGAATTAAAAGCTGAATCTAAATGTGCTTCTGGGATCTCTACAGTTTCTTTTCTTATGCAATATAAACGGCTGTATAAACTTCTGAAATGTTTTTTCTTTTTTTTTTTTTTTTTTCTTCCCTTCCCTGCAGTATGAACACCCAATGAAGGCGGCAGTAGAAAACAACGTGTTTATTGTTCCTTCTGACTAGCAAACCACTGAATTCATTACTGCTCTTAACATTTGAACACCTTATGCAGCATAGAGAAGGTGGTCCTGTGAAGGATATTAATCTACCTTAAATGGAAAGAAAAAAAGGGGAGGCAAATAATATTGATATTGAGCCTTTTTTTGCTTAAAAAGAATATACACTTTTGAGTGGTCCAGTTTTCACCCCTGTGTTGATAACATCAAGTTTTTCTGCAAATTTACAAGATGGGTCCGTTAAATATAAAAGAAATAGAAAATGAACTAAGTATCACGATTTAGCCACCAAACTGATGCATATACTGCTTTCTTTGAGTGTTCTGCTAATACCTTTATCAAATGTAAAAGCATTTAATTACTGATTCTAAGTAAAATACGGTGTGCATAGGATAAAAATCTCCTCGTTTCTTTCAAATTGATGCACTGTGCATGCTTATGAAAAGGTACTCGAGAGTCCTCTACACCCTGCATGGGGCATGTTAAGGGTAGCCTTTCTCGTGTGCATCCAGCACTGTGGGAACTGCTGGCTTTGAAACCAAAGCCCCCCAATTCTGGATTGGAGAGAGAAAAGCGCAGAGGGGTATTGGCAGATGCCTGACGGCAAACTAGACACTGTGGAGGGCAAGAAACTTTGGAGTGTTGCAGAGAAGATGGCAAGTGAAGCTGGAGAAATGATTTTTAAAACCAGTGACTATTGGCTTCTGGGAGGGTTCAAAGTACAGTGAACAATATTAAGATTAGATAAACTAGCATCAAAGGTCTCTTGAAAGCAAGTAGGAGATAACCCGTGCTATTTAACATCATCTTCTGCTTCCACAGAGTTCTCTACATTGTGGTTTCTCTTCACAAACTGCCTTTAGTGCTGTAGCAGACTTCACACGTGCTAGTGCATCTTAATGAATTTGTGAGACTGAACTGCTCTTCAGTGTCTTTCCAGCTGCTGTTGGAATCCAGTCTATCAAAGCACTCGGCTAAAGTGGCTGTGTTCTTTGGGAGGTGTAATCTCTGTGAACAGCTGTTTAGTTTTGCAGCCCAGTAACAGCATGCTTTGTGTCCCACCGGTGTGGTGGTATGCTGTGGGTGCACCAGCAGTGTCATTAACCAAAACAGGCTTTAAGATATCAACCCGAGTGATCTGAGCACCCCTTCCTATTGCCTGGCTGTACCAGGTCCAAAACAGAAAACCATTTGGGACTCCTACTACCTGAGTAGTAATGCAAGGTCCTGGTCCTAGCAGTGTGGTAACGGCTCGAACTGCCCTGTTACTTGTTGTCGTATCCCAGATTTCACACGTGAATGTAAAGGGATGCTTTGTGCAATGTTGCTCCCAGTCCTAACTACCAAGGTGAGCCTTCTAGTAGCTCCCAGGTAAATGCCTACATCCCATCATTTTATTCCCCACAACCTGGTCAAACATGATGGATGGAACCAGGTCTAGCAAGGTGCTTGAGGGTGGAGCTGACCTCAAGAAGAACTTGGGGGACCTTTCCACACTTTCCAGGAGAAATCGGGATCTATTACTTATTAAAAATTAAAAAAAAATCTTTGAACCATAGAGAACCATCACACTGTATCTCTTATTGTTGAATCCCTGTGTAAATTGTCACTACAAAGTTTGGAAGGTGAGTGTTGAGCACTTCAGAGGGTATGGACGAAGGAGAGATCTGTATCCCTTACTTATTAAAAATTATCATAATGTTGTATGCAGCTACGCTTGCTTTTAACTCTTTTATTGGAAAAGTCTGAACCCAAAAAGGCTGCTTTTAGTAACAGGTATGGGAGAGCAGAAAGGGATGCTGTACAGCTTGGATGTCTCTTACCCCTGCACTTTTTTTTTTTTAATCCCTTCATATAAAACACGTTACCTATTGAGAAGCTCAGTGAGTTCTTGCTTGGTAACCTGTGAACTGCCCAAGCTGGGAGGACATGCTGGAAATGTTGGTCTTTCCTAATGGTCTTCCTGTCTGTAGTCAGCAGCAGTTGTTTTTGGAGACAGTATCTAGGGCAGGAATGACTCTTTCTGATCTTGGACAGCCCATCACATACCACTTCCTGCACTGTTGGGTCAGTTCAGCATGTTTGAGCTGGAACACCCTGAAGGTCTTAAGTCTATTTGGCTTCTGCAGATCGATACCTTGGCAACACAGATCTGTAACTGGGTTACCCTAACATTTCCTTTTGGAAGGTAAGTAGGTAGTTGACCTGGCAGGTTTCCTTTGCCTGCTCACTTACAGTCTTGTAAGTGTTATTTATCCAGCTATTTCTTTTATTCTATTCCTTTCAGTGCAAATAGATAAAGCTCAATTTTCAACCTGTTCTTTTGAGACAGAAAACCAAAGATGATGTGGGTGCTGAAGTGCAAAAGCCACACATCAGTACCCAGAAAAAGAAATGGGAAATACAAAATGCAGGTTAATGAAAAGCACTTCGTGCGTTTTAAGTTCTTAACAAGTTTAACATTAAACCTTGTTACGACCTCTGCTATCTTTATGCCGTATCTCTTTCAGGGGACGATGCTGTGCCAAGTGCTGGTTTACCTGCACGTTCTGTATCAATGCAATGGTCCATCCAAGGTCCAGAGGGCCACTGTTACGCAGTGGCAAGGCTACACAGCGCCGGTGAAGGGGGTCTCATCTGTGGCTGGAAACAGGCAGAGTGACCAGAGGAGCTGTCTGTTTGTTTGCCCTGGCCTGGGGTCGGCTTGCCCTGCACTCAGCAAGGTGTGCTGATACGGGCTGGCAATGTGCTGGGACAGGTCCTGCTTCTGCCAGTGGTAGGGCCGTGTCTAAAAGAACGGCACACTGGAAAATAGACAAGTTTCTGGCAACAGCTGAGATGGATTGTATATTGAAAACAAGCACCGCAACAGAGCCTTTCCTGGTCAGGTATTACAGGGTGGTTTTTGTTTATTGTAAGCAAGAGTTGAGAAAGCATTACAGCTAAACCCTGAAAGAAGACCTGTAAAGCTGAGCCTTGGCACACATCAGCAGCCTGATTCCTTTAATTCCAGTGTTCCTGGAAGGGCCTTAGTAAAGCTCATTCCTTTCTCTCTATTCCTTGGGAGGCTACTAACATCCAAAACCAGCAAATGAAGCTGAATAGCTCTCTTCCACTTTACTTCTGTCCTCCCACGTATACCCTCTGGTGAGCCCAAAAGAGCAGGGGTCAAGTGTTTGCACATGTCCCCCTGTGTTTGTATTTTCAGTCTGAAAGAAATTATATTTTTGAGGTTGATTTTTTTTGTCTGTTGTCTCTCCTCTCAGTTTTCTACTATCAGGTCCCAGCTAAAAACAATCTAAGAATCAAAGGATGACTTGATGGGTAAGTACAAGCTTTGAACAAGCAAGTTATTGCAACCTTAGTTTTGTTCAAAAGATGAGTTTTTACATGTAGTGGGGCTGCGTATGGAGAGCCAGGAGTTCCCAGCTACAGTACTGTGTGATGGGAAAAAGTTCTAATTGGCTTGGTAGTTCAGTCCAGTTTAAAATTAAGTTAGAAGAGATGTAATGCGTGTGGCATTTCAATGGGCACCATATCTAAGTCTTGAAAATGTAAATTGGCCAGAGGTGGGAGGGTCAGTTAAACATAAGTCCCTCAAACTCTGGTATCTTGTTGGAGAACAGTCCTTATTCTCCACAGTCATGACTCCTTGTAGTGCTAACTAGTGAGACGTGAGATTGCGAAGCTATCCTTCTTGTGCCTCAGCTTCTGATATTGCAGACTTTACAAAGCTGCTTGGTATTAGCCTGCCCCACCTGAAGGAGCAATCGTACCTTGGCAGAGATATGCTTCAGCCTTCATTTACAAGGGTAGGAGATGCTGCTGGACTTGTGTTTCATGCTGGATATTTTTGGCTGAAGGAAGTTTAAAGCTCCAGTATCTGGTCCTTTCATCAATCCGTGATCTCTGCTTGGCTGATGGTGATGCCTAACAGAAGGACTTGCTTGTCAGAGTCTTGAGGCTTGCTGTGGGCATGAGCACCTTCTCTAGGTGTGGGTGCTCACTAGGACAAAGGAGCTGCTGGCAGCATAAAGCTCTTGTGTCAATTCAGAGGAAAGGCAATGGCCTGAAAGCACATCAGAAAGGTGATTGGCACTGCCCTCACATTTCAAGTATTGCCAGAAGATGAGCTTGGCAAAATGTGATGATGTTGGTTTTTTTTCCATACAACAAATTTTCCTTAGTGAATACAGGCAGTCCTGTGGTTGTGGTTTTGCCTGTTGGGCTGGATAAGGGACTTCCTCCTCTCCCATTCCCCTGGAGTAGTCCAAGCGTGCTATCAAGTGAAAACATGTCTGACGAACTTATTTTCAGGTGATAGGATGTGGAAATTGCTTCTAAACATAGCTCAAGGAGAGAGTGTGTATGGAAGGAGGAAAAAAACCCAACTATTTAAGGACTGGCAGTCCTTGCAAAGAAATACAGAGAGATTGCAGTTTTCCATGAATGTGGCTTGAAGTGCCCCATGAACCTGTAGTTGCCAGAATCCTGACTCAGCCTGTATGTTTGTAGGAGCAGCTTTTAGACTGGATCCTCTTTGCCACTATCAGCTGTTACAGTTTTTATCTCATTCCAAGAATAACACCAACTTTTTCCATCTATGGTGCTAGACATCACGTCTGCATGGTAGCATCTAGCACGGGGCTTTACAGCAGAAGTCAGAATTGTTCTAGTTACATTTGAGATTGTTTTTTATGATGGTTTGGTTGTGAGAGAAGCAATGGGCTCAATGGCCACTTGTGAGTGAGTGTGGTAACCATGGAGCATCTCTGCCTTAACACTTTCTGTTTTAGTATCTTAACACTTTCTAGTTTCCCTTCATGGCTGGAGCTGGGTGTCAGTGATTCCTTTGCATGTGGTTTCTGTGTTTTATGGACTGGAAACTATTGGCCAGGTGAGGTTGAACAGCTCATTCCACCAGCAACACTTTTTCAGTGGGATTCTCTTCATGGAGGAGAAGGATGCTATATGACGCTTTTATTTTTCTTGCTGTGCAAGTGATTAGATCTTTTGGAGAAATTTGATTTTTCCACTCTCTTCTCTGGCAAAACAAACTAAACCCAGTATCTTCCATCTTTTGGGGGATGTGTGTCAATTAGAAGCCTGTAATAGCTGTCAAATCTGCACAGGAGACACTGTAAACTCACATGCTTCTTTTTAGGTGTTCACTGCTGATTTATTTATTTTTGTCAGGTAGAACGCCCAAACGAGCTATTTTTAAACCATTACACAGCAGAAACAGCAGGCGTAAGCAGCTGTGTTGCTGGTAAGGAAGTCTGGACTGACTGACGGGATTCCACATCTTGGCAATTAACAAGTAAACGAGGCTTTTTCTCCCCAGGCTGGTACGTTTGGGTGGTAGAGCTGATGTTCTGTAAATTGTATGTCCACCACGGCTCAACTGCGATGCTCCGGTTATGCTTAGCTGTACCCTCACACTGTCATACACAACAAAATCTAGAGGATTTTTTTTTTTTATTTTGTGTGGTGTACCATAGAGTGCATTAAGCTACTTGTGAATAAAAAGAACTGGGAGTCAAACTCACTTCACCTAATGAGTGGGATGCGTGGGTCTTCCTCTCATGCAGTACCTGGAAACTTTCTTCTGTCAAAGTCAAGGCTGCTCTTTTGACCCATTTTATAATTAATGAATCAAAAGGAACTCACCTGCCTAAATCTTCAAGGGAAGAGAGCCTGGGAACAGGGAGGCAGCAGGGCCCAGGATAATTTTAACAAGTCTGTTTGGATAGAAGTTTGGGCTGAAGGTATGTTTTTCTCTCCCCTGGAAAAGGCAAACTCAGTATGAGGTATTTATGTCATTTGCTTTGTGCATCTGAATGAAAACACAGAGGAGGAGAACTGGGAGCCTGTGTTGCCTCCAGAGCCACTGTTAAGAAGCAGAACTGTTTGGGAGGGACAGGGATGTTCAGTCAACCGAAGAAAGCTATCTGAAGTAGGAAGTGTAAACATCTTGTGTCTTGCACGCTGTAGAAAACTGTTTCCTATCAACCTAATTAGTATGTGTGCATGAGCATGATGGGCAGAAGTGCTACCTGCCCCGTCAATGAGGAGAGCAGAGCTCAGCTGACAGGCGTACAAAAACACAGGGGAGCTTTTACATCTGTGTGTGTGGAGTTGATCACAGTAAAGTCACGGAGGTTGTTTCTCAGTCTAAGGTAAATGTCCTATGAGCTTTCTGAAAAAGTTTCAGAACAAAAGTAGTCTCAAGTAACCAGTTCCCAGCAATTTGATGCCTTAAATAAAGGGGAGTGTAGACACCCTGATAGTAAAATGTGTTTATTTACAGTGTTATGTATTACAGGAAAATCAGTTTAAAAAATCAACGCTTCTTTTTCTTCAAAGTTGCAGCATTTTGAAGATGTTAAGACAGATCTGAAGAATTTAAAACATACCTGATTCCAGCCTTCCTGGCTGGTCTGGATCTGCAAGGTGAGACCATCTTGGGTTTTGTTCTTTCCCTGCCCCTCCCTCCCCAGCCCTTTGAGTTTCAAGTAAGGCATTTATTTATTTCTTTTTCTTTTGAATGCGGTTTCAACAAAGCAAAAGACAGTATCTGTGGGTTTGGTTGCCATAGTAAACTTTAAGAGTTATCATGCTGATATTGGTCATCTTGATAGACAAATGCATGCTTTGCCGCCAAAAGGTTATGGACCCTGCTCAGCCGAAAATCCACGCTGGGCTACACAACCACTTTTTTGCCTGTCTTAGATGAATGGATCAGCTAGTTGTCTTGTGTGCTAACTTGTCAGCTCTTCCAGTTCCCTCTACCTTTACCCTGGTTTCCAGCATCAAGCTGAAGTCTGCAGAGCTCTGAAGCTCTCCCTTTACTTAGGGCTACAAACAACACCTTCAGTCAAACCCACTAAATTCTAACAACTTCTGAGTTTTACAGTATCAACCAGAAAGATCTACAAAGCAAAGTTGCTGGAAGGGCCAGTGAGAACTAGTATGTACATAGAGTCTAGGCTTTGTGACTGTGGGGTTTGAGTTTTCTTGTGTTTTATTTTTTGGCTGCTGGCTTCCCTCCTTATCAAACGTGAAATAAAGCAAAACATTTACTTTTGTTGTGGCTGCTTTCATAAAGAGTGAGCAAATTTGAATATGCACCAGTTAGATGTATGTCTGTGGTGGTGGTGTAAAAGCATTTGAATATTGCAGTTATTTTGGTTACCCAGTTCATGGTGATGCAGTTCAGCAGCCAGGCTATTCAAATGTACTGCCGGTGCTGCAGCATTGTGGGGATTTCAGTTTTCTGCTGGAGCAGAAAGATTTTATACACGATGATGGAGCCGGAACTGGCTGGAGACAGATGGGATCCAATGGGACTTTCAAGTACAAATTCAAACTGAACTCTGACCTGAGACACCCTTCAGGGGAGACCTTATTGCGCTCTACAACTACTTGAAAGGAGGTTGTAGCAAGATGGGGGTCGGTCTCTTCTCCCAAGTAATAGTTGATAGTACAAGAGGAAATGGCCTCAAGTTGCACGGGGGAGGTTTAGATTGGATATTAGGAAAAATTTCTTCACTGAAAGGGTTATCAAGCATTGGAATAGGCTGCCCAGGTGGCATCACCATCCCTGGAGGTATTTAAAAGACATAGACATAGTGCTAAGGGTCATGGTGTAGTGGTAACTTGGCGGTGTTATGTTAATGGTTGGACTTGATGATCTTAAAGGTCTCTTCCGACCATAACGATTCTTTGATTCTCTGTGCCACTGTCTGCTCTTGCTTTGGCTGGACAAAACAGTCTCTTCTCCTGTACCGTACCGCTTTCCCAGCCCCTCCCCTTCCTGCCCACGAGCCCTCGTGGCTGCCATCTCTCAGGCTGCTCTCCGCAAGGCTGGTTGCCCTGCGCCCGCACCACTCCCTGGTACAAACCTTCACACCTGATGGTCAGGCAGACTCCCTGATGACAGATCGTCTAGGGGGAAGATAACTGACCCAGCAGGTGGAGGAGAACTGGAGGAATGGGACTCGGGGCAAGTCTTCTCTCCGTTTGGACCCTCTGCGGCTGCTTGGTCGTTCTGCGCTGGGCTGCGCAGGTGGTTTGTCCCCTTCCTGCCCTGGGACCCCACGGGGCGACGGGAGGGAGAGGACACGGTACCTTTACAGAAATGCTTTGGGCTGGGGGGCTTGCTGGGCTGGGGAGGCTCCAAACAGTGGGTTTTGTTGGGAGAGTTTATACACACCTGATCAGAAGAGACCAGAACTGCTTCATTGTGAGAAAGGGAGAGGAAAAAGGCTGTGTCCACTTACAGTAGAAATTTTGAAGGGGACTAAATAAGAAAAGGGCGAGGCCAGCTCCCCAAAGCTAACTCAGGGTATTCTTAATTTCTCATCATTTAACTGGGAGGTAAAGGCAGCTAACTAAAGCAGTGAAGATGGGGACTGGCCTTTGTGTGAGACCCACTGTTGCAGCTGCAGACAGCAAATATCTCCATGCTTTCCCTGCAGAGGATCCTGCCCCAGTCCCACCTGTTCCTTCAGCCAGAGACCAGACTGGAAAAGGTCCACCTAGCACAGAAATTCCTACATAATGTGCTTTGCTGATTGCTGAATTAGCTTTTAAGACTTTCTCTGTCTTCCAATCTATTAATGCTAGTTTGCTTCAAATTAGCGGTGTTTGTATAGGATTAACTTTGTGCATATTTACACTCAAAGGATTTGTCTTCATTAAGTTGCTGAGCTCCTGTTTCTTTCGAAATCCATTTAGTCAGAATTCCTATTAATTTAGCACATCCGAAGTGACTTGTTTTGCTCTGACTAGAGCTCAAACCCCCCGTATCATCGTGTAATATCATATATTCTAAATATCCTACAGGGCAGCCCCCTGAAGCGGCAAGCTCCTGCCAGCTCCCGTGGGACCAAAGGGGCGGCTGCACCTCGCTAGTGTCCACTGAAAGGAATGTGCTTTAGGGAATGGCTGGGAAGCAGCAGAGAGGGGTATGATGATGATGGGGAAACAGTATGATTCTCTCTTTTTTTTTTTTTTTTTCACCTTGACCACAGGTTAGCTTGAATGTGTTGGGTGCGGTGTGAAGCCTTGCCTCGACACCTCTGGTGTGCACAGAACATGCTCAGTGTGTCAGTCTGAACAGAGTCCTAACATTTTGAAGGCATTGATGGATTTCTCCATCAAGTGTTTTATAAGGCGTTTTTGTGTCCGCATTAGAGATGAGAAAGGTTTTTCTTTTTTCGTATGAGAAAGATCTTGGCCTTCTCGTTCTGATGGTGATTTTTGACAGGACAAGTAATTCTACTTGTTTTGTTAAAACCTAAATAGCAGTACATTAATAAGCGTCTGGTACAAAGAACTGATAAACGTATTCAAATAGGTCTTAAGCTAAAGCTTGTAATTCAGTCTTTGTTTTCTTTTTTTTTTTTAGAAAAAAAAAATCATAGGAAATACTCTACTTATTGTGCTTTCTTATTGTTCAGGAATCCATTGGCAGCAGCAAAGTAGTCCTTATGGAAACCGTTCTTGATTTCTGTTGTGGCAGGGGTTTCCTTTATAGCTGTTCTTGAAGGTGCTTTCTGGTATGTCTATAAAAGCAAAATCCAAAGTAAATACTTGGATTTATTTAGTGACCCCCAAATGCTAATTATGGTTAACTGTAAAATGGAGCTGTCTGGTGTTTAATGCAGATGTATAGATTTGCTTCAGACTGTATTATGGGAACTCTATTATTTTCACTGCTGTGTGTGATATTACCTTACTAGTATTACTGTAACGCTTCTTGATGTCAAAAGAGATTTTAAGCCCTTCTCACTGGAAGGTCTATGTGTGAGCAGGCTGGAGCAGTCTCTGCTGAAAAGGTTGACTTAAACAATGCAAAGACTGAGCTGCTTGGTTTTTTTTATTTCCAAGGAGGGAGAAAGACTCAAAAAGTTGCCCAACAGAGCAAATTCAGATCTCCCAAGTCCTGAATGCGGTACTTGCTATACGCATACAGAATTGAGTCCTGATACAACCTGCACTTCATTGCATTATGGAAGAGCTGAGCTGCAATGGGGAGGTCATCATTGCCGAACGTCTGTTTCTTGCAGATGTTACTGCATCTGTAATTCTTAACTGACATACATATTTTAATAAAAACGTATTTTAGGTACTGATGCTAATTCTACACGTGAGTTCATCAAGACTGCTGTGCAAAAAGTTCTTTCTCTTCCTCACCCTTGCCAGAAAGCTCTTTGAAGAACTGCTTACCTTAATGTAGAAGTTTATGAAGAGAACGACCAGTGTGGCCATATAGGAGGACTGGAACATGAGGCAGCCAAATGGGAATCCACATGGCTTCACAGCTGCGCTGAGTGTGTGCACAATAGTGAGCAGAAACTGGATCTGTGGAGGAAAGATCATGCATGAGTATTTGCTGAGAAAGGGTTGGTGCTACCTAAATCAGATATAACAAAGTCATCTAGTCCTGCTTCTTCAAAGTTTGAGTATTCTTGAAAACTATCCCCTTCTGAACCTGTGAATGTACTGTGAGGGTTAAGTTAAAATGGCACCCTTATGAAATTAAAAAAAAACCAACAAAACAAACAACCAAAATATCCCCCCAAACAAACAACTAAGGGGTCCGATTTTTAAAAATATGAGTTCATAGGCCCAGCTGGCAAAATGAAAGCCCTTTTATTTTAATAGGAGTTGTTCTATCTTCCAGACTGTTGTGCCAGGTACGGCATTGTCTTTGTAACTGGGCAGAAACTTGAGAAAACTCCAAAGGCTTCAGGCAATAGCTTTAGAAGACTGAACTGAAAATGGAAATCCCAGGTCCGAGGAGAAGTTCAGGTAGGCTGGTGTTTGCATTAAGGGAGTTAAGATGGGGACAAATGAAGTAAAAATGAGCTGGAGAAAGAATTGCAGAAGGCTGTCAGTATTTGGGATTGTGAACCACAGCCCATGCTGGTGCATCTGATCCTCCCCAGCCAGCTGAGGGTGCCCTCAGTCCTGCGTGGTTGGGCGCGCTCCAAACAGGGCAGCGGGTTTTGACTGCAGGGATGGTTTTGGCTCGGAGAAAAAACATTTGCTAAATGCATTTCTACACAGGAGTTTCTAAGCTCACTGCAAACATCTGAACTCCCAAATAATATGAACAGGCCCGAGGATAAAGAAGTGAAAGGAACTTTATTTCACATCAAGTGTTATATTTTGTTGATAGAAGCTTTTGGTGTGGCTCAGCTCCTTGGGTACAGCAACTCCTGGATTAGACTTATAGAAGGCAGACAACTTCTGTCTTGCCTAAGAGTTTGTTTACATCATTTTGCATTTTATAGTTGTACCACTGTGTGGTGGGTTGACCTTGGTTGGCTGCCAGGTGCCCCCCGGCCGCTGTCTTACTTCCTCCCCGCAGTAGAGTAGGTGCAGAAAATTAGATGAAAAAACTTACCCTCCCTGCCCTTATCTCAACCCGTATCTGGTAAAACGTACCAATTACCATCACAGGTGAAGCAGACTTGACTTCAGGAAGATTAATTTAATTTATTGACAATTAATAACAGAGAATGATAGTGGGAAATTGTCGTGGTTTCAGCTAGGATGGAGTTAACTGTCTTGCCAGCAGCTGGTGCAGTGCTGTGTTTTGGGTTTGGGATGAGAAATACTGTTGGTAGCGCACTGATGATTTTGGTTGTTGCTGAGCAGTCGGGGCCTTTTCTGCTCCTTATACCACCTTGCCAGCGAGTAGGCTAGGGATTCACAGAGTTGGGAGGAGATATGGCTGGGACAGCTGACCCTAACTGACTGAAGAGATATTCCATACCGTATGATGTCATGCTTAGTATATATGGCTGGGGGAAGAAGGAGGACGGGGGCGGATGTTCAGAATTATGGCATTTGTCTTTCCAAGTAACTGTTACATGTGATGGAGCCCTGCTTTCCTGGAGATGGCTGAACACCTGCCTGCCCATGGGAAGCAGGGAGTGAATTCCTTGTTCTGCTTTGCTTGCGTGTGCGGCTTTTGCTCTACCTATTTAACTGTTTTTATCTCAACCCACAAGGTTTTCTTCTCGCTTTTAC